>NC_062261.1:13102710-13426949 GCF_916048215.2 Malus sylvestris | reverse complement strand
AGGATCACACATGCTCCACGTCACCCATTAAAAAACACTTTGTGTGTACTTATAAGAGGTTGAACTATTCTCCATATTGTCAATTGATTTTATGGTGAAACTTCAATTCCCGGCTAACTGTTTAAAAATAATTGGAAGAATGAGTTTATTGTTCCTCGATCGATTCATTTGTGTTGTTATTTGACAAGGGTAGGATTATATTAAGAATCAAGTTGACTGATTGAAACGTTAGATGGCGTGATGATGTGATGTCGTTTCACATGAATGAATTTTATCTGTATTAAATTAAAAATTTATAAATAGAAATTTAAGAAATGTGGAGTACCGACTCTTTACTTCAATTTTATGAGACTTTCCGTCAAAATTAAGTACGTGAAAATGCATTTGAAGCATGTGAAAAATAACCATAAGATTTTTAAAATTGAAGGTGGCTTGCGTCGCGGACATGTAGTTTCACGGAGCAGCAGTCGAAGGCATATTTTATGAACCGTAGAGCCCAAGAAACCTTTACAAGGAATACTTCTTGTTAGAGTATGAGTGTGATTCTTACGAATTGAGATAATCCTTGTGTATTTCTAATTGATATAAAGAAGTCTTAATGTGTCTATAAGAGTTAATCCAGTTTTGGTTTGGATTGAAACTCTGTTATTGGCTAGAGAGTATAATTCCTACTTGTACAAGGATTGAGTTTTTGTATTCCTTGTATGATTGTTATAGGGCAATCTAGGCCTTGCAGTATAAAACCACATGCCACTGCTCTCACAAAGATTGTGCTCTTATTTGTTCCAATAAACCTATATTTTGGCGAGCATTGAGTTTTGTAGAGATGAGAACGTTTTGTGCGTTGATTGGTATGACTTCTTCTTCCACCAGCATGTCTGTAGGTATGTTTTCCTTGCTCAGTTTAGTTTGACAATGTTCTTTCTGGTGCTTGGTTGTGAGATTGTGATTTAGTTGTTCGATCCTTGTATTTATGGTTTAGAGGTATTAAAACATCATCTAACATGTGGTATTAGAGCCTAATGGATTTGACAATTAAGTTCAATCAAATCTAGTTTCATATATTTTCCTTCAAACTGGGTTAAAGAATTAGAATGATCAAATTGACTGCAAGAATACGACGTCATTTTTGGACTAACACTACTACAAAATTATCTATTGTTGGCGGTCCAAAAACCGACAAGAAACATACATTACTGTTAGATATTATGCAAAATCCGATAGAAAATGGATGCAGTGGTGGATATAATAAGCGACAAATTTGCCAGCATTAGGAAATGAATTTTCCAACAGAAAATACTCTAAAACCGACAGAACTTGTGTTGAATATAACCGACACAGAATATATTAATAATGAATAAATAAGAGCATTTTCTGTCAGATAAAACCGACAGAAAATACTCTAAAATCAACAGAAAATACATATAACCGACAGAACTTGTGTCGGCTATAATCGACAGGAAATATTAATAATGAATAAGTAAAGCATTCTCTGTCGGATAAAACCGACAGCAAATATATTAATAATAAAAATAAATAAAAAGGACATGAGAGCATTCCCCCTTCTTCTCGTTGTTCTTCTCCCCTTCTGCTCGAAATAATGATTAGAATGTGAGAGTGCTTAGCTGTCATTAGAGTAAATATATACCTGAAAAACGATTCCAAATGATCAAGTACCTACAACACGTTTTGCCATAAAACTGATCATCTGTAATTAAGAACAAATTAAGAATACAAAATAAATGGAAACTGAATAATTCTTCAGAAATTATAGTGTTCACAAAGAGCCTTAACTGCTAGAACTTCTTTTTGATGAACATGAAATAAAAAATTGACCAAAAACAGTGTTCACATAGAATTTATCCTCTCTCATGTCATGTAATCCTGGATTATGAATGAGAAAACTGCACAGCTTTTTGTGCTATAAAAGGAATTAAATGGGATGAAGAAAGGTTTGATCATAGTTTTAGCCATCAAATGGATCAAAAGGGGTAAATGATGGAAGAAAGAACCAGTACTAACCAGCTTGGGTTCGCCATTTTTACCACCTATTGTTGCTGAAATAATGTGACCAATGACTGCATCATTTCCCTCCATAACAGGAGCTGACATTTCTTGCAATTTACAGAAACACAAAAGTTCAAACACAAGCACAAACTTCAGGCTTGCTTTGAAAAAATATGACTGGCAGGCTGGTGCTTGCTAAGGATTTACCCTGCCGAAACGCAACTGAAACCAGTAGGCCCCTTACGGGTGATACCCAAAATATGAATTTTCACAAAAGGAAACAATTCAAAAACAACAAACCCCAATTGCTCAAATTGGTTGCCGAGTGGGAAAGTTTGAGCAATCAAAACTTCTAAACTCAGCTCAACTAAGCTTTAATTTCCATATTAAGTAATTTAACAAGCTTATAAATGCAATTGTAATTTAACCCAATCCCACATTTTCTATAATTTTTTCTCCTAATTGTCCTAAAGCAGCTCCACCTCATTCAGGAAAACAGAATTTACAAAAAATTATTATAACTACATAAATAATAGAAGAAATACCAAAATTAAACAAAAAATTTGAAAGAAAAAAAACACAAAATCTGGCCGGAGAGAAGCTCTGACGAGGTGGGTAAGACCTCAAAAGACGCAAAAAGTTGCGAATCAACTAGAATTAATGACGAAAGTGAAGAGTTGAGGTGGATCAAGGGTGATCTGAGCACCAAAAACCTACCTTTACGCAGATGAAGCAAACTTCTAAGAGGAGCAGAGCTCAAAGAGGCGGCTGAGAAATGTGTGAGAGAGAGTGAAGAGAGAGAGAGAGTACCTTGTCGGAGTCCATTTGGGGGGCTCAACGAGTCACGTGGTTCAGTGGCTCACTGTGGTCTGGCTGTTGCTATGGCTGTGCCTCTGCTTGTTGATGCTCCGGCCTCAAACCCACAAGGGCCATGTGATGTGAGATTGCGAGTCTCTCTCACACACACCCCTTCTCTCTCTTCACTCTCTTACTCTCTTTTACTGTTACTGTAGGTTAAAACCCACAAAGGCCATGTGACGTAAGATGGAGGGGTTTTATTTTGGAAAATTTTCATTATTGTCAATTATAACCGATAGAAAAAAATGATGGCAAAAATCCCTCCCAAATTTTAAATTCCCCCCTAAAATTTTGTTACGATTTTAAAAAATAAAATAATAATTGTTTGGTTTAATAAATAAATAAATAATATGTATTTAAATAGAATACTTTTCAAAAATTAAATAAATAATTGTTTGGCTTAATAGATAAAAACCCATGTAAAATATGTGATAAAGAAATAAAAAGATAATTGTACAATGAAAATGTCGTCACACAAACCAAATATTGTCTAATCAATACTTGAAAAACATAAATAAAAATTTAGCATAAATTAGTTTTCCCACTTCAAAATTTAAGCAAATTTAATGGAGATATATATTCCACGAAACTAGCTTCCATGATCTAATCGTCAAACTTGTTTGTAGATACTACAAGATCGTATACGTAAAAAATCACAAAAAAAAAAAACATTCAGAGATTAGGTAACGGAACAAAAGTTTTCGACGGTTATAAAAAAAATCACAATTTAACAGTTATTTTAGCTCCGGTTTTGATGATTTTTTTATAGCTACACTCATCGACCCTATAAGAATGTAGTGAACGAATTCGATCTTCAATTTAAAACATTTACACTAGTAGATACCACAAAATCTTATTTTATACTTAATGGAAGTATAATATTAACTCTAAGTGTTTGTTTAATCTACCGTTTTGACGCGATATGCATTCTACGAAACTTTTTTCAAAGATTCAACTGTCAAACTTATTTGTACACACTCCAAGATTGCATACGTAAAAAATCTTAAAAAACAAACATTTAGAGATTACGTAACGGAACAAAAGTTTTCGACGATTATAAACGAAAAATCACAATTTAACAGTTATTTTTACTCCGATTTTAATGATTTTTTTTACAACTACACTCATTGACCCTATAAGAATGCAATGAATGAATTCTATCTTCAATTTAAAATATTCACACAAGTGGATAAATCTTATTTTATACTTAATGGAAGTATAACATTAACTCTTAAGTGTTTATTTAATCTACCGTTTTGACGTGATACAAATTCTACAAAACTTTTTTCAATGATCTAACCGTCAAACTTGTTTGTATACACTCCGAGATCATATACGTAAAAAATCGTAAAAAAAAAACATTCAGAAATTATGTAACGGAACAAAAGTTTTCGATGGTTATAAACAAAAAATCACAATTTAACGGTTATGTTAGCTCCAATTTTGATGATTTTTTTTTACAACTACACTCCTCAACCTTATAAGAATACATTGAATGAATTCGATCTTCAATTTAAAATACTTACACTAGTGGATACCACAAAATATTATTTTATACTTGATGGGGAAGTATAACATTAACTCTAAGTGTTTGTTTAATCTACCATTTTGATGCGATACACATTCTACGAAACGTTTTTCAACGATCCAACCGTCAAACCTGTTTGTACACACTCCGAGATCGCGTACATAAAAAATCGCAAAAAACAA
The DNA here is from genome assembly GCF_916048215.2 of Malus sylvestris. Taxonomy (NCBI): domain Eukaryota; kingdom Viridiplantae; phylum Streptophyta; class Magnoliopsida; order Rosales; family Rosaceae; genus Malus; species Malus sylvestris. Next base: position 13,422,374 of record NC_062261.1, on the reverse strand, counting down.
ACATTCAGAGATTAGGTAACAGAACAAAAAATTTCGATGGTTATAAACGAAGAATCACAATTTAACGGTTATTTAAGCTCTGATTTTGATGATTTTTTTACAGCTACACTCCTTGACCCTATAAGAATGCAATGAATAAATTTGATCTTCAATTTAAAATATTTAAACTAGTGGATAAATCTTATTTTATATTTAATGGAAGTATAACATTAACTCGTAAGTGTTTGTTAGATCTATCAATTTGATAGGATATGCATTCTACGAAACTAGTTTCAACGATCCAACCGTCAAATATGTTTGTATATACTCCGAGATAGCATGTGTAAAAAATCGCCAAAAAAAAAACATTCAGAGATTATTCTGGCAGCTGTCCAAAATTTTGCTTTGTTCGTGTCGATTATATCCGACAAGGCCATGAGTGAATTTTTTTTTTTAAAACATGTGTTTATTTATTTATAATCAATATAACATTTTAAAATAATAAAATCAAACATGATAGCGTACACTAGATGTTCATGTGTGTTTATGTGCCAGACAATGTTCTTTGTGACGCATTGAAAAAAATTGTTTGAATTTCTTTGTATCTTGCTGCTTGCCTGTGAGGGAGCATAATTTTTATTACAAAAATGATTGAGCTTCATATTGTAGTCTGTTGTTATTATTTCTCTCAGAAAATTTATGGCTCGTGGGAATTGGGTTCATTAGACTTTAGGGTCATGAGCAGAAAAAAAATATTTAAAATATGTGTTTATTTTTTTATTTTTAATCAATATAACATTTTTAAATAATAAAATTTTCATTGTTGTCGGTTATAACCGTCAGAATACTAAAATAATAATAGCCAGAAAGTAAAATAATAAAATAGTCAATTTCTGTCGGTTATAACCGCCATCATTAACTTAAAAACCGCCAGAAAATGTCAAAATATTTTTAAAAAAATTCAAAAATACTGTCGGTTACAACCGACAAGATTTTTTTGATATTCGCCATTAAATATCCGTCAGGACTTTATGTCAGATATAACCGACAAGATTTTTCTAATACCCCCCACCATCATATACCTGACACACCCCGACCTGGAAAGGTCGAAGCATACTGGCCATCACCGTGAGGTGACGTAACCATAAGGGTAAGTGATGCAAAAAGTGAATAAAATTAAAACTAATTATACTAAATGATAAAAGGGAAAGAGTGCGCATTCATGGAACGAACCCACTACAATTATTTAGAGCGTAATAGACAGTGAGACTACATATTAGTAGTCAAAGTAGTTAAAGTACACTTATTACACAACAGTGATAAGTTCGTACGTCTAAACAAAAGAGAAAGTCAGAACTGCCGTGATTCCTCGAATGCCACAAAGAGTACAGCTATCTAGGTCCTGGAGGGGCGAAAAACAAAGTTGAGTGGGTCAATAAAACAATGCTTATACGAAATCCTTTATTTTCGAATATACTAACCCCTCGCCATAAAACAAGTATAGTTTCCTTGAAACGTACTACGTAGGTGTGTAACCAATAAATCAACAACATTATAGTAGTATAATAATCAGAATTATGCCAAATCATGATGCATCAAATGCCACAATAATATAATCATGTGATAATCAAGTATAGCTAAGTGCTCATCCATCTAAGCTGACATACAAGTTCGAACAGATAATTTTTGACACGAACAAGACTGGGTGTAATCAATATGCTCTAGTACTACGATCACGTGAAGATTGGTGCAAAAGCTAGGTCACATACAAGTCGGATTGCCTAATGCAATCTACCCGACAGGATTGGCACCTAACTTGGATCCAAGACGAGCGAACGGTGCAATGTGAACATATACGTGAAGGACTGACACTGGCCCTAGAGCGAGTACTAACACCAGTGCAGCAAGATGAGCATGTACAAATATGTATGAATGCTATGACAGTAATATCTCAACCATAAAGTAGCAATTATCACAATTATATAGTAGTTATTAATTATTTGGCAATATATATATATATATATATATATATATATATATATATATATATACACGCAAAGTGAAGCAAATACGTATTTATAGAAACTATAAACATGAATAGGTATAACCGTATAAAACAAATGCACACTCACAAGTACGTCGTTGGGTCGTAACCCCCAAGCCTAGCTTGGCCTCGAACATCATCAGGATATGTTTCCCCTATATGTGAAATAACTAAAATATAATTAATTAAAGCACATATAAGGAAACTTAAATAAAACACCCATAGTTTGCTCAAACCTAGGGTTTAAATATACCATCGTGACCTACTCGACGTCATGAACATCCCCAAATTTTAAGAAAAAATTTTGGACGACTCAAGCACCTCCACGCGCCATTAAGGGCACGGCCAGACGCACCTCATGCATAGGCCAGTGCCTGACGTTCGTCAGGAATATTCTGTTAACTGACGCCATCATGAATATTCCGTCAACTCTGACGGAATATTCCGTCACCTTCTCCGATCGCCCTCGCCCTCACTGCCGTCTGCAACTCGATTTTTTGCTGGATTTCTGGAAAATTTTCAAATTCACTATTCTTCTTCATTTCTCAACCATTTTCGACGTACTATATATGGATTTGAAGCTAGTGAAGTGAATGATCACATTATACCTGTTTGGAGTCCAAAAAGTGGACGGAGGTCGCCAGAAAAAGCCTCAAAAGTTCCGGCCAAAAGTGAACTCTTCGAAACTCAGTCGTTTCACGTCAACCTTCTTCCAAAACAAGCCTAGGACCTTCAAAAAGTTGTGTAGAAGCCTTCCCAAGCTTCAAATCATCCTAACTCGTTCAAAAATACGTCGAACTCAGTGTGCCCGAGTTCGGACCTCACGAGTTAACGAGTCAAAACTCGTCTAAACTAGGTTTCAAGAACATTGTTGAGTTCATGAAGAGGAGGGGAGTACAATGGTGTGGTTTTTGGGTTCGATCCGTGAGCTTAGCAGCTCATTTGAGCGTTTTGCAGAGAAGAAAGCATACGGGAGAGAAAGAATGAAGAGAGAGAGAGAGAGAAAGTTCCTTTTTCTCTTTTCTGATTGGGGGACAGAAATGAGGGAGAGATGAGATTGGTGAGAGAGAGGAATGATGGAGGAGGGTGCACGGGATGGGCTAGGGAAAAACTAGGGATATGGTTTTAGATTTTCTACTGAAAAGAGTATCGAAAATCTATCTGGGATAGTGTTTTCACACTGATAAAAATTTACGTACACTCGTAACGACATGTACAATTTAAATGCGATAGCGAGAAATAAAATGAAAGCGATAAGAATACGTCCACGCCTCTTGCCAATAAGGGTATAACTGTCAATACACATACTCAGGGAGAATTTACATAGGAAAATTAGGGACGGGTTGTCACACGCCACCTAAAGCTAATATTGTAGTAGTGTAATTTTGACCATTGGAAAATAATAGAAAACACTAGGTTTTCTCGGGCGTTAAAATTTTTGACCGTTAGAAAAGGTAACTCCTGTTTATGAAGCTTTTGCAAACAAGGGTGATTTTATGCAATATCTTTCAAATGAACCATGTATTGATTTGAGAAAAGTTTAAGAATTCTCTGCTCTTGTGTTCCAATAACATCATCACTGATTGCTTCCGCTGTGTAAATCTGGTATTGCAACTTTAAGGTAATAATTATTTGTTCTTAATCTCATGTTGTAATTATATAAATGTTTGCAAGAAATCTTGTTTTCTGATGTTATTGTGAGTATAGAGACCAAATAATGTGAATAGTTAATGATGTAAACATTCTCATCCTGTTATGCATATTTAACTTGTTCATTGGTTTTGTTGTGTTTATCTGATCTGTTGGAACTGCAAAATCTTGAGGATTGAATCTTCAATTGAGTCTGATATTATAACTACATAATTGTGTAATCTATATATGCTTTTCATTCATACTGAAAAGACTATATGTATGACTAAATTAATTCATTGGTGTCATGTAGTTAGTGAAAAACGTGGATTGAAATCAGAACTTACAGTTCCTTTTGTGATTGCATTTTGAATGTCTGCAGTTTCACTTAAGACTCTCAATCTTGCCAATGTTCCAATTCTCAATGGGGGAAGTAACTATAAGAAATGGAGGCGTGAGATTGGAATGTTGCTAACTTTAAATGAGTTTGACATTGCCTTGGACACACCCAAACCACCACCATTGACATATAAAAGCACAAAATCTGAGAAGACTGAGTTTGAAAGATGGACCAGGGCAAATAAGATTGCCATGTCCATTCTTGAAAATGTAATGACTGACATAGTAGGAGGGGGAATCAAGAAGCATCACCTTGCTATTGACTACCTCAAGGCTATTAAGAATAAGTTTAAAGAATCTGAGAAGGCAGAGATCAGTCAATACATGTCAATTGGCCTGTTTCCATCAGAGATCATGCTGCAGAGAAACTCAACTCAATGGATGTGAATATTGGTGAGAAACAATTGGTCTTCATGATATTACAAGCTCTCCCAACAAAGTACAGTCAATTGAAAGTGTCATACAATACTTAAGACAAGACATGGAATGTAGATGAGTTAATAGCCCAATGTGTATAAGAGGAAACTTGGCAAAGACTAGAGAAGGGCAAAGAAGTAGAAGCTGTGAATTTTGTGCATGCTAGAAATAAAGGGACCATGGCTGCTTTTGGTAAGACATCTAATCTCAACAATCTTGCTGATAAGTCTAGTAAGCCTGCTTAATACTCAAAATTCTCTAAATCTAACAATCTTAATGTCAAAATAAAAGATGTGACTAAACTTAAATGTCATCATTGCAAACTTAAGGGTCATTTTAGAAAAGATTGTGAAAGATTTAAGGATTGGCTGAGGACTAAAGGTAGAACTGATGTCTGTGTTTGTGTGGAGTCTAACTTGATTGAAATTCCTGGTGGTTTGACATAGGGTGTTCAGTTCACATTACAAACACATTGCACGGTTTTGAAAAACAAAAACAAACAAATAAGGATTCTTATAATGTTTTTGTAGGAAATGGAACAAACGTGTCTGTTGAAGTAATTGGGGTTGTAAAACTCAAAATGAACTCAGGTTTTGTTCTTCAATTAAAAGATGTGCTTTATGTCCCAAATATAAGAAGAAGTTTGATTTCTACATCAAAATTAGTGAAATAAGGTTTTGGTTTTCTTTGTGATGATTCATGCATAAATTTTTTTCAAAAGAACAAATTGAACCATGTATTATGGACAACTACTTTGCATAAAGAGTTATGGAAATTAGATTACATATTTGAGGAAAATCCACCACTGGTTTTAAGTACTACTTAAGAATGCATGAATCTGAGTCATCATATAGTTGATGGCTTAAAAGATTAGGCCACATTTCAAAAGAAAGAGTTTTACAACTAGCTAAAGCAAACTTAATTCCTGCACTTGATTTCAAAAATGTGAAAGAATGTGTCGACTGTATGAAGGGGAAATTGACTAACACAAGAAATTTTGAGTCCAAGAGAAGTCAAAAACTCCTAGAGATCGTGCATATTGATGTCTGTGGTCATTTTCCTGTTAAAACCATCTGTAGGAATAACTATTTTGTGAATTTCATTGATGACTTCTCTAGGTATGGTTCTACTTTTCTCATTAGTGAAAAATCAGTTGTGCTTGACTGTTTTATAATCTTTAAGACTGAAATTGAAAAGCAATTGAATAGTGGCATTAAAATTGTTGGATTAGATAGAGGGGGAGGGTAGGGTACTTTGGTAGGTACATTAAGGCTGGAAAACAAAAGTGTCCATTTGCAAATTATCTCCAACAACAAGGTATTGTGGCACAATATACCACACCAAGCACACCTCAGCAAAATGGTGTATTAGAGAGAAGAAACATAACACTAATTGGGATGGTCCGTAGTATGATCTCTAGGTCTAAGTTGCCTAGTTTTCTATGGGGTGAAGCACTCAAGACTGCAAACTACATCTTGAATAGAGTACCAACTAAGTCTGTCAAAGGTACACCTTTTGAAGTCTAGACAGGAATGAGGCCTAGCTTTGCACATTTCCATGTATGGGGATGCAAATTTGAAGGTTGTTTTTACAATCCCAATGAGAGGAAATTAGATGCAAGAACAACAACTTGTTACTTTATTGGATATTCTGAGAAATCCAAAGGTTTCAAGTTTTATTGTCCACATGCTCATTCGAGAATTTAAGAGACTTATAATGCTGTCTTTATTGAAGAATAAGATGTATTGAATTTGGCAGTTGAAGATTTTGTATTTGAAGAACTCAGTGAACTCAATCCTACATAAACTGATTCTGCAATCAACAACTATGTGCAGATTCTTATCTTCACAAATGCACCACTCACAATTGGGAATGAGGACTCTGAGATGACTAAAAATGAGATACAACCTGAAGTAGATGATCATTTGGAGCCAGCTATTGAAGAGATTCGAAATCAGGACCATCAGTCTGTGCAACAACCTTTAAAACAGTCAACAAGAATCAAAAGACTAGCTATTTCAAATGATTATGTGTACCTACAAGAAAATGAGTTTGATCTAGGTGATATTGATGATCCAGTAACTTATTCTCAGGCAATGACAAGTCCACAAGCAGCCTTATGGAAGAAAGCTATGCAAAAGGAATTGGAGTATATGTCAAAGGACAATGTGTGGACCTTGGTAGAGTCTGATTCCAAAACTAAATCCATAGGTTGCAAGTGGGTTTATAAAACCAAGAGAGATGCTCAAGAAAGAATTGAAAGGTACAAGGCTCAATTAGTAGCAAAGGGTTTTACACAGAGAGAAGGGGTTGATTTTAATGACACGTTTTCTCCAGTTTCTTCAAAGGACTCCATGAGGATTATGATGGCATTAACAACTTATTTTGATCTTGAATTACATCAAATGGATGTAAAAATTGGCTTCCTTAAGAAGATATACATATGAAGCAGCCACCTAGATTCATTGAAAGAGGGAAGGACAGTATGGTTTGCAAGCTCAATAAGTTAATCTATGAACTTAAACAAGCTTCTAGACAATGGCATCTTAAATTTGACAAAGTTATCACAGCTCATGAGTTCACGGAGAACAAGCTAGATGACTGCATATACTTCAAGTTTAAAGGTACCAAATTTATCTTTCTGGTACTACATGTGGATGACATTTTGCTAGCTAGTTCTAACCTGCAATTGCTACATGAAACTAAGACTATGCTCAGTTCTAATTTTGAGATGAAAGACTTAGGGGAGGCTCATTATGTTCTAGGGATTGAGATAACCAGAGATAGGAAAAAGAAGCTTCTAGGATTGTCACAAAAAAAATATAATGAGAGGGTCCTAACTAGATTCAATATGGAAGATTGCAATGGTGCTTATGTGCCTGTGAACAAGGGGGACAAGTTCACTCAAGACCAGTGTCCAAAAACTGAGTTGGAGAAGAGAAAGATGAGCTTAGAGCCATATGCTTCCTTGGTAGGTAGTTTAATGTATGCCAACATATGTACCAGGCCAAATCTTGCCTTCATTGTTGGTTTATTAGGTAGATTTCAATCGAATCCAAATGAATCTCATTGGATCGCTGCAAAGAAAATGTTAAGATATTTGCAAAGAACCAAGGGTTTTATGCTGGTATATGGCTGTGAAGATGAATTAGAGGCGATAGGTTTCACTAATTCCGATTTGGCTAGAGACTTGGATGAAAGGAAATCGACTAGAGGATATGTGTTTATGCTTAATGGGGGTGCTATTTCTTGGAAAAGTGCTAAGCAAACTGTGATAAGTACTTCTACAATGGAGGCAGAGTTTGTAGCATGTTTTGAGGGCATGAAGCAGGTTGTATGGCTTAAAAACTTTGGCACTGAGTTGAAGGTTGTTGATTCAATTCAGAAACCAGTGAAGATGTTTTGTGACAACAATCGTGCAATGTTCTTCTCGAAGAACAACAAGAGAACTTCAGCATGTTTCTCAAAGTAAAGGAAAAGGTCAGACAAGGTGCCATCATTGTGGAACATTTGACTACTGATTTGATGATTGTTGATCCTTTAACAAAAACATTGCCTAATGGAGTTTTCAAGTCACATGTTACTCGAATGGGAGTGAAAGAGGCTTTAGAAAAGTGGGAGTAGTTGCTACAAATACAAGAGCTGTTTTAGAGCTACTGGAAAATGATTGTGGATTATTTTCATGCAAAGATATTCTACAACAGCTTCTGGAAGCTAAGTATTATTAGTTTGTTTTAGCTAGTTTTGTTATTCTGTTTTATAGATAGTTTGAGGTTTTCATTTAGTGTAGCTTTTCCAGATGTGTCTATGATTGGTTGTACTAGGAAGACAATTTTATAATTCAATAAAAGCTCTTGAGTCATTTTGATTTGATGAAGTGGTTGTTTGAATTATAGTCAGGTTGTTCATATCGATTAGAATGACTTTGAGTTGATAAGCTTTTTGTTGAAAGTTTTGATCTAATTGAATCGTTGGGCTATATGAGTGGGATTAAACAATTTTTGGTTTACTTATGAGTTGAGAAACATTGTTGTTTCCATAAATTGGATGTTTGTGACTTATAAGTTGATTCTGTATTTAGTATTGCAAAAAAGATTATAAATTCAAATGTTTTGATTTGTGCAAATTGTAGTGTTTAAATTATGACATGTTGGGATAAGACATTGTGTTCACTTTATACAATTTTGAGATGATTATTTGGTGTAATGAATCATACTCAAGTGGGAGAACGTTAGAGTATGAGTGTGATTCTTACGAATTGAGATAATCCTTGTGTATTTCTAATTGATATAAAGAAGTCTTAATGTGTCTATAAGAGTTAATCCGGTTTTGGTTTGGATTGAAACTCTGTTATTGGCTCGAGCGTAGAATTCCTACTTGTACAAGGATTGAGTTTTTGTATTCCTTGTATGATTGTTATAGGGCAATCCGGGCCTTGCAGTATAAAATCACATGCCACTACTCTCACAAAGATTGCACTCTTATTTGTTCCAATAACCTATAATTTGAAGAGCATTGAGTTTTACAGAGAGGAGAAGGTTTTGTGTGTCAATTGGTATGGCTTCTTCTTCCACCAGCATGTCTGCAGGTATGTTTTCCTTGCTCAGTTTAGTTTGACAATGTTCTTTCTGGTGCTTGGTTGTGAGATTATGATTTAGTTGTTCGATCCTTGTATTTATGGTTTAGAGGTATAAAAACATCATCTAACACTTCTACCATAACTCTAGCAGTAGCAGAGATTTGTATGTGAAAATTAAAATTTTGACGTTCATCATAATTGAACTGAAATTTTGATGTAGATGTCCATCAGTTCGAAACCAGTTAATTCTTAAAAAAAAAAAAAAAACTCAATTTGATTCATTTCATAAGAAAAATCTCATTGGGATTGATTCATTAGTTCTACACAACCAAAACAATCTAGGAAAGTTGGTTCAAATGATTAGAAATCAAATCTCAATTGTTGAACTGCTCAACAATATACTTAAAAACTGATCATTTAGCAATTGGGATTTCAAAAATATTTATTTTGACTAATTTCTCAAAAAATATTTCCAAGGTCCTCAACTGAGTTAAAGTAACACTAACAAATATTTACAATTAAGATTAACAAAATAATTACCATAAATAGTTTTTTATCCGCAAATTTCATTTCTAGCTACTAAACAGTTGGATTTCCTCTGTACAATCAATTGGCTTCATTTCAAAGCACTGAAAGAAAAACACCATTTTTTTTTGTCAAGTATTAAATTTAATTATATAGCTTCAGAGAATTCAATATCCTCTCGTTCCTAAATCTCAAATATAGAATTTCAATTACTTTTTGTTTCAAGGTGATAATGTATACTAAACTACTATGCGTAGGGAGATTCAAACTTGAGTGCAAGGAGACGGACACACTGCCTTGCCTTGAATTGATAAGAAATTAAAAAGAGTAACCACTTTTTTTTAATTTCTAGATTTCTTTTGTATACGTTTAATTTGCAGTATTGTTCTTGTGATGTACTCTTCTGTCCGTTTTGTCATTTCTCAGAAAATGGCAGACTTTTGCAAAACCAGAAGAAATGGTGCTGCAGATCTTGTCATGTCTTCCTCCGCATTCTCTATTGCGATTCAGATGCGCTCGTAAAATCGTGGTACAAGTTCATCAACAACCCTAGCTTTGTGGATGTGCACCTCCCAGAATCCCGAGACAACATATTTTCATCCACCCACAAAAATATACATCCTTTCCAACCGTTGCATCCTCAACGAAACCAACGATGACTCGAAGAATTTTTTTTTGTCGCTTGTAGGTCTTTGCAATGACAACAATAGTGATGTCTAATACCTTAAAGATCTCGACCTCAATGTTCCATTTTCTTGAGGGCTATAAGGCATCCGAAATAAGGTTTTTCTATGCAATCCGGCGCTAAAGGAATCCAAGCTTCTTCCCAAGTCGTGCCTTCATCTCCCTCCCCCGAAAGAAATGAACATATTGCAGTCCACAGGAGTAGCTGTGGGATTTGGCTATAGACTACTAAGTTGTTAGAATCGTAATGCATTTCGAGGGTTTTTGGATTTTGTTTCACCGTCGCACGGCAGAGGTGTATGGTATGAGTTCAAACAAACCGTAGATGAAAACAAGAAAGCCATCCTTTCGTTCGACATGGATGAGGAATCATTTTCCGATGCATCCGTGCCGGATAGTTTACAAGGTACAAAAGAATGTTATGGGAGCCATACAGTGTGGAATGAATCCGTCGCTCTTTTTTCCTTTCACATAGAAAGTGGGATTTGTAAATTCATTGGTGTACGGGAAATGGATTTCAACCATGGGGGGCGTTAAGAGTTCTTGGACAAAACATTTGACCATCATACCAATAGCCGGATTTGGAATATGCCATTCACGTTTTGGAATACCGACGAGCTTCCTATGGTTGCCACAATTTCGACGAGCTTCTAGCAAATGGCAATGTAATTACTTCTCCCATACTGTCTAGTAGCCATATCAATTCTCATGTAGTAAACGAAACCACTTAATATCGACAAACAAATCAACTGTAAACAAGTTTATAGATACTATTGAACTTCAACTACGTAACTGGTGGCATTGTGTCCAAATACTTTCGATGAAATTGAAATTTGATGTGGGAAGAAAATGGCGACATGAAACATCTTAGTATTTTATCCACATAATTTTAGAACCGAACGTAAAAACTACAAAGATTTTACATAGGCACACAGATCTTCCCATATATATTGGAGCAGAAAACAAGACAATGTGAATGATTAACTCAAAATATCCAGCAGTATAGAAATTCATTGCTCCTTGGTCTCTCATCCTTTACCAGTTTGCCCTGCATTCCGAGTTTCGAACATACATCTTTGACTTTCACCACAAATTGACAGCTTGAACAGCTCTTTCTCTCTCTTTTTCCAGATCCAGCCATATCAAACTCATTCTTTCCGCACTTCCACGTATCTCCACCTGCGTAAAATCACGCGTTAGTAGTTGCTTTCCCCAGGCAAAGAAAGCTTCACATTCAACCCCCCTAAAATGTTGAATCATGTCTGCTCATGCATCATTATCATTATAACTTGGTCAAATTCATATAGATATGGTTGGCCCACTTTTTTATTTCGATTATATAAACTAAACAAATATTAGCAAATACTATGGCTGCCCGAAGAATTGAGTGAGCAAAACTAAGAGGTAAAGGAAATCCAATTAAGTAAAGGTGAAGGACTCAAGAGGTGCTATGATTGACCAACGACTGTCACTTAGATAATATACAAAGAATAAATGGAAAGGAGAGAGGCATAGAGACACTAACCGGAAATTTAATCTGAATCAGATGACATTTGAGAATGCGGATCCAGTGTCGCGATCATTTTAGACAGCATCTCACCCATGTCTTCTAATTCATCCTTTGCAAAGCCCCAACTTCTAACTAACTCCGCCCCAGGAGCTCCTCTGGCAATCCCACAGCTACGGAGGCCACCCAATCTATTCTCCAAAAATGGCAAGACAGCACTGCTAGACCGTAGTCTAGCTGCCATAGGGATGGAATGAACATCAAGTGATCCCCTTGTGGGGGAACCAACAATTGGCGTGCTCAAAAGCTCACCATGTTGGCCAACAAGGTTGCCAAAAATTGAAGGAAAAGGCAAAGGTATTGGAAGAGGACATTGAGCCACTGACAGATGGCAGTAGATCGGCCTTGTTATTGCATGCTCATAGGCAGCGTGAACTGTATCCTTAACTTCAGAAATTGATGCCCGATGACCTCCTGTTGAACAGAAACAAGGAGTTAAAATATAATAAGCATCCAGTCCACACCAGTCCAATGGTACATTTCATACCTTTTTTCCCCCTCCCAAACTCACACCATCAGTTGTCAAACTAATTTGTTCGGGTACCAGATCAAAAGAGTGGAAACTTAAGTTTCAACAATGAGAGGCTTTGTAATTCCACAAGCACTAAACTCATATTTCCTCTAAAATAACAAGTTACGTATACATTATACAGCAATGAAATGCACAAATGATTCATAATGTAATCAAAATGACAGTGAACTAATGACAAGAATAAGATGGAAAAGCAGCACAGTTATCACCAGAGTGGACATTTTTAGGGATGGTTTTGCCAGGGAATACATATTCAGGAACTAAAACATTTCTTTGTAATGTACCATATAGGGCACACATATCTTGTAACCTATGATAGATGGTTTTAAGCCTCTCCCAAGTTCCAGTTAACAGATACCACCAGATTTGATTACTAGTGAATAAAATGTCGCCCAAACAAAAAATGCATATAGCCTTAAGATTTTAGCTCTATTTAATGCCAACACCCAAAGTTACATTGCTCTAGTCACTAAGGCAACTAGAGCGTTCACTAAATTTCATATTCAGAAAATATGATCATTGAACGATAAGCCAGAAGCGCAAAATATGAACTATCCTTAATGTTCTCTAGGAAACTAAAGAAAACATAATAAGGAACAACTGATGCTGTACTAAACGTACCTGATCCTAGGGCCCCATGGACTGTCATGGATTCTACTGACTGTAAGTCCTCAACATCTTCTGCTGTCTCTGGTGTCAATGGCTGCAAATTCCTTAATAAAGTCTCACCAAGCGAATTCCCTGTTTAAAATGCCAAATAATTAACCAAAATAACTGCTATTAATTGAGGGACTGATATGAAAATCAATTAAAATAAATACCAGCTAAAGAAGGGGATGGCATTGCAGCATCCAGAATGGCAACCATATTTTGCCTAGCTTGCCCTGATAAGATTTGCACAACCTCACTAACAGTCACAGCACCAGAAGCATAAGATGAGTCTCCAGTGGGCCCAAGTGGTTCCATTCGAAAAGGGAGACTAACAGAATGTAGGGTGGCAGCGTAAGCTGCACTGCAGTGATAAGGCCTTTCATTGTTGATGCTGAGAAAGGTTGAAGCTTTGCCTTTCAAATCAAGTGAAAGGATGATTAGTCCACAAGAAAACTTATCCGGAACAGAGAAAGTAAGGGAGCATCTACACTGACCATAGAAACCGAATAGCAAACCATTGGTTCAAAATAAAGCTTTTAAACCATAGCTTCCATATCAGTTATGCCAATACTCTTTTGGTGGGCTATTTAACTACCTAAGAAGAATATTAATGATATCATCATGATAAATAGGATGACACCGGGCATCCGAGGGGAAAAAAGGCTCTACAATCACAATGTTGGAGCACCATGTAAAATGAATCTGAAGAGTCTTGAAAATCAATTGTATGAATAATACATTCGACAAGTGGAAAATTTCTTACTTGTACTCAATGAGGGTAGCCCAACTGGAACAATCAGTTTGCATAAGGATGACAGCATTGAAAACGAAACTGCATCGTGAAGCTTCCTACTGACTCTCTGCTTCTGGCTTCTGGGGTCCATGGAAGAACCTGAACCACGCACAGCATAAAGCATCACAGGAGCATTTGTGTATTCATCAGCAATACTCTCCAGAACGTCCACAGCTAGAGGAGAGAAACCTCCCGAGTCATCAACGATGAATTGAAAACCCTGTCAAAATACAAAGACTCAAGGTTATACATTAAATCAAAATTCATGTTGAACCCCAACATTGAGAAGCTTATACCAAAAAGGAGCACCAGAAACTCATTTGAAACTGAAAATATGGATATTACTTCTACTCTTGATGTTTAAAAGGCTAAGAAAGATTTATTCAAAGTTAATATTAGCCAGTGCAGCAATCAATCTCAAAAACAAAAACAAAAAAAGACAATAGTCCATGTAAACATAGCTCATGTAGTTTGGACAATGAACAGGTCATTGTCATAGATGATGTTTCAATCAAATTAACATATGTCCATATAACTAGAAAGACATTACTTATACACCATATTGGACAGTCGTGGCTTTCTCAAGGCTAAAATAAAGTACATGATTAATAGAAAATAGTACTTCTAGAGTATATTTGACAACGAAAATTAGATGTATTGCAGATGAATACGTAATGAAGACCGATAAAACAAAAGGAAAGTAATCTCAGAAATATGTGATGATCTATAATACCAATATACCAAAGTAGGCATCTCACGCTCCTTACCTAAGAAAACAAAACTCATTCGACTAGCACTAACCGACAGCTTTAGATCGAAACTCATCCCCTCCCCAAAACAAACTAAGCCAAGAAAAAAAATGTAAATAGATCAAAGTATAGGAGAAAGGTTTGTAAAACAAAAATAAACCTGAATATGGTCACACTCTTCTACAAAAAAGCGAAGCCTCTCACTAACTTCTTCTCCCTGTAAACCCGCAGATAAGGATTCTCTTCCAATCCCGTAATTGTCAAATTTCTGAGGATCCACCCACAATCCACTCAATTCATATAAACTCTGGGGATGGTAGTGAACTTTTGAAAAATCAGTCCAGTACCGGACCCCATTTTCTAAACTCTCCACTATTTCGCTGTCATGAATTTCTCTTTGAGAACTCTCCTCCCCACCACTGACACCACTTTGAAGAGTCAAAAAATCCCCCTGCTCTTCCTCGTACAAACTTTGTAAGAACAAATTCTTCTTATGAGGCTCAGCGGCTTGAGTAGAAACATTACCACCCCTGCACATTGGTCCAGGGGATACTAAATTCATCTATATACAACAACAAAGAGAACATATATGGTAACACATTAAAAAAATGCACAAGTTTTTAAAAACCAAATACAAAAGGGTCTAACCATGTGAAAATATTTGACGATGCAGATGAACCCTCATTATACAATGTGCCGCGTGAACTCATAGACCCGAGGGACCCTGCAAGAGGCAAAAAGAACGAAAATTTACACTTCCATACATTCTAGGCCAACAAATACACAAACCCAATTGAAAATTTTGACGTACCTTGAAGATCAACCGAAACGAGGCGGGGTGTGTAAGTCACAGTGCCCTGTTCATGTCAAAATTCACGAGTCTCTTAAGTAAGAAAGTGAACCAGAAGCAAAACAATTGTTCAAACATTCTAAATTGAAAAAGTAAAATATCTGCAAACCTGGTGCGTCTCACCAGAGCGGTAGAGCACGTCCATGTTCAAAGATTGATTCTTGAACACCGGATCGGCGTAAGCGTCCTCCGCCAACCCGAGTAGTTCATCCTTCAAACATATAAATATGTTAGAAATTTGCAGAAAGAAACAGTTAATGGGTTTTTGGGCAAAGCCGTAGAAGTACCTGGAAGTTCCAGAAATGGGAGCCCACATAGTTTGCAAAGCTTCCAACTTGAAGAGTGACGAGTTCTCTCATGGTTTGGGAACCAAAGCTGCGAGGGGATGGTAGGGAGGGAGGGAGGGAGGAAGGGAATGAATTTGGAGGCAACCTTCGTTTTGTAGTGGACCAGACTTGGACTATTGGGTGCGTTTGTTAAACCCTGGATTAGCTTCAGGACTAAATTAGATTAGCTTAGACTATATTAAACTGAATTAACTTAGTGAAATATTTGATATAACAAATTAAATAATTTTTTTTTTCCATTTTCTTTATCTTTTTCCTTTTTCTGGAACACTCTTCTCTCTCATTTCTCTCATTTTTTTTCAGTACTCATATCGCTTGAACACCCTACCCTCTCCTTTGAAAATAGGTTAGTTTATTAGAACACTCTTTGGGATTTGGAATTAGCGATTCGAATTTGGGTTTCATGATTGAAGATTGGTTTTACCCTTCCACCGAATCTGGGTTTTTTTATTCCATCGAATTTGTGCAGATATGCAGAAGACTAATATGAAACTGTGGTTGAAGATGGAAGTGGGCGTCGGCTGGTTGTCCGCCTGCCAAGTTCTCTGTCTTTGTCTACTTGCGAGGGCCCAGGCAAGCTGGTGAGCTTGGAGGTGAACAAATGACGAAGAGAGCATAGAGAGGAGAGAAATTGTGACTTGATTCTGGGTTCTTCGAGATTCAAAACAAGCAGACGAAGAGTTGGAGATTTTGGGTACTCCGCGATTCGAAACGAACGAACGAAGAGTTGGTGATTTTGGGTTCTCCACGATTCGAAACGAGATGACTTGATTCTGGATTTTAGGTTCTCTGCGGTTCTGGGTTGGTAGGTGTAGGCGATGTTGGCGAAGCAAGCATACGAGGTCTTAGCAATCCCATGGTATTCAAGGTGTCTCACTAAGACCTCTTAGCAAAGGAGATAGTGCACGCGAGTCCCGCTTTATCTAATTAAATTAGTCTATGTAAGTAACAAACACGAGACTACACTAACTAACGTGTAATCCAGTCCAGTCCAGTGAAGGTTAACGAGCCCAAACAAACATAGTCTTTTAACTACTGAATTAACTGGACTTAATCCCTATATGTTTTTAAAAATGAACTTTAACAAAAAGCTTCAAATACTATTTACTTTAACGAAAAACCACATTTTGACACTAAAAGGTCAATCATGTTACTATTCATTTTACCCTTCAGTTTGTCCTTATCGTTAAAACTCAAAATTTTCGAACAATTTTTATTAGTTTTTCTTTAAAATAATGAGTAAAAAAGCCCAAAAGACATTTCCCTTTTTTCATTTAGGCATTTCAAACAAACAGTTTGTGGGCATGGTAAACAACTCTTTTCGTAGCAATAGATGAAAAGGTTTTTAATTGTACCAGTACAAATTAATACAGGGTGTCCATGGAAGAAAGAAGAAAACAAATCAAGTAAAAAGTTGTAATTTAGAAACATAAACATGAACAAATAACAGATACCCACCAACAAAGTGGGACAAGAAACAGTGGAACTGGAACATTGTTGCCATTGCAATTCTGGCTACTCAAGACCATGCGGTGAGTCTTACAAATGCTATTGTATTAGTAATTCGAGACATTATAACGACGGTAAATCTATTTTATAAAAGTTTTTCTCGAACAGGCAAATAAGGAATCCTTACTAAGGAGGTGGTCATCTCTAATTGTCTCCGGTCATGGGCAGACCCATTTAATGCCAAGGGGAGCAACTTCCCACTTTTTTTTTTCCTGATTAAGTAAGATATCTTTCATTACATTAAAAACTAGTATAAGGCCAAAAAAGAACTAGGTAAACAACTACAGGTAAAGTAACAGACTCAAGCAAAATGAGAACGGCAACTCAAGATACAATGAGAGGTCCACACAAGGTTAGGCCTGAAGGTTGCAAGAAACAAACAATAGAAAACCCTAATCTCCAGCAGCAAAGACCACACTGTCACATCTTTGGAGGAAGCCAAACTTCGAACCGAAAAAGTAGGCACCAAATCCAAGTCCCCTTCACGAACCATTGCAAATATATACAAAGAAAGTAACATATGGGTAGAGTGAGGCTAATAGGTATGTAAAGTACCCAACACTTGGCCTCTATGAGGATCCGACATGCCTATTAGGGGAAGGGAAGTGAGGGATGCAAGTGGGTCTAATATCCAATTTCTAATCGGAGCCTGCCAATCCAAGCACATGGTAGGATGTGGATGAAGTGTCACAGCTAAGGAGGAGGGAGGAAGGAAAATTAAAAGATAGAAAGTAGTAAAAGCAGGCGAAAAACGCCGGATAAGGGGCATGAAGCCCAAATCTAAGACAAACTCAAGGATAGTTGAGATCCGGTTAAAAAAAAAACTGAGATAAAACTCAGGGGAAAACCGAGAATGAAAACAAAGGAAGGAGACTAGAAAGAGGGAAGGAAGAGGAGGTGGATGCAGGGATGGGGAAAGGAAAGAGGAGTAGCGAGCTGCTACCTACCTCAAGCAAAATCAGGGACGGCGGCTAAAATTAGAAACTAAGAAGGGGCGGGGTATGTGCTTCTGGATCTGGGATATGGAGTTCAGAGAGAAAAAGAGAAACTACCTCAAAAAATCTCCCTATCAGACATGAGTTTGCGCACTCAACAATTGGGCAAGAAAGGGTGACACGGGAATTCCAAACCCATTTCATACCAAATCGACATACTTCACTCAAATGTTTCTTTCCCAACTTTTTTCCTCAACTCCTTCTGTGCCATCATCGCTAAGACCTGCCCACCAACAAAGAAGCAGAAGTAACAACACTACGCCAAGCTTTTATACCTCGCACACTCAAAAAAAAAAAAATCTATAACTGCAACTATCTCCCGTTAACCTTTGTTTTCCTGACAAACATTAATACTACTGAGAGACTATTCTTACCATGGCAGCATAGTGCCATAGACTCCACAAAGGAAATATGGGGAAAAAAATATAAACTTTTATTAGCATGAGTACTAGAACGTATCGTGCATGGGGTATCCTCATTCCTAAAAATGGTACAACCATAGTTCTTCAAAACAATGGCATAACCATATGTCCAACTCAAATAAGTTCTCAAACTCGCACAGATAAAAAGTATCTTGAGGTTTCGCCTCTTTGGAGCAAAAAGTTTTAAAAAATCGAAGAAAAATTTAGAGTTGACTTTGTTTGGAAGGTTACATCAACATTGAACCGTCTAAATAGCATGACGTTGGCGTAATAATGCATAGTTTGACAATATATGTATTTGTCCAAGTCTCAATAAAAGATCAATATCCCCTAAACATGCCCATAGAGTTTCTTTGCTGGTTTGAAAACGGATCCGTAGTTTATGTTGATACTTTACTAGTGGATTATCTGTTGGCATAAAACACAGTCCAAACACTTAATCAAACCAAAATCTTAGGTCATTGACTCATTTCTTAATCCAACAATTTTAATTCCAGTTGACTGCAACACGTTTTCATCACCACCACTGATTGTGCTCCTTTACAATCTAAAGAATCCATAAAATCTAAAGAATGCATAAACCCGACAAATAAAAACTAAAAAATATATCAAATAATTGACATGACATTAAGCTAATTTAAATATGAAAATGTTTGGTACTTAAATCATCTTTTGAAATATTTAATTTTCTAACCCATAAGATTCTTGGGGGATCACTCAACCTACCAACTCTTTTGAGAGATTCATTAGAAAAAATATATATTTGCATTATCTTGAAGGTGACTGCTTTATCTTTGCATGAGCCTGGCTCTGTAAGATGAGATTATTCAAATGTTGATGTAAATGGATAATATTAAGAAATAATGCGACCCATTAATTAGTCTGAAAGTCAATTAAGAAATCGATTATATAAGTAATTAGGTCTCCAGATCTTTATTTGACAGTGACCACTGATGAAATTTCAATACTGGCAAATACCTAATTTTTGTAGAGATGTTGCAGAAGATAAGCCATTATTTAATCTGAGGCAAACCACTAAGATTAAAAAGAATACGTATAGTGGCATGGAACTGGATTTGCAACAGAAAAGATGCTAGAATCAGTTGCCCACACGTTTAGGTTTGTCCTAACAGTGAATACAATATATTATCCATATGCATTAAGGATCATGACTAGCCTGTGGACGCGTGCGACTGACCTTAACACTACTATTATGACGGAAAATAAAAGTTTGTATGAGAAGTGATTAGCAGAGAGAGAGAGAGAGAGAGAAGCTGGCATGCTACTAAGAATTCCAGGACAATGCAGGTGCAAAGGTTAACTAGCAAGTGGATAAGAGTCCAATCCTCCAGGGACCATGTTGCTGAAAAATAGAAAATTCGAGATATAGAGGACCCAGTTGGACAAAAGTTTGATCTCAGCTTGATGACGACAAACATTCAAGAAGCAAGGCAATCCCTATCTAGGTTTACAGGTTTTCATGTCGAATCCTAACGATGAATGTCGCCGAGGATTAGGATAAGAAAAGGGTTTGATCTCTTCCAAGTCCGGAACTGTCATATCCCACGACCCCAATGTAGTTCCGAAGGCAAACAATATGTAGCAGATTCGTAGTCCATAGAGATCTCAGTTTGAACCCTCAGTTCATATATTAGAGCATATAGCTAATACAACAGAGAAACTAAGCGATGGGAACAAATTAAACTGAATAATATTATGTTGGGAAACATTAACATGGCACTTCCTACAATTAAATAAAAGGGGTCATTACATAATACTAAACCTGTATAAAAGAACCAGAGATGAAGAAACTTGCTCTACAATGCAAATTCTTCTCTCTCTCTCTCTCTCTCTCTCTCTCTCTCTCTCTCTCTCTCTCTCTAAAAGTACCTCTAAAAAGAAAAAACTTGAGTTCCACATCCTCCTTTTTTGTTGAAGGTAGCTTATTACTACTATATGCTCATAATTCAGAGACTGAGATTTTTCCCCATGTATATTTGTATCTGCAAAACTCATGTGGGATGATGATTGTATGAGACTCCCTGTACTTCTCCAGCTCCTTGGTTGTTGTTGTGATTCCCACTTTTCGAACTCTAACCATCCGATTTCTCGTCCTCTTCGGCTTCCCTGCTGTTGCCTGACTCGCCTCTAGTTGTTGATCGACATTTGGCAAACCCGCCCGCAAGGAGAGGACCCTGTGGAGAACCAGACTGTACGTTGTTTGCCTTAGAATGGTCTCCACTGTGATCCAAGGACATGAGCAAGGCATTCCCTTGGCCGGCAGCAGCAGAAGGCGGTAGCTTTCGGATGTGAAGGCGGTATTTCTGCACAGAAACATATGAGCAAACATTTCAGATGGGAAAATTAAATTGTGATTTGCAGAGGAAAGAAACATAACTATTAAATTCATTAAGTAATTAACCAACCTGCAAATGGCTCTTAACTTCATCATTGGTGAGACCCTCCACCTGCATAAGCTCTCTTATCTGCTTAGGAGTGGCTACTACCAAAAACAGAACACAAATTAGAAACAAGCACATATAATTAAAACATAGAGGAGAATTCGATTCGAATTGTTCGAAAAAAACCTACTAAATTCAAGTAGTTTGGTTTAAAAGCATAAAGATCAAGCATTTCCTCCAAAAACCAACAATAAATTTTGCAATTTATCAATTTTTCCAATTCCAATTTCAAGTCATGAAATTAATACCAACACTATTACAATATTTTATAGTCACAAAGCTCCAACCTTCTGTTCCTCCAAGCTGCTGAAGGGCATCAACAAAGCGGCGATGGAGCTCCGGGGACCAGCACCGCCTTGGTTTCCTCAAGGGTTGCTGCTGCTGCTGTGGCTGGGGCTTGTTCAGTAATTTCACTTGTCCTGCCACACCAGAACCCGAACCGCTGCCTTTGCAGCCATTACTGGTCCTAGAGTTTGCGCTTGCAGAACAACCCAGTGCTTCAGACATCAATGGAGTCATAAGACAAAGGTTTGGAACCTCGGAAACCTCCTTGACTTCCTTCAAACATGGTTTTGCAAAACCAGACAACTCATTCTGTCCCCTGAATGCCAGTAATGCCCCCTCCACGGCTCTGTTATTACTCACCTCAATTGGGTTCTCAGTCACCGACCGATCATCTTCCTCATTCCCCTGTCGAAAAAAATCCAAGATAATATGAAATTTCAGCAAAGCCCCAATAAAGTTTCAGTCTGTACAAAAAAAAAGTAGGTGAAATTTAGAAATTAACCAGTTTAAGTTCAACAGAGTCGCGTTTGGTGTAATCGAAAACGTTGATGCTCGTGTTCCACAGCTGAGCAGAGCTCATCCAGTTCTTCTTGTCAATATTTTCCTTTCCCGAAACTAACCCTCCGTCCTCCTCAGAATTGCCCTTCAACGGTATGAACACCTCCACCACCGGCCGCTCTTCCATTCGCCTCCACCGCATTCCTTCCTCCTTCAACAGCTCAATCGCTGCATGCCCATCAAACCAATCAAAACCCCATCTCAAAAATATTACAAAAACCAAATCCTAGAGAGAGAAAGTTAGAGAGAGGGAGAGAGAGCAGAAACCCACCATCCTTCAAGAGAAGCATGCAGAGAGGAAGCTCCCGCTTGAAAACTTCAATCTTTCTGAGTTCATCTTCCAATCTCTTCACGTACCCATCGAGCTCTGAAGACCTCTGAGAGCCATCTTTAATAGCGGCGAGCTGGGCGAGAAAGTCGGTGATTGTTTTCGGGACGAACAGAGGACTGGAGTCCAAGCTCAACAGCTCCATTTTCCCTCTATTCGTTGTTGTTAATTTTCTCTCTCTATCTCGATTTCGAGCATTGCCCAGATAAAAGCCTGATTAGGAACAGCAAGACCCGAATTTATAGGGAATTTGAGATTCAGGACGCACACAAAGATTCAGTGGTTCGCATAAGCGGATCGTCGCGTCTCTGGGTCAACTCGGTGACTCAGTCGGGAACGAGTTTTCACGGCAGTAAGGGAATCTTTGGAATCCGTACTCACGCGGCGAAAATGTAATTATCAATTAATATTATTATTTTCCCTTTTTTTTTCTTTTTACTTTCGGTTGGTATTTTGTGGGGTGCTTCTTCGAGATTCTTTGGTAGGTGGGTTAAAGTTAAAAGGAATCATTGATCTTGAACTTCTTCAACAGTTTTGTTAAAAATTTGTTGGTTTAGTGTAAGCCTGATATACGTGTCATGTTTTTTTTGTTCGTGTTATTTTTATATTATATACGATATCTTAATAAATCGTGTCGTGTAATATTTATTAAAATGAACGAGTAGTATGATTCGATTCGAATTCGACCAGTTAATATTAATAAATAATATGACCCGACCAGTTACCAGTTAAATAAAATATATTTTAAACTAATAAATACAACAACAACAAAGCATTTTCCCACTAAGTGGGGTCGGCTAATATTTTAAACTAATAAATAATCAAAGAAAATATAATACTAAATTAGTATATACATACCACATTGTCTCATAAATATTATTTCAAAACATAAAAACACATTTGTTTTTCAAGTATTACACACCCTAAAATAAGAGCCCAATGAAAAAATATTAGTACATTACTACAAAATATTTAGATCAAAATTTAATCGTTGATTTGTCATTACATTTACGCTTGTAGTGACAAGTTTTACAACTTTCGTGAATGGCTCAACTTCGAAATTGGCCATTATAATCAGATAAACTATAAATCAAAAGTTAACCGTTGATTGTCATTTACATTCTCTACTAGCGGATGAATAGTGTTAGAAAATTATCTTGGCGAGTATATTTAATTTTTCATCTCGAACAACACTTTTTATTTTAAATTAGTATATTTAATTTTTATCTTGAACAATACTTTTTATTTTTTTTATTTTTAAATATTTTATTATTAATTATATCAAAAAGAAAAAAACTCAACTATTCACTTTCTAAAATCACTGTCTCCCTCTTCATTTTTCTTTCCTTGAGAAAGGATTCTCGTTGGATCCTCTTTTTAAGGATTCCAGGGATCCTCCAATCACATCCGTTCATCGTACATCGTGTAGCCAGTTATTGTCAGGTACTGTTTACATTCAATTTTAAATATAAAAAAATTTACAATAATTTCTTACCGCACGATGTACGATGAACGGATGTGATTTAAGGATCTCTGAGATCCTCACAACAAGGATCCGGCAAGGATCCTCACTCTTTTTTCTTGGCTCACAAGCCGACCCATAAGTTTTATTAATTTTTTAATATTTAACTAATTGCTTTATAAACTTAAAGAGTAACTTTGTTATAATAAAGACTCTTTAGAGCAAGTCCACCTCTAAAAAATGAGCTGGCCCAAAGTCCATTTAATCAACCCAAATGAATAGTAATTGATTGCAATGAACAATAATTGGCTAAGTGTATCTCTACCCCTAAAAAATGAGCTGGCCAGGAGTCTAGTCAATTTGTATTAAAATATTATTAATTTTTTTATAAAATAATAAAAATTATTTTTATTTTTAATTTCGGGCAGGATTTTTAATCAATCTTGTCATGCCACGTGTCATTATCCGAAAATACTATTTTTGTGGATAGATTTTCGATAAGATTTTGAACCAATCTCGTTGTACCATGTGTCACTATCTGTTTAGAATACTTTATAATAGATTTCGATAAGATTTTCAACCAATCACGTATTGCCACATGGCACTATCTACCACATCATCATTTCTTTTTTGTCCATATAAACCTTACATCCATCCTAATTCATATACCAAACTCAAACTAGCTCAGAATCCTTCTTGATCATTTTTAAATCTTGAGTTCTTAACAATGTCTTCTTCAAAGAGATTGTATGAAATCGATGAGGAAGAGAAAAATTGTTGGCAGAACATGAAGAATTGTTCAATCTTGAGGATGGTGCAGATGAGGCGTTTGTAATGGAAGAGGATGATGAACTTAGAAGACAGAGATCCTCATATTCATGTCGTGTCATGCAAGTTGTGGGTCAGATCTCCAAACCCAGACGTGCCACAAACTTTGATATAAAGAGGGAAAGATGAGGTAATGATCTCTTGGAAGCAAGGTTCTAATAAACGTTAGGTGCTAGTCGGTCAGCAGGCTGAGGCCTAGCGCCTAGATGACTAAGCAGAGTCTAGGCAGGTGCCTAGACGGATTTAAGTAAATCTATTATATTTCGTGTAAATAAATGTCTATTTGTACTTCAAATATATATAATTTCATCATAAACTACAAATAGAATGACATATATACTATGAAGTATTGGAACATAATGAAAACATGGGGAACAAGTATATAATGCGTGTTCATTTAAGTATTCAACAAGTTTCTTATAATTTATTGAAAAAAAAAATCAAATGCAGAATGAAAGTTATCTATTTTCTGTCTAAGTAAGTCGCAACTTAGAAGGGTGCCTAGACAAGTTTGAGCGGGTTAGGTAGGCGCCTCAGCAAATCTAGGCAACCTTTCTTAATTTTCAAATACTTACGCATTAATCGGGGCGGTGGCTAGCCGCCTAGCGCCTAGGTGGCTAGGAGGGGATTTTTAGAACAGTGATTCGAAGATTATTTTATTCCCAACAGTGTACTCCCAGATCATGTTTTTAGACGTCATTTTAGAATGGAACGAAGTTTGTTCAACAAAATCATGATTGTTGTTTGCAACCATGATGCATACTTGGTGCAAAAAAAAGGATGTTTTTCATGTTGTAGGTCTTCGTCCTGAGCAAAAAATTAATGATGCTTTGTTGATGCTTGCATATGGAGAATTTGCATATCAATTGGATGAGATTACAAGGATGAGAAAATCAATTGTTCTAGAGTCCCTGATGAGATTTTGCTCCACAATCGAAGCCCTCTACACCAATGAGTACCTCCGGAAACCCACAACAATGGACCTGTGAAGGCTTCTGAAAAATGGTGAGATGTGAGGCTTTCCTGGCATGACTAGAAGCATCAACTATATGCATTGAACCTAGAAAAATTGTCCAAGTGCGTGACAAGCAGCTTATGGTGACAGAAAATGAGCCAAAAGTATAATTTTGGAAGCAGTGGCATCATTTGATACATGAATTTGACTTTTTTTTTTTTGGTGCTAAGGAGCTCAAAATGACCTTAATGTCCTTACCCAATCTCTAGTATTCGACGAGGTGAAGAAACTTGTGGGGATTGAAACAAGGTGAAGAAACTTAAAAGGAGCTTGTGGTCGAAGAATAAAGTTCTTAGTTTATTTGGTGTGTTTTTTTTAAGTTTTATTTGGTGTGTTTTTTGTAATTTTATTTGGTGTGTTTATGTAATTTTATTTTGTTTGAATAAACATGCTCTTAGTTTAAATGAAGTACTAAAAATAAATATGAAATTACATAAAGTCTGAGTAGCTAGGATATGTGGTGCTACGATCTTCATTGCTAGGATCTATGTAGCTAAAACCCCCTCCACTTGTTCCCTCGTTTCTTGCACGCCTCTTTCACACCACATCCTCTTTTTCCAATGTCCAAAAAGATTTAGAATTCAGAGATATTCCTACTAGAGGCTTGTTCATAGTGTCACGATCTTCTTGAGCCATCATTTCTTCTCTAAGCATCTCCCTTTCTTGATTAAGTAGTTCTCTTTGTCTCTCATTAGCCACATCATGTCTCTCAATAGTTGCTAAGATTGTTTGCATAGTCGCAGCTTTTGCCTCATCTCTAACTGCGTCCCGCGCAAGTTCAGTTCACCTTTGCAAGCAAGTTCATTCATATATTTTATGTAGTCATTCTTGGAAGAACTCTTTTTTTCCTTTGCCACTTTTTTACCTTTACCTTGAGGCCTTAAGGACAGACGAGTCAGCTCCGGCACTGCTTTAAGCGTCCCTTCTGGCTTTTCAAATGCATTGCCTTTCTGTTGGTCTGGGTCTGCTTCTGGCAAATTGTGTAGAGGGATGTCGCAGATAGGTTCTAAAAGACGTTAGGCGCTAGTCGGGCGACGGGTTGGGGTTTAGCGCCTAGGCAGCCAAACGGGGTCTATGTGGGTGTCTCAGTAGAATGACATATATATTATGAGTTATTGAAACATAATGAAAACATGGGAAACAAACATATAATTGTTAGAACCAAGAAAAATGTAGGAGTTTCTGCAATGCAATACTAGAAAGCTTTCAGAAATCAGAGAGAATTCTTATTAAGTGAAAACAACTATCACGGCTATTAAATAGCCTTACACTTGAACTGAAAGGAAATAACAACTTCCCACGATTTTACAGTTCCTATAATCGTGGTAAAAACTACGTCAAAACAGAAAATGCATACTTGTCCCTCAAGAATAGGGATTATTGAATAACAACCCTTAAAACTAGGAACCCTAGCTATACCGGGAACCCTAGTAGTAACGAAAAACCCTAACAACTTTAACATCCTCCCTTAAACTGAATATTCAATCATTCAGTTTACTTCTGAAAACTTGCATACGCCCAGTAAGCCTCGCAACTTCAAGAAAACATCACCCTTTAACGGTTTTGTGAAAATATTTGCAATTTGTTCTTGAGTTGAACCCTGCACTAGCTCCAGAACTCCATCTTTGACTAAGTCTCGAAGAAAATGAAACCTTACATCAATATGCTTGCTGCGACCATGCATCACAGGATTCCTTGGAAGTTTGATTGTCGAAACATTATCACAATACACTAAGGTTGGAGCATATTGCTCCTGATTAAGATTCTTCAAAATCCTTTTTAACCATACGACTTGACAAGCACTCGAAGTTGCTGCTATGAACTCCGCTTCAGTGGTGGATAAAGTGACAATCGGCTGTTTCTTTGAGGACCAAGAAACAGCCCCTAAGCTTATTATAAACACATAACCTGAGGTGCTCTTTCTATCATCTTGATCACCTGCATAATCGTTATCCGTATATCCAGTAAGCCCCTCAGTTCCTCCATTTTTGTAGAATATCCCCAAATCAACAGTTCCTTTCACACACCTTAGAGCTCTTTTTACTGCCTGCAAATGAGACTCAATTGGATGCTCCGTGTATCGACTTATCAAACTAACAGTAAACATCATATCAGGTCATGTGGCTGTCATATACATGAGGCTCCCCACCATTTGCTTGTAGGCAGTGCTATCCACTTCAACACCTCATTCATCCTTCATGAGTTTAAAACCAAGAACCATAGGATTTATCACTGGGTTACACTGATCCATGTTGAATCTTTCTAAACCTCTTGAGCATACTTTCTTTAACTGATAAAGATCCCACCATAACTTTGTAACACTTCAATACCAAGAAAGTATCTCATTTTTCCAAGATCAGTCATGTCGAATTCAACCATCATCGATTCTTTAAATTGTTCAAACATTGCATCATCATTGCCAGTAAATATGAGATCATCAACATAGAGACACACTATTAAGATCTTACCTCCTTTCGCTGACTTTGTGAACAATGTATGCTCATAAGGGCGCTTGTTGAATCATTCCTTAATGAAATATGACTCGATACAACTATACCAGGCTCGAGGGGCCTGTTTAAGTCCATATAAAGCCTTTTTAAGTCGATATACCTTTAACTCTTGGCCCTTCTGTTCATATCTCGGTGGCTGATCAACAAACACCTATTCATCAATCTCCCCATGCAGAAATGTAGATTTTACATCAAGCTGATAGATCACCCAATTCCTTTGTACAGCAAGTGAGATGACAATTCGAACAGTGTCTAGGCGAGCTACTGGTGCAAACACCTCTACATAGTCGATTCCATACTGTTGACAGTAGCATTTAGCAACTAAACGGGCTTTGTACTTGTCCATTTCGCCATTCTCATTCAACTTTGTCTTAAACACCCACTTCACCCCAATGGTTTTCTCTTCTGGTGGTAGCTCCATCAATTCCCATGTATTATTTTTCTCTATGGCCTGTATTTCTTGATCCATAGCACACCTCCATTTTTCAAACTTCACGGCATCTTCAAATGTTGTAGGATCCTGTTTAATACACAATGCCAAGTGAGCCATGTTTGCATCCTCTTCATCAGATAGGCCTTGACCCGTCTCATAATCTCTCATCTGCACTGGTGGTCTCCGAGTTCGTCCCATGTGTGGTAACATCTCATCACTCTGAATGTCTCTTTCAATTAATGAGTCACTTGGGTTTGACTCGGATTCAGTCTCTCCCTCGACTTTATCTTTATTAGACTCGGGGTCGATCTCCTCCTTTGATGTGTTATTCTCTTCATCAATGTCCCACTCGAGTTCTGCTACTATGACTTCCTTATGCCTGTCTCCCCAACTCCACTGTTGATCATCTTCAAACACAACATCTCGACTAATAATTATTTTTTTGTGAAACGGGTTCAAACAGTCGATATGCTTAGATTCTTCACTTACCCCAAGAAATATGCACTTACAGCTTTTGGCATCGAGCTTCACCCTTTTGTTGTCAGGTACATGGACATGTGCAATGCAACCAAAAATCCTGAAATGATCCACAGACGGTTTGTGTCTGTTCTAAGCCTCCTCCGGTGTTTTGTTCTTCACAGCAAGAGTAGGACATCGATTCAACACATGCACGGTCCAATTCACTGCTTCAGGCCATAAAGTTTTAAGGATTTGTTTTGCTGACAGCATGTTTCGCACCATGTTCATGATGGTACGATTCTTTCTTTCTGCAACCCCGTTTTGTTGAGGGGTATAAGCTGCAGTTAGTTGCCTATGAATTCCATTCTCAAGGCATAAATTTGCAAACTCATGCGAGGTGAACTCTCATCCTCGATTTGTTCTCAGACTTCTTATAAATACCCCAGTCTCTTTTTCAACTCGTGCCTTGTAGGATTTGAATGCGCCAAAAGCTTCTGACTTCTCTATCAAAAAATATACCCATGTTTTTCTGCTGAAATCATCAATAAAAGTAATTAGATACCTCTTATTGTTGTTCGAAGTAGGATTAATTGGTCCGCATATGTCTGCATGCACCAACTGGAGAATCTCAGATTCTCTCCCTAAGCTTTCTTTGGGAAATGGATCTCGATGTTGTCTTCCTACCAAACAATCTTCACACACCCTTTGAGAGGCTGTGAATTGAGGCAATCATTTCACCATTTTCTTCTGTTGAAGTACTTTAAGCCCATTCCAACTGAGATGTCCAAAGCGACAGTGCCATAGATTTGCTTGATCTGTAATGAGAGAGGAAAAACATTTTTGTTCCTTTGGAAAGCAACGAGCCAACACTGTAAACATTCTATTGTGACTCATCGTGGTCTCCATAATTAGTCCTCTCTCAGAATGAAAGATCTTGCATTTTCCAGCCTGAATTAGCATTGTAAGCCCCTTTTCTTGCAACTGACCGATGCTCAACAATTTTTTTTTTCAAATCAGGCACGTAGAAAACACCTGTGATCACATGTATGATACCGTTCACCTCCATTCGCACACTTGCCTTGCCTTGCACAGTTAAACTCGAATCATTTCCCAGCCTGACTGATTCCCTGAAGCTATTATCAAGCTCACAAAACATGTCCTTCTTGCCACACATATGGTTGCTGCATCCAGAGTCCAGAAACCATATATGATCCATTGTTGCCTCCTTGATATCCACCAGTGCCATCAGTAGCATCTTTTCTTCGTCTCCACATAGTTTGCTTTCTCTTCCTTAGGTTTCTTAGGACACTCCCACTGAAAATGCCCTAATTCATGGCAATTATAGCATTGTAGGGTTGACTTGTCAAACCCTCTACCCCGTCCTCTTCGTCTTCCTCGAGAAGTTCCTCGACCTCGTCCTCCTTGTTGGACTCTATGAGTGACTTGGAGAGCTTGTTCATCCATCACATGTCGACTTATCCTTTGCTCATGGACCAAAAGACTACTTTGAAGCTCATCAATAGATAAGGTGTCCAGATCGTTGGATTCTTCAATTGAGCAAACTACATAATCATATTTTGGGGTCATGGACCTCAAAATTTTCTCTATAATTACCACATCATCCATCTTCTCCCCATGAATTCTCATCATGTTTTCTATGGCAAGTGTTCTCCCAAAATAATCATTGACTGTTTCTCCATTCTTAATGTGCAGCACCTCGAATTCCTTGCGAAGAGCCTGCAATTGAGCACGTTTTACATGTGCAGTTCCCTGATACTTTTGTTTCAAAGAGTCCTATATATCCTTCACAGTTTCCTTCTTCATGATGGTCTCCAATATTGACCGATCTATGGCTTGGAACAAATAGTTCTTAGCCTTCAAGTCCTTCAGCTTCAAATCATCCAGAGTCTTCTTTTATACTTCACTGGATTCCGATCCGCCTGCTACAAGAGTGATCCCAAACTCCACCAAGTTCCAATACTCTTTGGAACGAAGAAAGTTTTCCATCAGCATACTCCAATGGTCGTAGTGTCCATCAAACCTTGGAATGGCTGGTTGCACAAAACTGTTCTCAGACGCCATGTCTTGTTTCTTCACTCTAGCACCTAGGTTGCAAACTTTTGATCAGGTCCCGTAGCGGGGCTCTGATACCAGATGTTAGAACCAAGAAAAACGTAGAAGTTTCTGCAATGCAATACTAGAAAGCTTTCATAAATCAGAGAGAATTCTTATTAAGTGAAAACAACCATCACGGCTATTAAATAGCCTTACACTTGAACTGAAAGGAAATAACAACTGCCCATGATTTTACAGTTCCTATAATCGTGGCAAAGACTACTTCAAAACAGAAAATGCATACTTGTCCCTCAAGAATAGGGATTATTGAATAACAACCCTTAAAACTAGGAACCCTAGCTATACCGGGAACCCTAGCAGTAACGAAAAACCCTAACAACTTTAACAATAATGTGTGTTCATTTAATTATTCAACAAGACTCTTACAATTTATTGAAAAAAAATGCAAAATGAAAGTTATCTATTTTCTGTCTAAGTGAGTCGCAACCTAGGCGGGTCTTGGCAGACTAGGCTGGTGCTTAGGCGGTTTAGGCGAGCGCCTCAATAGCTTTATGCGCCATTTCTTAATTTTCAAACGCCGCGGATGACAACTTCTAGATCGGTTGGCACAAGTTTGTATTTGGGACAATTTTTGACAACATTCCAACATTCTCAGGGACTAAATGATTTGTGTTTGTTGTTCACATTGTGCCAAGCTTGTGCTTGAAGTGTCTATAAAATGTGGGAGAAGACAAGTTTATAATCAAGGTAATTAATGCGGGACAAGACAATATTAAAAAATGCGGATGTAATACAAATAAATAAATAAAAATATTGTAACCTAATTCGCTAAACTTCTGCCACTACTTAGATTATTGGCAGCATGAGATAGGGCGTTTTTCCAACAAGTAAGCGATTTGTTGAGTTTTTTTTCCAACGACCTTGATTACTTCTTGCGTTTTTTTCAAGCTTCTCGCAAAACGATGTAGTAATTCTACTCCAAAGTTCTCGCAACTGCATCTCATTACTCGTAATCGGGTCATGAGTAGCTTGAACCCAGCATTCACATAACATAACATCTTTGATGACTGTCCAAGTAGCCATTTTTTTTGCACACAAAAGTATATGAAAGCTTTGGTTCAAAGTGTTAAAAATATTGAAATGTGATGTAAGGTGGAAGATGATGGTTAGGTATTTATAGAAAAAAAAATCGTTTTTTTTTTTTTTTTTGTATTTTAAACAAATTTTTTAACAATTTTTATTAAGTTAATTAACCTGGACTGTTGGATTTCAAAAAGATTGAAATCCAGTAGCCTAAAATTGGACATGTGGCCAACGGTAAGATTTCTGACATTTTCTTTATTATTATTATTTATAAGTTTTTTGGCTGAAAAAACTTGGACCTTGATCTGGAAATTGAATGGTCCAGATTTTGCCACGTCACTAGCGGTTGGGTTTGAAATTCAAAATTTTTTTACTGTTGGAAATCCAACGGTCCAAAAAATATAGTCGTTGGAAATCCAACGGCCATCACCACGTGACATGGCCCATGTCCCGCGTCCCATTAGTGCGCCTGCAACATAGGGCCCGCCCTTTGATTGTTGTCGGGAAAGCAAGCCCATGCGGGCGTGTTTCCTATGCATGAGACGCAAAAAAAAAATCTCATCCCGTAGCTGACGTCAGCGTGATGTCAGATGAGCCAGTTTCTCACTTAATCCATTCTAAGCTGGTATCAAAGCTAGGATGGACTTTAGGCTAATCCATTCTAGGCTGGTATCAAGCTAGGATGGACTTTAGGCCAGCTAATTGGATGGGGTGGGATGGATTTTGGGTGGGGGGTGGGATGGCCTGAAAAATGGACTTTGACCTAGCTCATTTGTTAGGGGTGAAAGTGCTCTTATAGAGTCAATTGGAGTTGAGTTTCTTAAATTTGGCTTTTTTAAAATAGATCTTTAATGATTTTACAGCTTTTCTTAGAGATGCTTTAACATGAGAAGACCAAGGGCAATTTGGTCAACTTACGAAAATTTTTATTTTTATCTTTTGACAGGAATTTGATACAGCCCAATTCATCTACAGGAAAAGTGAATATGTAAATATTATAAAGGAAAATAAGAAGCGTGAATTAGAGAAAAATAGGCATCCACGTATAAGGCGAGTAAAACGCGCGTACATCCTACATAATTTTCGTATGCGCGTAGGAAGTTGTCTAACTGTATGATTAGTATCTATAATAAATTTGGGATCTCCATCCATCAATGGGCGACGATTGCTTATGAATGGAAGCCAACAATGGATCGAGTCTCAAAAAGCAAAATACCGTAATAGAAACGCGATCATTATGATGTTGCAAAATTTGTCTATAAAATCAGAATTTTTAACAACGAAAACGACAAACCCTTAGTCATCAACTTGTTGACTGCAAGAGCAATCCAATCAAGAACCTTTTTGTGTTACGTATATAAAGTTGAAGATTATTGTAATTTTTCTTTATTTAAGAAAATCTCCAATAACGACAACTATATATGATAAAATTCACAATACTAGAATTAATAGTCAATAACATAACTGTTAAAAGAATGTTCGAAGGGCAACATATGGAAGTGACGACCTTTTTCTTTCTTTCTGAATAATAAACTAGTAATAATATAGTTCAAATTTGTCTATGACCAAATGACGACTTTTATGTGTTACGTTTAATAATTGAATATTATTGGACAGTCTTTTATGGGGAAAGAAACTCTAATCATTACAATAGTAGTTATCAGAGTTTATTGAAAATATGACTGTTGCTCTTAGAACTCAAGTTTCTTTCCATAAAACCTAACCTAGACTGTTACCTAAATAAAACCCAATTATTAGGGTTCGTATAAGTAAATTCATTAATTTTGTTTGACGTTACACATTTTTCATTTTTGGAATACCTAAAATACACCTAATTACGGTTTTAAAGTACACAATTAATTGCATATGGATTTGAAGGGAGGGATAAATGTTTATTGAAAAAAAATGCATTAATTTTGAAGTGAGTGATCTCGTTCGATTCCTAGCCCATCTCAGGTAAATTCTAGAACCATTGCATGTGGATTTCACCTTCACTTTTATGAGTTTCAATAGAGCACTCATGATTCCACATTTTTTTACGAGTTGCAGGAAATCCCGAGCGGATTCCATCAAATTCTCATTGAGTTGGACAAGACCGCGGCTAGAAATCGATTCCTCTCATCCTAACTTCATTTTGACATATTTTTGTGTGAAAAATGGATGTGAAATGGATTAGTTTTATCTCCACTTTGAAATCCGACGAAAAATCTATATTTTGGCGAAATTTCGGTTGACGAATTACAGCGCAGGTGACAAACCATTGGAGAAGAAGAAATAATATTGCTTTAAAATTGACGAAATATTCTTACTGTGTCAAGTATAGTCATTAAAGTTCATGTTAAGTTAAACGAAATATTTTGTCAACTGACAGATTATTCCATCGCTAGTTAAGCCACCTCGTGTTGGCGCATGACCGGGATGTTTTGGCTCCAGTCGGCGTGTGACGGCTCTAGCCAGCGCTGGTGGCACATGACTGCTTTAGCTGGTACATGACGAATTAGGCTAAAGTGTGATGGCTCCGACCGGCGCGTGGCGGCTTGTGCATGACGTAATGTGAACCGTTTTTCTACCACTTTTAATTCTTGAAATAATCAAACAAAGGGAAAATTTAGATTCTTTACATTAATAATTTTTAGTGTAATGATTAGTGTGGTAATTTATTATAGGAGAAACTTAGCACAAGGACAAGTTAGGCAAGATGGCTACGACCCTACTACGTAACTTTGAGGGGGTCTTTACTTTCAAGTTATTATCTTATATGTGTTCCTGAAAAGTGATGTGATTATGTGACATGCGATGTTTGACTTAGAAAATAAGAAAGGTCTTATATCTTATTATTTTATCATTATTTTGTGTTTACAACTGTGACATGTTCATGCTTGTGTTATATCTGTTAATCATCCATGTTTGCACATTATCTTTTTTTCATTTGCACCGTTTAGACCAGGACCAGCTTAACGTGTATATTCAATGTGTTCACTTTGGATCCATAATAGGTGTTAGCCTGTCCCTAGATTGCATTAGGCAACTATGATTCGTATGGGAGCGCTTAGCTCCAACTTCACGTGATTGTAGAAATATAACATAACTTCTATACCCAGCCTGTTCATGTAGCTCCCTTCTACATAACTTGTGTGCTTACATGATTTCAATGAGCATTTTTGATATACTGTTTAATATTTTTATACACTATCCTTGCACAATTACTGTTAATTGGGTACTTTACTATTATACACACGAATATTACGAGTCTTGAAAACTATATAGGTTTTACAGCGAAGGGTTATTATTTTCCAAAAACATCGATTTTTGAAATACTTTACTTTTTGGTCCACTCAACTTTGTTTTGCCCCCTCTAGGACTTAATGGTGGTGCTCTTATGGCGACGAGGATTACTAAACACTGACATTCACTTCTAATAATGTAGAAAGTTATTTCCTTTTATTGTTTAAATATTCATCCTACTCCAGATGAGAATATTTGTTTCTTTATACTGCACTTGTACTTATGCTTTGACATTTATGCATTGTAATTTGGGTACTAACCCGCACACTGGGCACTCTTATTCAATTAATTTTAGGTTTAAATTTATTCACACTCTTTCACATCATCATCCCTTAATGACTTCGTAACCTTCCAGGTACTTGCTAGTATGCCTTAATTTCGATGTCCAGATTGTGACAACCCATCCTTAATTCTACGATTTTATAAATTTTAAAAGTGTGAATTGATGAAAATGTCCCTAGAGGGGAGGGTGTTGACTTTCATTGACCTGCATATTGGGAGACGTATGAAACATTCTTTTAGCGTTCCTCGTAGAACTCGTCACTTCGAACGCGTAGGGGCAAACGAAATCGAAATCGGAGTTACGGCTAAAATTTTACGAAACTACAAACATGGAGGACATTTTGGTAATTTCACGTCGCGGGGAACATTTTTCTATTTTGTCTTTTGTGACATTACTTTGTGCAGCGAGTGGGGCCTATAACCCATTCTCTCCTCATTCCTCCGTGTCCCTCATCTCCCAAACTTCACTTTCTTATTTTTTTTCAAATCTCCCTCACCTCACTTCACCACTCATTGGCTGCCACGTCACCTTTTTTCCCTTTAACCCTTTCAGCTCTTTCCCTCTTATCTCTCATCTCTCTGTTAAAAAAACAGTGAAGTTGAGCAGCACAACCATCACCTCGCCACCTCTCCGGCGATCTACACCTGAACTACCACTGCCATCTCACTGCCTGGATAAACTCCATGAAACCCAGAAGTAGGGGAACAACCCCTAGGCTTTCTCGTCCTTCTCTCATCTTCAAACTGTGACCACCATCACCATTATTATGATTGGAAAAGCACACAATCACCACCATTCTGCTCCAGTGGACCACCATTTTCCTCTTGTCGTTTTACTCAAGTCACCCTGGCTTGAGGGCTTTTTCCCATTCAACGAGAACCACCACTGCTCAACGTTTTCCCTGACGACCTCTGGCACGGATCATACCAATCTTAGTGATGGTGAGCTTGAAAACACATTAAACGAACTCCTCTCATTGTTTAGAATCACTTCTAGGCGTGATATATGACTTTTAGGCTTGTTTGTAACAGGAAACACCTCGAGGAGACTTCCCAGATTTCTGGGAAAAAATAAAGCCATGACCACTTGCAGGCCATTTTCCAGACAACACCAACCTTATATCGGCCTCACTTTGGTATGGTTTTGTTCCCTACATTTCTAACTTCAAAATAGCTTTTGAATCATTGATTTTGGTGAAGGATCGAGCTCGATAGAAGCTCTAGAAGTCGGATAAAAAACCTGCAAAATGCAGGCATTCGCTAGGAAGGAGAGTACGATGGTACTCATATGCGAGTGGGCGTGCGTGGGCTCACGTTGGTCGTCTACGCTTGCAGCGCATGGCTGCCAGTGCAGCCACTTTTAGTGGCGCATGAAGGAACCCGAGGTCCCTCCTTAGGTTTCTCGACATACCGAATCTGAATCCGCCGTCCATTTTAAAATAGTTCCTTTATTAGCCATACTTAGTACGAAAACGCGTAATTACTTTAGTACATTATATTTACGTAAATGATTTCGTTTCTAGGTGAAATGCATCGCAAAGATCTTCGAAGCTTGCGAAGAGGTTTCGACTCGACGACATGATCTGTGAATGGGTCTTTTCTTTGATATATACATACATTTATTTAGTTTCCATATATACATCTAGTAATGAATTTTCTATGTGACTTTCGTAATTAAATTAACATTTATAGGAAATGACGTAACGATGAGAATTGGGAAATCATTATAAATCCTACGGGATGCCTCAATTAGAATTACAGTTATGGATAATATTATGTTGATTAGAATTATCGAATTATTGCAACATGAACCCGGAATCTCCCTCCGCCCCGGATTCAACCTCAATTAGTACTTACTCGGGCCAGGGCCAGTCTTTCATGTGTATGTGCATATCGCACCGTACGCTCACTTTGGATCCATTGTAGGTGTCAGTTCTGTCCTAGATTGTTATAGGCAATTAGGACTCGTATGTGTTGCGCATAGCGTCAGTCTTCATGTGATTGTAGTACTAGAGCATATATCATTGTTACACCCAGTCATGTTCATGTCAGAATATCTCTGCATCAACTCGTGTGTCCACATGTGTCGATGAGCACTCGATATGATATGTTTGCTTATGCGAGATTATGCGATTATGGACATCATGTGATTACTTATGAAATATTGTGTTGTATTGAATTGGTGAGATAATGCAGGTTACGGTAAGTATTTTCTTAATATATGTAGCCGGCACCTAGGCTATCCACTTCAGCCCAACATTTTGACAAGCACCCAGCCCAAACCAGACAAGAGACTGGCCTAAAATTGACAGACCCACATGTCGAGCCATCTAACGTCAGCCGGGCCATCAACCTCCCGCATGATCAACGCGTCGTAGA
The DNA here is from genome assembly GCF_916048215.2 of Malus sylvestris. NCBI lineage: Eukaryota > Viridiplantae > Streptophyta > Magnoliopsida > Rosales > Rosaceae > Malus > Malus sylvestris. The sequence continues at coordinate 13,384,258 of NC_062261.1, read as the reverse complement.
AATATCTTGGTGCAGAGCTCCTCGAGGTTGAGGTTGATTTCAGGTTTTTGGTGCAGAGCTCCTCGCGGCTGAGATTAATTCTGGGGCGAAGGGAGATTTTGGGATCTTGGTGCAAAGCTCCTCCAAATCCGAATGGGGAGGTTGATTCCGGGTTCTTGGTGCAGAGCTCATCGGGGCTGAGGTTGAATCCGGGGCGGAGGGAGATTCCGGGTTCTTGGTGCAAAGCTTCTCCAAATCCGAATGGGGAGAGAGAGAGGGAGAGAGAAATGCAGGGAGGTTCCAGACTTACCTTTTTTTTTTTAAATAAAATTATTATTTTTATTATTTATACTAAAAAATAATAAAATTGACTACGCTATTTTTTGTTAGGGGTGGAGATGCATTTAGTCTATTACTGTTTATTAGGTTCTATCACTGTTCACTGAATGAATTAAATAGGTTGGGTGATGGCACATTTTTTTAGGGGTGGAACTGCTCTTAGGGCGAGGGGTTATTATGTTTTTGAAAAGGTTCTTATAAAACTTTATTTTTAGGCCCACTAACCTTTGTTTTTCACCCCTCCAGGTTTTAGTGGCTGAGCTTTTATGTTGACAAGGATTTTTGGTAAATTGTTGTTGTGGGAATACTACCGATGGTATAATTTTCATCCTACTTTACTATACTTTACTTATGCTCTGAAATCACATGTGAAATGAGCTCATTCCCGCTCACAAGCGCACTTTTATATTTAGACACTTTTAGGTTTAAATTTATTCACATTTTCCACATCACTACACTTTATGGCTTTGTCGCCCTTCGGATGTCGGCCAACACAGCTCGATCCGGAGTCTAGGTGGACATTTCGGGTTGGGGTGTGTCACATATAGACATTCTGGGACGGGGTGTGTCAATCAATTTCAAAATTCCAGCATTTCTGCAATATCAGTTTCCAAATTTTTAGCATTCCTGCACATCTGCAAGATTAGTTTCAAAATTCCAGCATTTATGCAGATATCAGTTTCAAAAGTTTACGTGCTTTTGCAAGAACAATTTTAAAATTTCAACATCTCTATAAGATCAATTTCAAAATTCTATAATATCAGTTTCAAAATTCTAGAATTTATGCAAGTTCAGCTTCAAAATTTCTGCACTTTTGCAAGATTAATTTCAAAACTCGTACACTTCTGTAAGTTCAGTTTCAAAATTCCAATTGCAAGATCAGTTTCAAAAATTTTAGCAGTTTTGCAAGATTAACTTCAAAATTCCTACACTTCTACAAAATTAGTTTCAAAATTCATGCATCCAATCAATCAAAACCTCAAAACAAATACTTTAAAAAATACTCAAAATTCCAATCGTTCTTAGAAATGGAAAAAAAAATTGTTATTGACACTCTAAAAATATCATTTTGCACTCACAACTTTCTATAATTAGAAATAATACATGTATGAAGAATATAGAATTAGATTTTTTGAGTGCATTAGCAGTTCCATAAAAAAAACCTCATATTTCTAGGGAACAATATGAAGAAGAAGAATAATAGGTGAGGGAGAGAGAAAAGTATGAAGAAGAGATAGAGAGGGGAAGAAAGAGGCATGGATGGGAACTTTAATGAAAATCTCTCAATACTGCTTACTTTAACGAAAAATCATATTTTTATACTAAAAAGTCAATAATGACACTATTCACTTTATCTTTTATTTTGTCTTTATCGTTAAAACTCGAAGTTTTCAAGCCCTTTTCATTAGTTTTCATTTTTTTTTATCAAAAATGGTTCATGAAATTGTTCAATCACATCAAGATAATTTCTGAAATTGAAAATCGATCAATGTAATCAATGTGTCACAAATCAATGTAATCATTCCGTCATAATTATGTTCGAAATTCTGTTATGTACTGATGTGGCACGTAACCGTGTCCTACAAGTCTAATTAAATATTATTATATGAATTAAAAATGTTTAAATAATAGGAAAACAATTTTTATTTTTGTATAATTAAAAAAAAAAAAAAGAAGGAAGAAGAAGGCGATGTTGAATGATGTTGAAGGAGAGATCCACTGATATGTTTTCCTCTTCATGTTATTGTACCGACTGAGAAACGGAAAAACGGTGGCTCAGTAACTTGGGGTGCTTTTATTTGAATTTGTCGGCACAGTATCATCTCTTTCCGAAAAGGGGAAGAAGATAGACTTAGCTGGAGAAGAATTGTCAGCAACACAAATTGAGTTATCGATTTTGGGTTTTTCGGCTTGTGTTCTTTGAAACAATTATTTTTCCTTCATATTTTCTTCTGGGAAATTGGGGGGAGGAGGGATTTCGAACATAACGCGATTTGATCCAATTTTGCCATGGCTGGGGATGTATGAATCAGGGAAAATTCATATTTTGTGTGTAAAACCATAAGTTTAATTTTAGGTTAAGGGGTCGGCTTACAACTATAAAATATCAGTCTCCTCCTCCTGACTATTTTGCCATTCTACCCATTTTTTGCTGGGAACGAGTTTTCTTCGGAAAGGGATTTTATCAGTCTCCTCCACACCATCTTCTTTTCTGTTATTTTAATTCTACAAAAATAAAAAATAAAACTTTAACGAAAAGTTTTCGGCACGGTTTATTTTAACGAAAATTAAATCTTTATACTAAAAAGTCAATCATTGTATTATTCACTTTATATTTTATTTTATCATTATCATTAGAACTCAAAGCTTTCAAACATTTTTCATTAGTTTTCTTAAATAAAAATTATTTTGTTATTATTTAAATATTTTTAATTCACATAATAATATTTAATTAGATTTCTAGGACCAGTTATGTGCCATATGAGCACATAATAGAATTTTGGAATGAATTGTGACGGAATGACCATATTGATTTGTGACACTTATTTTCAGAGATTATATTGATTGATTTTTAATTTTAATGACCATCTTGATGTGATAGGTCAATTTTAACGATGATTTGTGATAAAAACCCTTGTATAAATAAAGAGATACATCTTATAGAGAGGGTAAATGAAAATGATCATGACACTCCTACCACGTGGATAAATATTGTTTTTGTTTGAAATAAATAAAAAATTTAGTCCCCCTCAAAATATGGTCATAGTTATGTTTGTGTTGTTATTCTTATAGTTAATTTATGAGAAGATGGATTAATCAAGTAATTTAGTGAATTTCTTTGATAAATTGAGGATTAAAAGGAGAAAAGGATACTAGCTTATCCTTTTTCTGGAGATCCTAAGAATCTTATGATCGTGATCATTCATCGTATATTGTGCAGTCAGAAATTATTTCAAATTTTAAAATTTAAAATTAAATATAAATAATATCTAACGAAAACTGACCGCATAATATACGATAAACGATCATGATCGCGAAATCTCTAGATTTCTCAAAAAAGGATCAAGGAAAAGGGGATGTGAGAAAGTAGAAACTTTGATATTTTATTAATATAGAAATGATATTCTGATTGCCAACTATGCCCTTGCCGAGCTCACGAATGGCTTGCATTTCTATATCTTCTTTGGTCAATGACGACCTTTTGGAAATATCAAAAGTAATGTTATTGGTCACGTTGCCACGTTCTTTCTAGGAGATTTTTGACGGTGCAGTTGTTTGTTTGTGTGTCAATTATCTAGCTCCCAACCAACAACAACATACCTAAGGGAATTATTAAGCTAATCACATGATATGCTTATAAAACATATCAATTAACCATAATTAGTTGATGTAAAGTACATCCCAAATATGCTTTAATAAAAAATTAAAACTGTAATTACCAAATTAGAACTCAATTTCTATAGCTCACTCTAATAAGAAATGATTTATATATATTAGTAGGAGCTATATTATTAGTAGTTAAATAGTTATCTCATTTTGGGGAGGAAAATCATCGTATATGTTATTTTTGCTATTGTAAAGCATATCATCCGTAATTCTACATATTGTTTTTACCTTTTACACATAATTATGGAGGTTTTAGTCATTGACTCAAACAAATTAAAAAAGAATTAAGAGTTATAATTGTAAAATATTATGTAGAACGAAGAAAGAAAGAAAAAAAAAACGTGTGCAGAAATCCCTATAAGATGCGAATAGGGTGCCACATGGTCAGCTTGACATGAAAAACCAAAGTACCGAGACAAGATCCTAGAGATCTTCTAATCACATTCGTTCGTCGTACATCATGTGGTCAATTTTTATTAGATATTATTTATATTCAATTTTAAATAAAAAAATTTATAATAATTTCTGATCGCATAATATATAATAAACGAATGTAATTAAATCATCTTCAAAATCCTCACAAGAATTTCTGACCGCGAAATTTACCCAAAACGTTTTTTTTTTTTTTTTTGGTAAACAAGTACCCAAAACGTTTGTCATGTGAATGGATTGTTTTTTATTCTCTGAGTACAGCACCTTTTTCTAGACTGTTTATGGCAAGTCTAAAATCACACATAACATAAGAAGGAGAACTGTGTCACCACCAACCATGTACAGACACGTGGGGCACGATCCCGGTATCCGGATCGGTTAGATTCTTCGGTGCGCTCTCGTCCACTAGTACATAATGGTTTCCAGAATTTCATGGCTCGGCGCACAATCGGCCAGGTAATTTTAGATTCCTGCCGTTAGATTCCTCACCCTTTAACCGACACGTGTCCAGAGCATCCCATTTTTCTGCATGGTGACCTAAATATATTTTGGATTTTTTTTTTTCTTGAGAAAACTGTATCTTTAGCTTTTTCGTGAAGGGATAAGGATTCTTTTGGGACGGGGGACTCTCATTCAACGTGACAAGTATTTGGAACCATCCATTGTGTTCTAATCTTTTTCAATTGCATTTGTAATATCTTATTTGCTATCTAAAAGTGAAAAATGCCGAATCCTTGACTCACTTTATGTAATTCGAAGTTTTGGATCCTTAATAATCAAGAGAGTTATGAGACTGTGAATATAGTGCTTAATCTATATTATCCAATAACTTCTTTTTTTATCAGAAATGTTCTTTTAGTCAAGAGGTGTCTAAGAAATGCATAATCACTAACTCGGATTCGATATCAACAGTGAAAAATAAATATATTGTGTTTTTAGTGTTCTAGTCTTATCATTGGTATCAAATTTAATGGTGATTGATCATGAATCAATAGTCACAATGTGACAAGAAGAACGTGAGAGTTATGAGAATGTGAATATAGACGGAATGGTTTATCTATATTATCCAATCTTTTTTTTTTAATCAGAAATATTCTCTTAGTGAAGATGTGTTTAAGAAATGCATAATCATTAACTCAAATTCAATATCATGAGTGGAAAATAATATATTCCATTTTAGTGATCTGGTCTCATCATTTGATATAATATTTGATGGTGATTGATCGTGAATTACCAGTCACAATGTGACAAGAAGAATGTGACTCTATCTTTTATTTAATTAGCGTTTAATTTTCAAGGGTAGGAGCTTCGTTTCCACACAAGTTGTCTTATGGTTCGATTGGTTTATAAGACTATAATGTAATGTGGATAAAGAATGTGAATATATACGGATGATTTGCATGGATTTTGTTTAGAATCTATCTACGTAAATGCACGTTGTACGGTGAAGGAATATGGTTCCCACGCAGACATGCATTTGTGGATTTGTCTATGTTTAAAACAGTAGTTGTGTTTCGTTTAGATGAAGAATTTCGAATTGGAGAATAACCTTTACAGAAACGATGAGAAAGACATAGAGCTAGGGTTTGAGTTTTTTGTTGGCAATTTATTAATAATGGAAAAAGAATGAAGTTCGTCTCTCACGAGAATGCTTTTAGCAAATTAGCACTCATAAGTCATAACTTCCCTGCTCATCTCTTGTGAGCATCTATGTTTTGATGTAATATAGTTCAGTTTGATATGAAAGCATCCATTCACATTTCTCTAAACTTTTTTAGATATCAGTGATATGTCTTACAAATTTTAAGTGTACGATTGCATGAACTTGTTTAGAGAGAATGTAGAGAAATTTACACTAGTTCTTATTGTTTTTTCAAGTCTACTTCCTTGAAAACGTACGTGACAACTATACATATGGGGATTAGGCTAACCGGACAAAGTATTGGACATGCCTTTATAATGTATATGTATTTGTTAACCATAAAAACTACCTAGCATACGTGGCGCGCAGGCCGAGTAATTAATAAACTAACTACGTCATTCGGTCGAATGCGGGATGTGCTAACTCGTTGGCCGATCGGCCGGGGAGTAAAATATGTTGATGTGGCGTTGGGTGCGCTGCTGACTTCTTGATCTCGCGACTATGGCCGAGGAAGGAACATGTCTTGGCCTTCGGGTTCTAGAACCTGATGACAAGCCTGCTAGTTTTGCGAAGCTCAATATCAAATTCAGCTTTCAGTGTGTCGAATATAGTAATCTGGTAACACCTCATTTCGCCGAGAAGACTAATGAGATGACCTCTACCAACAAGGACTCAGGAATCCTTGTTGATTGAGACTTGGATAAATAACTAGTCGGTCTCGAAGCAGTGCTGTTTATCTAAACTGAAGGTGCACCTCGGTTGGCTGGTTCTATGGCTCCAGTGCTGTTTATGCAAATTGAAGATGTTGGCAGAGAAAAATAAAATAAAAATCTCAAGATGTTTGAGAGGTTTGCGCAGGACAATTGTGTGTTGAATTGGAAAGGCTTTGAATGATGCACTCCCCTATCTATTTATAGTAATGATCTCCTCCATGGTCGAGGTAGAATTCCACTTGGATTAGAATTCCTCAACCCAATCTCATCAGGTCTCGACCAATCCTAAACCCTATAGGACTCTGAACCAAACTCTTTAATCACCCAAATTCATCCCTTGATTCTCGGCATCTTTCTTGGCTCAAAGCATCCTTACTTTTCGAGAATCCTCATTGTATTGCGATTTGATCACCTAACCCCTATCCATATAAAACAATCTCTTGATAGGATTCGGCCGAACTCCACTGGGCTCAACCCATAATAGAATATTTCCAATATCCCTTTCTGGACTAAGAATAACCCTAGGCTCGGCCCAAAGTTTTATTTTAAGCCCAAACAGTATTGCAGGATATCGTTTTGTTACAGAATATGACAATATAGATTATTGTAATATATATATATATATATATATATATATATATATATATATATATATCAGTAATAATAACAAATTTCTTGAAAAAAAAAGGTTCTAAATTTTGCACCCCTATGTTGTTTGAGACTAGTAACATGTTGGACCAAGGGCGTATGTACATTGGGACCATATCATTTGGAGTTCTGGAAATATACATGTAAAAGTTTGCGAGGACCCTTTGAATGTTGATACGGGTCTGTAGACATCGAAATTTCAGTGAAATAAATGTTGATCAATAATTAGAATTTCAACGTTCATGTGTCACATAAATTTTACACGTAGCATGTGACTTAACAAAAAATTGAAAATCATCGGAAAATTCATGTTTACAGGGTCTCTTTTGTGTCTATCAAGTGTTTGATGTAATGTTTGTTAGGCATCTCTCGACATGTTCGACATCACTTGACAAATCCTCTTGATATCACTCATCAGATTGCTTCAGTATATGTCGATATTTGTTGATATGTAAGCAATATGATTGACTGACGACAACAAACCCACTAAGTGTTCGATCATGATTGGAATTTAGTAAGTCGATAATGATGTGCTTAAATTGGAACATTATGTGTGGTCCACTTACCTTTGTTTCTGGTTTTTACATTGCTGCTAGCTAGCTGTTTACAAATTTGGATTGATCGAGTGCTTATCCATTTAAGTATCTTTGACTTCTGTGCTACGACATATGTCACAGTTTGCTCTGAACAATAGAGCACACTAGCTAAGACCCTTATGATTTGGGACAATGTTATTAGCTTAATTAGCTAGGTTAGAGACAATAATTCCAGCTTAAACATTATTGGATTAATCAACGGTGTAGAGAGTGACAATAATTGAGTTCGGAGGTGTAAAATAGTTGGGTTGATAAATAGAAAAAAAATAAAAGTAGATAGAAATACAAAGCAGAGAGAGAATAATTATGGTTAGAGAGGTGTAAAGAGGAGACAATAATTCGGTTATAACTTAGAGGCTAACTTATCTTTGTGTATTGAGTTCGTTTTGGACATAGCTTCTTTAGGAATTACTTCTGCTTATTAAGATACCAAACTGACACATCCTGACCGTAGAATTTACGTAGACATCGAAATTGGGACGTGTTAGTTGGCATCTGGAAGGTGACGAAACCGTAAAATGTAGGTAATGTGGAGAAAGTGTGAGTGAATTACAATGCATAGATGGGTTGAACCCCTAAAAGTCTAAGTATAAATAGTAAAGAAGTAAAGGTCCTAGCCCATCCCGAATAGGATGAACATTTATACAAAAAGTACATGTTAAGTGCTTCTCTAGCAACTTTACCAATGATCTAGAAAACACTTCTAAACTTTCGTTCAAATGCATAATCAGAATCACTTTTAGCTGTTGACAGTATTGTTGCAATACGAAATCGGCCTCAGCCTAAGTTGAACATTTTAAAATAAAATAAAATAAATTGAAAATATGATAGCATTGTTTATTTTTGGGGTCTTTTAATTTATACCCAATCAACTCAGCATATTTTAGAAAAAAAAATCAAATTAAATTTTTTGGTAATTAATGTCAATTGAACTTACTATTTTAGGGTTGAATATTTTTCTAGTAACAAATTTGCTCTTTATGATAAAGGTTTTAAAAATCTTGATTTAATGCTAATTTGATCAAATTTTACATTTTGGATTTGAAAGCTTGCATTGCCGCCATAAAAACTTGAATCCACAAGAAACAATTTCTAGTCATAAGATCCAAGATTGATGTAAAATAAAATGTCTTTTAGCCAATATTTTAAAAGAGAAGGGCGAAACCAAGACATTTCATGGATAGAATCGTCTTACTGCACCGTATCTAAGATTATTATATCCTTAATATATATAATATATAATATTTTCTATAACAAATATTTTGTCATTTTATGTCTGTCCTATCCATTGGACTTGTTTTTCATTGGGCTTTGTAATGCTTTAAAAAAAAGGAAAACTAATGAAAAGGGCTTGAAAACTTTGAGTTTTAATGATAAGGACAAAATAAAGGGTAAAGTGAATAGTACCAGGATTGACTTTTTAGTGTAAAAATGTGGTTTTTCGTTAAAATGAACAGTACCGGGTGCTTTTCGTTAAAGTTCCCTTAAAAAAAAAACCATTGTACAATTATTTAAAAAAAAATGAAAGAAGAAAATCCGATTCGTCTAAGCGGGTCAGATCCACTGGAGCTCCGACCTAACCCGCCTACAACTTCTGTTTTCGACCATCTGAGACGCGAAATCAGTGTCATTCAAAGGAAGTCCTCGAGCCTAATCAAACCGTCGTGTTGATTTCATCATTATATCCCTGTACATAGCGAATTGAGGTTGAGAAGGTTTTAAAACCTGTACTAACCTTATGCCGCCTAGTCCAGTTGACCACAAGTGTTCTTCTGATAGATCGCCGAAAAAACGGCCTAGATGAGTATCTGTTAACGATCAAGAAGAGCACGTGGATACGTTGACAGCTTTATGTCACAAGTCTCTTTGAGGAGAAGTACTCGAATGCTACTTAACAACATGTAAGCAACAACAAAGGCTTAGGACGCGAAATAAAGGTATTCAGGGCAGTGCTTGGTAAGGCAAGGTAAAGTAACCGAGACCCGAGTGAGACGCTCTGGCCTCCTAGGCATTAAAAGACGCACCAGTTGTCTACAAGAACGTCACTTCATCGACAAAGACCAGGTAGGTGAAAAGTTGTCAGTAGTCTAATACAAGTGATGGCACGTTAAATTCTGGTTTGAGAGGCCCAAAGGGGGGGGCGAGGCCTATATAAGAGCAACTCCAGCCTTGCTGGTTGCTCGGGCGTCAGGCGAGGAGAAAGGGTCCTCGGGCCGGTGGGAGCAAATCCAGCGGGGAAGGGCCAGAGTGAGGGTGGGAGGTCGAGCGAAGGGGGGGTGGGGAGTCGACGGGCCTGTGGCCCGAGGGTTTTGTATTTTTGTATTTTTTTTGTGTCAGAGAGAGAGAGATAGCATTTGTAATTTTTTATTATTTAAACAAACATAAAAAATTATTATTTTTATTGCTTATTGTCAGGGGGGAGGGTTCCAATGGTGGAGATGTAAATGACAATTACTGTTCATTAATGGTAATTACTATTCATTTAAGGCAGTTACTGTTCAATAGGGTGGATTGAATAGTGGATTGCCAGGGGGGATGGCTCCATGGGTGGAGTTGCTCTAAAGGGGTAGAGACCTCCATCATGGGGTCGGGCAAATCAGAGAGAATAAAGTGAATGTATTTGCCGAGAACAATATAGCCTTGAAATCAATTGAGAAGCAACACGTTGGATGTCGTCTAGTTTTGAGGAGTAAACTACTTATATCTTTGAATCCGTTTCATTTAAGTCCAATTCACTAACTCACCTAAAATCATTTATTTAAGTTTGTTAACATTACAGTTTTGAGCATTAACAATATCAAAACTATTTTTATTTTACTTTTTTAGATGCTACTCATAGCGCTTAGTCAGTTGGAACCTTATCAATAGGTAAGCAAATTATAACTACATTACCTCTGCAATAGGTTTCAAAACCTATCTACGTAGGTTTTAAAACCTATGTTTGTACCATATTTAGGGCATTTGTATTTAGACCTCGTATAAATACTCAGGGGACTCAAATGTAATTATGTAATAAATGAAGGGGCAAATATGTAATAAGTGAGGAGCCCTTATTCTATAAAAAGACTCCTCACTCTCCTCATTAGGGGAGGTTAAGGTTTAGGCCATGAGAAGAGAGAAATCATCTCAGAGAGGGCAAACACAGAAAATAGGCTAGAGAGCACACTGCATCTAGCCTTTTTGTATATTCACCATTCAGAGTGAAACAATATCAATATCAGTGTGGACGTAGCCCAAACATTGGGGTGAACCACGATACATCTTGTGTTCTTTACTTTCTTGCAGATTCACGGTCAGATTTACGTTGTTCCAAGACCCCTCCGGTTTTGTGCATCAACAACCTATATCTCCATCTTACCTATACATTTGGTATCAAACTCATTCACACTACCTACACATTTGGTATCAAACTATCCACATTACTCAAAAACATTCAATTTCAATATCATTAACCAAACGTCATAAGGTTACTTATCTTCAACTTTTTGTTATCCAATAGTAGTTGGTTTCTCACTTTATTAAAGTACATGAATTAAAATCTCATGAACGAAAAATACTGATTAATTAACCACCAACACAACACACACAAGTAATTAACATTGTTTGAAACTATTGTTGATTTGATCTCGAAGTCCTCATATAGCACTTCTTTCAATCCTAGATGGGTGATCACTTGTAGGAATGACATAATGGTAATTCATATTCCACACAGCCAAGGAAGCATTATTTTTTAATCTCATTATGACTTGGTTCTTTAAGAGATGCTAAGGAGACTCTCTTAACATGTAACTTTTTATAAACTTTATATCAACTCACAGTCATGGAACTTCTTATAAACTTCCTGTCAACTCACGGTTTAATTTTCATACTAATATTATAATCCTTAACCATACATCAGATTCCATACTCGACATACACTTTTATTTTGGTCCGTGGTTTGATGATGGACGATGCTAGTTGGTACGTGTAGAGAGAAAGAAAGAGAAAATGATAAAAAAGGATAATGGAAACTGAGGAACCTATCAGATGAGCGGTTCGCCGCATACGAACTCTGCTACTTACATGTCTCTCTCTCTCTCTCCCTCTCTCTCTCTCTCTCTCTCTAGATCTCTATCTTTCTCTCTCTGTTTCTTCCGGTCTGTTGATGCTTTTTAATGGTTGATCTACGTGTTGCCCACTAGGGTTTGTTTTCCGCTATTTCTCAGTCCTACTCGTACGCTCCTTCGTACTTGGTCTTGCGCAAAAAGGGCAAAAAGGACAAAAAAAACATCAAAGAACAAAAAAAGAAATGAAATTGCAAAATTAGATGCAATTCGCCGTCTGTGGGAATCGAACCCACGACCACGTGGTTAAAAGCCACGCGCTCTACCAGCTGAGCTAAGACGGCTTACTTGATCATTCCTCCGATATTTCCGCATTTATGCGAGACTAATCGAAGGGCTTCTTCCAGACTTGCTGTAGGCATATTTTTGTTGGGCCCAGACTTGTAGTCCAGGTTTATTCATAATCTGGCTGGGCTCAACCCCGAAGCCCAGTTATCAACACTAAGCAATTGGTCTAGTCAGCTTGCTTGCCTTGTTTACATAACTTTTTTTAGCCTCCCACGTATTTCTCTTTATTTCTAGTCATCAGACTGAATATTTCAAACGAAAAATAACGAAGAAATTCATAATTAAATAATGATAGGCTTAAAGCACGAAACCACTCACAAATTCATTAATCTTTGAAATTACATCACATAAACAACATGGAAGCATCTTTGAAATCGAATACTTGTTAGTTTAAAGAGATTCTTATCCTTCACTCTGTCTTCACTGGAAGCAATCTTTTTCTTCACTATTTATATAGTTTCAAAGTGGTCATTCCATGCCCCACACGTGTTAGACTTTTGTGTTCTAAATCTATATTTATAGTATATTTATAGAGACATGATATAATGCCTCGGGATTGGTTGATTGGTTGGTTGGTTTGATCAGCTTGTATTAAGGAAAAAGCTAAAAACTTTATTGTGTTTGGCTCGTGAGCAGTTTGTAAATTTAGAGTAAATTTTATTTGGGAGAGTATCTTTTTAATAATAAAACAAAATGCTTAAAGGATTGTGTTTGTTTCTACGTTTTGAAGTTTATATGAACTTTGCCAAGTATTATATTTGCGTTGAACCTGATAATTCATATAGGATTAGAAAGAGAAGTATCGTTAGAAATGAGCAATGTTAGGCTGATATTGATTTTAGCCAAAAATGAGGCCCAATCAACTACATTTTGTTTTGGGTCAAAGTCCAATAATTTTGGGTTTGCAAATTTTCAACTTCATTAGCCCAATTTACAAGACATAATAATAAACAAACAAAACCTATTTTCATTTTATTTTCTAGCCCATTAAACCATCCCAAACTTTGAACTTACATGATACAGGTAAACCACCATTATAAAATATTGTGCCAATAATACGTCACGTAAAGAAAAGTTTTCATATTTCTTATATTATTAGCACATAACATGAAGATGTACTCGTGCCATATAAGTTATTTTTATGTAGATAAATACTTCCTTACATCCACATGCATGCATCATAATTCATAAAGATCATTATCAAGACAAAAATATCTTTAGCTAAAATCAATGTCTCAGTCATTGCAATTGCCCACAAACCTTTGTCCGTTTGCTAACGGGATTTTATTTAACTTATGATGTATAATATATCTTTGGCCCACCATCCAAAAGCAGGCAACAAAGACAAAGGCTTAAAGTAAAAAGAAACTAATGAACATGGTTTGAAAACTTTGAGTTTTAACGATAAAGACAAAATAAATGGTAAAGTGAATAGTAGCAGGTTTGATTTTTTAGTGTAAAAATGTGGTAACTTTTCGTTAAAACTTCCTAAAGTAAAAACCTAAGCCTTTTGAAAGTGAAATTTAAGAACCTGAATAAGAATAAAGGTACTTTGAACCGAATCAAACCGAACCACAATTCTAATTAATTAAAACCTAACTCACAATAATTAACCACAATAAATAAATAAAGGGTAAATTACATAGTAGCCCCTCAGGTTTGAGGTCTATTACAATCTCATACAACATCTTTAAAACATTTCACTTTCATACCTCAAGTACTATTTTATTTCAAAATAATACATCCGTTACATTTTCCATCCATTGATCCGTTAAGTGCTGACGTGGCTGCTAAATGTGTGCCACGTGGCTGCCAAATGTATGCCACGTGGCATAATAATAATTTTTTTTTTTTTTGAAAAATCTGAATCTTCTTTAAAAAAAAAAAAACAAAAGCAAAATCAAAAGCTGAACCCCCATTCCCCTCACCCCACCTCGCAGAGCCCTTCCCGTCGCCCCCTCCACCCCCCTCTCATCTCCCCCATCTTCATCTTCTTCCCCCGACCCCCATACCTGCAACCCAGAGAAAAAAAAACCCCAATCCCGTCTAAACTTCGATTCTTCTCGCTCATTTGACCTCTCGCGCTTCGCTTCCCGATGCTTGGACCTCTCTCTGCTCCCTTCCCTCTCGTCCCTCGGCGCGTAGGACAATTCACGGTGGTTGCGTGAGACATCCCGGCCGTCGTCGCTCAGCTCGCTTGACTGTTCGCGGCGAGATTTGTGGTCGCGGGGGTCGAGAGAGATCTCGCGCTTGGAATCGCGGTCCAATCGGTGGTGGTGGCGGTGGTAATCGGAGTCCTTTGACGATTGGTTTTCGTCGGCATCACGACTGTGATGTTTGTTGTAGTCTCTGTCGTCCTCACTCCAGAGCTTCAAGGAATGGTGGTTGCTGTCCCTAAGGTCAAACTCTTGGATTTCTGTATATGAATTGAGAAAATTGTTGTTTAATTTCATGATTTGAATATGTTGGAATGTTGTGGGTGAGGTTACAGATGAGAGAAGGGAGAAAAGGGGTGGGGGTGGGGTGGGTTTTTGGATGGGAAGGGAGGTGAAGAGAGTGGAGGAGAGGGAGGTGGTTGGGAGGGAGAAGAGGGGTAGGGAGAGGTTGCGGGGGTGGTTCTGCATTTTCTAAGTTTTGGTTTTTTTTTTTTATTTTTTATTTTTTATTTTTTTATTAAGAAGATTCAGATTTTTCAGAAAAAAAAATAAAAAATTATTATTTTTGCCATGTGGCATACATTTGGCAGCCACGTGGCACACATTTGTCAGCCATCTCAGCACTTAACGGACCAATGGATGGAAAATGTAACGGAGGTATTATTTTGAAATAAAATAGTACTTGAGGTATGAAAGTGAAATGTTTTAAAGATATTGTATGGGGTTGTAATAGACCTTAAACATGAGGGGCTACTATGTAATTTACCCATAAATAAATAAATAAATTCTCCAACATCACACTTGCAACTTTGTTATTGGACGAATGTGATGTTTGGTTGGACATGGATCGGTGAATGTGGGAATTATTATAAGAGTACAGATCCAAATGTCACCTACTTTTTGGAGGGATTCTTATGTACGACCGACTGTCTTAAAAAAAAATCTATTTGTTTCTAATTTTATATTAATAGAGCATATAAAGCCAGTAGTTGATTTAGGATTTTAACACCTCTTAATCAAGATACGGTGCCGTTAGTCGGACAGCAATTTAAGGATTAGTGCCTATATGTCTAGATGGGATCCAAGTGGACTAGACGGATTTTAAACAAATTTATTATATATCATAAATTAAGTGTTTATTTACACTTAAAAGAATTATTTGTATTAAGAATTTGAGTTTTTTGTAGGACCATCTTTGGTATTGTATAATTAATATTTGTCTTGCTGGACTGCACTTAGGCTACCTACGCTCTGGTTGTGTGTAGTCACCTTTAATATCGCACTTTCACCTTATCTAATCTAGTGTTTTAGTTAGTTGGTTTTTATTTATTCGCATTTCTTATATCATTATTGCTTTCGCACTGTGCACATGACTACGTCATCCTCACGTGACTGCTAGCATGCCTTGATTTAGGTCGGGGTGTGTTATTTGTGGATGCTTAAAATACACTACAAAATCTCTCTAATTCTTAATAATTCCTCAAATTTTCCAAATTCTTTAAATTCAAATTCTAATTGAATACATCTGGAATGTTATAAATTTCTTTAAAATTCTAATTGAATACATCTCCCTTAAACTTGTTTGATTTGGCTTATTTGAATGGTTTAAGATATGTACTAGGATTCTCTCATCTCCTCTCACATTCTTTTATTTTGTCTTTCTCTTCTTACAAAAAATTAATATAAGATGTTGACGTGGTTTAACCGTGACTGTTCAAATAGAAGAGAAGGAAATGGGAGGAAAAAAAAAGGAGAGATAATCCTACTCCTTAAGATATTTGGCGTGTAAAAAATCGAACTTAAAATTTTCGCTTATGACATCATCACTTATGACGTAGCGATAAGATATTGTAAGAGTTAATTCAAATAACCCTTCGTCGCTTTTAATGTCTGGACTCTCATCGTTTTGTGATCAGTTGGCATCCATGAGGACATCATCCGGAGCTGCCTTGCTAAATTGGGCAATTAGATTCCACGGAATATCCTCCATCCACTCTTTCAATGTGCTTGGCGTGCATTCACACGATTACTCACCCCTTTCACTTGATCGACTATACACCCGCCGTTCGATCTCTAACCAAACCTTCTTTACCCGTGCCGCGAAGCACCAGATCTTACCTCAGCAGAATCATCTGAAACAGGGGTATTTTAGTCATTCAAGCCGAAGCCGTAGCCAATCACAATCGACAAAAGCAGACGAGCAAACCAACCAACCAGCCGCCAGGAAACGACGGAGCCCATGCTGCTAGGAAAGCAACTTAGCAACCTCCACCCGAAAACGGCGTCGTATCGATGAAGCCTAATTGCTAAATCCACAAAAAACGACGCCGCTTCCTCTTGTCTCATTCACCTTCTTCTGATCTTATCTCATCGGCAACATCATTTCCCTCTCCCAAGTCATCCCCGTCACTGTCTCCTCAGTACCAATCCACCGCCGATCGGAAAACTCACTCGACGACGGCTCCGCGGACTCGCGACGGATCTTATCGAACCGAGTTCAGCGGTTGATCGCGATTAACTGGAAGCGACGACGCCGTTTACTCTCCCGATTGTTCGCTCTCTAATGTGACGGGCTCTGGTAGGGGACAAAGTCGTGATTTCCTCGAAATGGATCGGCAGTCGATGACGGTCGGGCCGGCCATGGACATGCCGATCATGCACGACAGCGACCGGTACGATTTCGTCCGAGATATCGGGTCAGGAAACTTCGGGGTCGCCAGGCTGATGACGGACAAGCAGACCAAAGAGCTCGTCGCCGTCAAGTACATCGAGCGCGGCAGCAAGGTCAGTTTTGGGATTTCAGTGTTGTTATCGGTGGTTTTGACTAATTTTTGTGCACCATCCATTTATGGGAATAGATTTTTCAAGTTTTCAGTTTCTAAATTTAGTAATTTGATCGTTTTTTTAATAAATTTTGCGGCGGTTTTACCCTTTTTGTATTTATTAGCAGCATTTATTTCTTCTGATTGATGTAGTTAGCATTAATGGATGATTAAATGTTAGAAAAGATGGTGTTTTGATTAATTGATGATTAAATCATGGAGAGTTGGGGTAAAAAAGATATTGAATTTTTTAGTGTGATTAAACTTGCAAGTGGAAAATATTGCTTGTTTCTCACCATGGTTTTCGGTGTTGCAGATTGATGAAAATGTTAAAAGAGAGATAATAAATCACAGGTCTCTGAGGCACCCGAACATCATTAGATTCAAGGAGGTTAGTTTAGCCGTTTCTTGACGATAGATTTTGTATTCGGCTTTCTAGTGATGGTAGGATGATTGGCTGCTAATCTACTCTGGATTTCACTCTACATATAGGTCATTCTGACTCCTACCCATCTGGCCATTGTTATGGAATATGCTGCCGGAGGAGAAATGTTTGAGCGAATAAGCAATGCAGGGCGGTTCAGTGAGGATGAGGTCCTCATTTCAATATCTCTCATTCCTCCCTGTCTTTCTATTTCCTTTTCAATTTGGTTACTTTTACTGTTTTACTTGACATGTTGAAGGGTGTTGTTGATTTTTGGTCCAGGCCCGCTTCTTTTTTCAACAACTTATATCTGGAGTCAGCTATTGCCATGCCATGGTATCAAAATCTTCCTTTTGGCTTTGTTTAAGATTGATGTATTTTTCCATTGGATGTGGACTAGATGATTTATTTGAACTATCACTTTCCCTCTTGAAGCAAGTATGTCACCGAGACTTGAAGTTGGAAAACACTTTGTTGGATGGCAGTCCAGCTCCTCGTTTGAAAATATGTGATTTTGGGTACTCAAAGGTACTGGCTGTTTTTCGCTTTCTTACTTATTTGGTGTATGCTTTTGTGTTCATATCATTAATTAAAATAAAGGGAACTCAAGGCTAACTTGAAATGAACTTCTTATGTAGAGCTTTTGTTCTAAGATCCTGGCATATCTGTTTCCTTTAGTTTCGGCTTGATCTTAGGCAAGTTTGACCTGAGACCTGGGGTTTTCGTTTTGAATACTTTGTTTATAGATCATTTGAGGATTTGATCTCTCTAGTTAAGGAGAATTCCATCAATGATGTGGTTTATGGTATAGTTATGTAGCCTAGTTGGTAGTAAGGTACTGGCCTGCAGACTCTGCTCGAATATCTGTTTAAATGATCTTGAGTCAAGTTATTTTAAGTTCTTTGTATGCTTATTGGATCATAACGTGTTATGTATCTGATGTGGTTATTTATCAGTCTTCAGTGCTTCATTCACAACCAAAATCTACTGTGGGAACTCCTGCATACATCGCTCCAGAAGTATTACTGAGGCAAGAATACGACGGAAAGGTATAAGAATTGCTTAATCTTGGTAATCATTCATCAAATTATGATGCCATCGGACCCAGAAGTTTTGTTTAATAATTGACTACCACTCTGTTCTGGAGAATTCCATGAAGCTGAATTTTGATAAATGTTATTGTGATTAGTTCATTCTATGCTTTCCCATTTGTTTCAACATTTACAAACTTTAATTTGAAACCCCCCCCCCTCCTATCTGTGTTTATTAAATTCTCTCTCACCATTCAAGTTTTGCTTTTGAATTCCAAGCAACATTTTTAGCATAATTTTAATGCTCATAGTTTAGTTTTAAATGTCAAAATAATAAATACTTTTGCTGGTTCATACAAGTTTGAACTGCCGCTTAACATGTGTTTGATCAAAATAAGAAACACTTTTTCTTGCTTAGACTATATTTTTGAACCATTTTTTTCCCTTTCCATATCATGAAGCTGAAGTTTTTGTTAGTCTAAAAAAAAATGTAACCCCGTTAAATGGATTGAGAAGTTTGTATGTTGAAAGTGTGTTACAACATCAGATTGCAGATGTATGGTCATGTGGGGTAACCTTATATGTGATGCTTATGGGAGCATATCCTTTCGAGGATCCTGATGAACCGAAAGATTTCCGGAAGACCATACAAGTATGTCGTTCAGCCTTGGCACAACATAAAATTTCTTAATGTAAATTGCTTGACTCGGGATTATTTATCTTCTCCGTGCAGAGGATACTCAGCGTCCAATATTCCATTCCAGATACTGTTCAAATATCTCATGAATGTCTAGAGCTGATATCAAGAATTTTTGTCCCAGATCCTTCTGCGGTTAGCTTATAAATCCTTCTGAATTCTTGTTTATTCTGCACTACGGCTTGTGATATATGGTTGCAATTATCTTTTCCCTTTCTTTATTTGGGTCATTCTTTACACACACACACATTTGTTGTTGCGATAAATACCTTTTGTTTTGTGCATTGAATTTGTGTGTAAAGGATTGGAGGTATTGGGGAATAATCCTTCTGTTAAGCCCACCAGGGAACATAGAATTGATCAAATAGCATGAGTCTTTCTATTAAGACTTTGAGGTACATTTTTTTTAAGGTCGAGGACAGAAAAGGGAATTGGAATAAGATTCATAGAAAGAGGAAAGTGGCCGTAACCACCTGAAGATATGATTGAAGGCTCCTTGCTCTTAGAATCTTTCAATATTATATTACAAGACATTGAAGGTTAATTGTGGGAGTGAAGACCAAATTAAATTATTTTCCCAATTGGATTAGTTCGAATTAGACAATATAATTAGATTCTGTATTAGAGTATAATCAAATATGGTAGTCTTATTCCAAAAGGAAAAAGTAATATAACTACTTATGATGCTCCATTGAAAGCCTAACATAGGCCATTTGTGCGTGTGTACGCGCGGGTGCGCATGTGAAACTCCTTTAATTTCTTTTTTTTTTGGATGATTCCTTGAATTTCTTGTGACTTTGCTTCTTTTATTCAAGGATATTTTGGAGGCCTTTTGGTTTTCCTGGAAGTTAAAACAGTTCTCCAGTTTCCCATTATTGAGCACTTAATGCCAGAACTGGAGGAATAAATGGACTTGCTACATCTTGAAAAGTATTTGCTTTTGAGGGATTCTATTTGTCGAGAACATGGGGAATCTAGCTTCTTTCTCTTCCTTTTCTTTGTTGTTGATTGTGCCCGATATTTACGGATGTGCATGCATGTAACAGAGAATTACCATTCCTGAGATAAAGAACCATCCGTGGTTCTTGAAGAATCTCCCTGCTGATCTGATGGACGAGGGCAACCAGTTCGAAGAGCCTGATCAACCCATGCAAAGCCTTGACGCAATCATGCAAATCATTGCCGAGGCCACTATACCAGCAGCTGGAACCCTTGGTCTGAGCCCTTACATGACGGACAACCTGGACATGGACGATGATATGGACGACTTAGACTCAGAGTCTGAACTTGATGTTGATAGCAGCGGGGAAATAGTCTACGCAATTTAATTCAAGTACGCGATGTTGTTAGTTGGAAAGAGTTGTTACCGTTGGTGAAAAACTAGTAAAAAACAGAGAATGTGCAATAGAGTGTGTGATAGATTATTAGCATAGAAAATCAGATAGGGGGATTGAAGGCTCTATGCTATATCATCTCATATACTCTCCTTGGAAGTTGGAGGTTGGAGTCTGTCTGTCGTATATTTATAAACCTAGTTGTATATTTTTACTGGGGAGTAAATTTGTTTTTGAATTGTTAATCTGTTTGTGAGGGTGGTAAGTGGCGGATATTCTATCGATACATGATAATCCACACCCTCTCTTCATGTTGTTAAACCTCTTTTTATAGCTGACACTACTTAGTGGGGATAAGGCGTGATTGTTGTTTTATTTAGCGGTTTTGCATAGGTCTTGTAATTCCCTTTTTTTTTTAATTGGTTCTCAACCATCGTTTTTATATGCTGCCGAACCCAAAGATATTCCTCTCCTGCCTTGTTAATTTGGTTTCTTGACTACTGTCTTTGAGGGGATTCGAGTTCGACCATTTCAAGAAGTTTGTCCCCAACACAAAACCGATTGTTGTCGCCGAAGATTCAGTAGGCACAAAGTTGAGTAAATAAACGCGTTGGACAAAACTGCCCCAAGTAGAGCTTTTGCGGCGGTAGGTCAAGGACCCCAGCAACAGAGGACTCTTTAAATTTCGCGACAAATTGACTGGCTCCAATAGGGGTTTTGCGACGATCTGAAATGAATTTTTATTTTATTTTCCTTGCAGCTAATGTAGCTGAAAAAAATGTTCTAGGGCTTTGGGTGAATATTTTCTTGTGATTTTGATTCCGTTATGACAAAAGTTTGCAGAGGAAAATAGTTTGAGAGAAAAATGAGAGAATTCTTATTAGAGATTTTCTTCTATTACATGTACGGCATGGCCACTTTTATTAGAGAATTTCATTTATTACATGTGATGTGAGCATGACAACCTATTACGTCTAGTGGAATTCCTCTTCATATGTAAGTGAGAGATCTTAGGTTCGATTCTCACCAAAGACGAATTTGAACCACATTATTGTTAGCTCATCGTGAAGCTAAGCTTACCCCTCCTCTTTAATATAGATAATATCGTTTGTTATAAAAGAAAACTATCGTGTCAAATTACACAAATATCCCAAGTTCAATAACGAGAATCAATTGCCTAATCAATTAGCTTTGCCTTTGGCTCCAAGTTATTAGCATCCTACATATACTTTTAGATTGAATAAATCAAAAGAGAATTTAGTTACAAAATAGAAGGCGAAAGGCGACATGCGAAAATGATTCCCAAAAGGTAAAAGAAGAAAACCAGAAAACACTAGTCCATGGACCGATGTTGTATATTGAAATCGTCTCATCCTAGTTTATTGTCTTTGCTATGCAACATCTCATGTAGTGAGTAAACACAGCTCTCAAATTTGAAGTTTGTGGAGCCAATCCAGGCTGGTTTCTTCTTTGGCCACAGTTATTTTGTCGATATTTGATAAGACAGGTTCCCGTAAATTTCTTTTGTCTTCGTCCCATATCACTTTCTCTAACTGCAGATCAAGATCAAACACTGATGGAGGATTGTGCATTGATCGTTCTTCAACCACTCATGTTACCGATGCCTTCAGGCAACTCCTTAATGCCGAAACAATTCTATATGTCAAGAAAGCACAAGTTAGTGAGTTTTTCAATCGAGACCTGAAGCTTTACCAGGTCTCTGCGGGACCTTAGCCTCAACACTTATGACAGTTGTTGATGCTGGCAGATAAGATCGCACTGCTTCACAGGCAATTTCAGCAAATCATTACAATAGTCGAGGTTCTAGTTTGTTGAGAACGATTTGTCTGAAAACAATGTGCTATATGATGCGAGTGTGGGGAGAAATTAATGTGGAAGTGCGTATGTGAGCTTGTACGTACGTGATTGTACATGTGTATGTATCTATTTTTTTAAGGAAAGAGAGATCACAGATACCAACATGAGACAGATACTAAGCGAGCTTCTTTGTTTTCTGCTGCTTCTCTATCCACCACCGTGGAAGCTCATCTCCTCGTATGTCTATAATCAGTCTATATATGTCCTATCGGGTCTTCACGAATCTCATGAATTGATAGCAATTTAAGCATATCATGTTGGATAGCAAAGTGTTCACCATAGTAGCCATCCAAATCCTAATTCCTGGTTGTGATATCAAAATTTAGTTTCATAGAAGAAATTTCTGAAACGTGCATATCACAATAGTAAATTAGTTATAAAAGTAAAATTTCCATGCCTTGTGACTACAAGACCGGCCAAATTACGGATGGTGAGCTCGTAGAGGTTCGCCATTGACACTTTGTCAGCTGATCCCTCATATAACTCAGCCCACATATCAAGGCTGGCAGCAACGGCGATTCTTTGGTCTTCGGGAAATAAACCAAGGTCTATGAACAATCCTTTACAGCAGCCAGAGCCAGTCCTTTATACAAGTCATCTAATCAACTTTTGAGGTGATCAAGCAAGCTAGTCTCTGAATCAAGAATGGAAGAATCTGTGGACAATTGGGTTCGTCTTTTTTCTCCATATCTCTATAGGGCGATTGCGAAGTGAGGGTCCTATAGTTGCAATGGCCAGTAGAAATTTTTTACAGCAACGTCCAATTTTCCAAAGTGAAGTCAATAACTATTTACAGATGTGGTAAAACCGACACTTCACTGGTGTACATAGATGATTCAGATAAAAAGTGAACATAATTTATTTTCTCCGTTTGCGATCCAAATAAGCATATATATTTGACATTCATATTAATAAATAACCACTTTCTGAAGATAATCTGGTATGTTAGAGCTCGTATTTGGCATGAATGCTGAACGACGAAAAAGAGTCACTGCACTGCACCTTCATCTGTCAATGCTTGCAAATTATATGGAAGCCTGAATTTCGGAAAGTGATACTTGATGTAACCAAAATCTTGTAATTTGGCATTTTGATTTCATCAAACTCATCAAGAAGGGATTCTGATCCAGACCGACCATCATCCAAGATTAACAGCAAAGGATTTTGCCCTGCTTCACTGAAAAACCGCGGCAGCCGGCTAAATGCAAATTCTTCATTTTCTAAGCAGGTACCGTGAATCCGGCGTGTTGACACAATTCTTGGACAAGGTAACTGGGCTTATTTGAAACCGTGGCAAAGAAGATATTCTGCTTGAATTTATCTAGCCAAGAAAACACAGAGAATTGAAAACATTACTAATCAGAAGAAAAAAGAGAGAAAAGGAAACCGATATAATTAGTATACAGATAGCAGTCCTACGTTTTGATTAACTGCCCTTGCGGACAAAATATCGACCACGCATTGACAATTGTAAGTGCGCTATACCAATTATATCAACAATATCGAGTGTCCGCATCCAAAAAATGCTTGCCGCAATGTATAAAAACTTTATAGATAGATACCTTTGACAAAACATATTTTCCACAGTGGTTTTCCCACATCCTCCCGGAGCAGTGAGCGCAAGCATTGACCCCGCGTCATCCTTAAGGAGTTTCATCTTCATCTCCGCCAAAGGCTCATCCAGTAGAAGTGTATAATGTATTGGATGGAAGGTCAGGAACTACATATCATGTTGTAATAAGGTTTTGGTTTTGGTTTTTATTTTGCGCCACAAGATTTGCATCAATTCGGTGGAGCACCACCGCAGAAGTAGCTCCTAATTGCAGATTCTGCAGACGCGAGAGTCTTTGAAGAGATTTATCCAATTTAACAATTTTTTCTCATATTTGCGCTTTTCCAACAAGTTCAGCATCTCGGGGGGAAACCTTGTCGCACCTTTTGACGAGCTGCTTGCCATCCTCCATTCTTCTTGTAAACCTTTCAGAAACCGAAATGGTTCCGGTTTGGTTTATCTATGAGATCAGTGGCCTAAAAGACTCTAGCGTGGAACTGAGATCACTGTGGAGAGTTGGAAACATCTCAGCCGTCTCCTGCGCTTTTATGGCGGCATCAAACAGCAATTCAAATGGCAGAACCTACAAATACCGTAACTACTTCCACAATTACAACCACCACCCAGTTCTGAAAATCTAAACTTCTAAACAAGAGAGCAAAAGTTTTGGATCACAAATGCATTTGAAACAACGAAGAACCTACTTTCTATATACTAGAGATAATTTGCCTTTGAACTAATTTAATCTGCGGGGAGAAATTGAAACTCGGCTGCATTGGGAGAGACTACTCTTTAAGTCTTAAGATAAGTATGGAAGGCGAGAAGAGAACAATATATCAATAAATTCAAACCAAACACAATGTATATTCATATTCAATGATAAAAGAATATGTTGTTTGCAAAACTTTGTAGGTTAATGACTCATGATGTTTTAAAAATCTTTGCCTAGCGCTGCCTAGGCGCTAAGACCATCTCCAACCGAATGAGGGTTAGAGGGCTCATTTTAACCCTTTGGCCCTTCAAGAAATTAATATTTTAATAAACAGTGTAGGGTCATATCTCTTACCATCTACAACCGAGAGCCAAATGGTCATATGCTCGTTTTAGCCCTGTCACAAAAAAGGGTCTCCAACCGAGGGCCAAACATAATTTATTATTTAAATTTAAAAACTACAATAACTTTTAAAAACTACAACAACTTAAATTTAAAAACTACAACTTATGTGTCACATCCCGGCCCAGGGTCCACCACGTCCTGGGCTCGCTCCATCATCGTAGCACGATATTGTCCGCTTTGGACCCCGACCACGCCCTCACGGTTTTGTTTCTAGGAACTCACACGAGAACTTCTCAGTGGGTCACCCAACATGGGAGTGCTCTCGCGCGCTACTCGCTTAACTTCGGAGTTCCAATGGAACCCGAAGCCAATGAGCTCCTAAAAGGCCTCGTGCTTGGTAGGGATGATAATATACATTGAAGGATCATTCCCTTGGGTGATGTGGGATGTCACATTATGACATTACAGTTCTTGGGCATTCACCCCCTCTTCAATAACCTGACGGAAGGTAAATCACCTCCACTTGACTACTACATCAACGACTGTCAGTACAATATGGGGTATTACTTGGCAGATGACATTTACCCAAAGTGGGTGACACTAGTCCAAGCAATTACAAACCTTAAAAATGATGCCGAAAAGTGTTTTACCTTACACCAAGAGGAATACCGAAAAGATGTTGAGAGAGCTTTTGGTGTTCTACAAGCACGGTGGAAGATCATTAAGGAACTGGCAAAAGGGTGGAGTCGAGAAAATTTGGACTCCATCATGATGTCTTGCATCATATTACACAACATGATTGTGGAGGATGATCGAGATGGGTATATTGATGGAGAGTTCGACGACGACCAAGAGGATCCAAATAGGTCAAGAAGGGCTCGTGCA
The DNA here is from genome assembly GCF_916048215.2 of Malus sylvestris. Classification (NCBI taxonomy): domain Eukaryota; kingdom Viridiplantae; phylum Streptophyta; class Magnoliopsida; order Rosales; family Rosaceae; genus Malus; species Malus sylvestris. Next base: position 13,358,295 of record NC_062261.1, on the reverse strand, counting down.
AAAATATATGATGAGCCTAATTTGCCTTTCAATCCAAGAATTAGTAATATCTCTATAAATGAGTACATGAGGCGCTATAGCTATATGATGATACATTCCCGTGCCACAAACAAGTACCTACAACAGGATCTTGTTGCACATCTTTGGCCCAAAAGAAGCATGGAATAGGCGTTTAAGTTTTATGTTGTTAAATGTTTTTAAAAATGTTGTTTAATTTTTCATGTTGTATAATTTTTATATTGGTTAATGTTATTTAATGTTGTTTCATATTGTTTAATGTTGTTTCATGTTACTTAATTTAATTTAATGTTGTATAATAGTTTAGGAAGTTATAGGGAAAAAATAGAATTAAAAAAAAAATAAAAAAATTTTGTTTAAAAAAAAAACTGCAAAAAAAGGAAATAAAAAATAACGGCTAGCTAACGTCAGCAGATAGCCGTTGGTTTTTTGAATCCTGGCCTGACTGGCTGGCTCATTTGGGCCGCCCGGTTGGCCCTTTTTTGTTTAGTGGGGTCCACGAGCTCTTTGGCCTGGCCCTCGATTGGAGAGGGTTTTCAGGCCATTTTTGACCATTTGGCCCTCTGGATCCTTCGATTGGAAATGGTCTAAGCGACTGGCCAGTTCTCCAATAATCCTTAGGCGTTAAAAATTAAAAAAGGACACTTAGACTTGCCAAGCCCGCCCAAACCCGTTTAAGTAGCAACTCTTACTTAGACCGAAAATAGATAGCTTTTTTTTTATTTTTTTATTTTTTCAATAAATTGAAGAGACTTGTTAAATAGCTATCGCCACAAGAAAAATGGGCTTTGGGTACAAAATTAAGGACACAGATGAGGAGTTTGTGCCTCTTTGAACACCAATAAGGTGAAAAAGTGCCCATTCAATAAAGGCCACCATATATTGTGCCCAATGTAGAAAAAAAGGGACACAAACACATTATTGGGCATGGAAACAGGCACGAAAGACTTTTTGTGCAATAAATAGAATTTATAAGCACAATTGCATGTGTCCATATTTATAATAATGAAACTTTATTAATTAAATATACTATGTGTGACACAAAATGGCTTTTGTGCCTTTACAAAAGCTACCAATATATATTTCTCAAGGGTTAACAATGTCACAAGCCTCCCTTCCATCTCCAAATTTTCCTTTGCAATTTTTGTCTAGAAATAATGAAGCCCAAAATATTTTCTCTAATCAATTGTTCAACTTCAATCACAAGCCATGATACCCAAAGTCAAATGTTAGCTCAATTGAAAACACCTTGAATCGCTCACCCCAAGTTTCAAAAGTAATTTTAACTAAGGACACTATGAATCTCTCACTCAATTTCAAAAGTGATTTTAACTAAGAATTGTCTGCCAAGAGTTACACACCCAGATGTGGCGAATCGTGAGCCGTGCAACTCCAACCTCATGGTAACATACCGGAGTTTTGTGCCCTTTGATTTAATATATTTAAATCAAATATACATTTTGAATTATTTGCACTGTGTACTTTATAGATTTCAATGGGCACATATAATAATATCGTGCCTTTTGTGCAAAATAACAATATAAAAAAGAATGAAAAAACAAAGGTTACCCTCTCTCTCCCCTTTCACAAACTTCCTTGCTCTCTCTCCCCTCCATTCTCTCTCCTCCTTTCCCCTTCACTCTCTCTCCGCATCATTTTTTCTCCCTCTTCTCTTACGGCCAACAGCGTTGCCTTCCACCGGTCATCAAAGAGCATCAAATTATACCTCCATAATCCTCTTCCCATCCTCATTCCGATCCTCAAGTTAGTTTCTACAAATTCATAGCCAAATTTCTTCAATTTCAGGTCTAAGAAACGTATGATTTTGTTCAGGTTTTGTGTGTTTTGCAAGTATGAGAGCGGTGTATGGGATGGCGAAAAGCGGATTAGCGGTGGCGTCGATGAGTGTGATGAAGCCGGAGCTGGTGATGAAGTTGATCGTGGCGATGGTTATGGCAGGTTGTTGGTGATGATCCATGGGATGAGGTGGTTATGGCCAGAGCTGCTCAAGCAGAAGCAGTGGCTCCTTATTGACACGCTGCGACAATTAGAGTTATGAAACCTTATGCTGGTTGAAATTCGGAGTATTCTTCTTTGGTTTCCTACAATGCAGAAATTCTAATTTTCTTAAAACCACCAAGTTATTTGCTAAGGGGTTGTTTGGTTATAGTGTGTGTGTTTCATCTTGTGGAGTAGTCATTGTTGTGATTCATTTGTGTAGAGTGGGAAAATGAGGCTCATTTTTCTCTCTCAAACTTCTGTACATTATAATTTTGAATATAATCAATCTTCTTAATTGTGTTTGTCTGATCACTAGTGGTGGATTGCCTTAGTTCATAGAGTCTTCCTCTTCAACCCACTACGTCTCTTCCGTGTAGAGTAGGATATCACTTGTATAATAAAAAAAAATTGTTTTGGTCTGATCTTTGAGCTTGAATGAGTTAAGTGTTAGATGGATGTGCCACAAACATAGTGAGTGATTTCAGCCAATGTGTGAAATCTGAAATTATGTAATCTAAGATGTTGATATGTAGAGGAAGCTTTTCCATTGTTTTTCCGTTGGTTCACTTGATAAGGTGCAGGACTAGGTCGGCATGGACAAAGCCGACTTTATGTCATCCGTTGCATTTCATATGATTCTTAGTAGCCTTTCTATCAATTGTAAACTAAAAATGTTGTAAACTTGATCTTTTCAGATTCAAGATTTACTCAGCAGGAACTTCCAGCGTGTAAGCCAATTCTCACGCCACGATGGGTAGGTTTTATAGTATTGTATTCGATATCTCCTTAGTTAGGCCATCCACATTCGCATGTTAGATTTTTAGTTGAATTCTTGCCTTATCTCGTTGTGTGTGTGCGCACTTGTTCTTGCAGGTGATCTCAGCATTCATGCTTGTAAGCACTGTATTCATTCCCATCGGAGTTGCTTCCCTTTTTGCTTCTCGAGATGTATGGCTGATTTAAACCCAATTCTCTGCATAATCTATTTTTTCTTTTCTAGTACTACATGTAGTTGATCAGGAAAATGATGTTTCTGTCAGGTTGTTGAAATTATTGATCGTTATGAAACTGATTGCATACCAATGCCCGCAGTCTTAAGAAACTAAACAGCTCCATGAATCTTATCTTTCCGTATGGAAAGATGAAAGACTTCACTAAAGCTGAAAATTAGATTTCAAAATACTTATCTTTATGTAAGAAGGGAATACAAATTTGTGGTTCTTTTTGGTATTTGAGTTTATATATTTTTGGATTTGAGTTATTGTTTATTTTGTTTTAGTTTTATATATTTTCAGGATCCCGAGTTCATGAGGAACCAAAGGTATTCCCTTCTTACTTTCTTTATCCCTTCATTTTCTTGGCTCTTGTAAATTGTGTGGTTTTCTTTATCTTTGCATTTGATATTCATGATTTCTGTGAGGGTCCATATACTGCATGTCATCTGGTTAATTCGTTTTTGGAGCAGCAAAGATTTGATGAAGTGCAAGGCCTGCTAGGGAAGATGCATCTGTCCAAAAATGTTTGCCTTCAAGTTTTTTTTTTTTGTATTAGAGAGAAGATATGTAACATTACAATATATGTTTGTGAGATTCAGAAAGTGAAACTTGGTTTCATGGTTGTAGGCTTTCTTCATTTCATGAAAATTTAATTTTTTTTCATTTCCTCAATTTAATTAGTTTCAATTTTTCAAATTTTTTATTTTTTTATTAATTAATTCATGTTGGCACAATTATAATATAAGTGCTAACATGGCTGGAAAAGCTTATATGAAAAAGTTGTCAGAATGGGGCACAAATGGACCGCTGTTTGTGCTTGCCTCTTTGGCACAAATACACTATTGTGCTCTTTCAGCAATGGTGACGCCTGTAGAGGGCACAGACACAAAGATAGTAGCTGCACTGTTGCTATTGGTCTATGAACACAATTATTGGTGCTTTTTGGCCTCAAGGGGCACATATAATTTATTGTGCGTAGTGGCCATTTTTGTTGTAGTGTATGAACACACATTATATATTTGATCCCATGTTTTCATTGATCATTATGTTCTAATACTTTATAATTTATATTTCATTCTATTTTATAGTTTTTGTATCCCAATAAAATTATTTAATTTTTAAGTATAAGCAGACACTACCCAATAGTTTGCTTGAGATAAAGAAGCAAAAGCATAAAGGAAAAGAAGGAAACAGACTGCAACTAAAACCAATAATTTGCCATTTCTAGGAAACTTGCTTTGTGAGGAAAATCACCCACAAAACAGTGGAAACTTTCTTTGTTCCATTGGCTCTTGCCCTGGTTGTGATCTTATCCAGTCTTCTAAAAAAACAGTGGAAAGGCAGGAAAGCCCACACATACATAGATTAGTACATTCTTTTTCGTAACGGGTAGTGATTTATGCACTCTCCTTTTATTTCGATGCACTTCCCTCTGTTATTCTAGCTGTTCAATTGAATAAATTGAAGGAGAATCAAGGAAGAGTTCAACAGTGAGGAGTGTAGAAGAGAAAACGGGGTGTGAAAGTCGCTACCCATTGTGAATTATTACAATTTTTCTACAGTGCTGCAATGTTTTTGACAAACATCTATAACATAAAACAGAAGTAAATTACGAAAGAAAAATAATAATTAAACACAATCACACTGCATAAAAAAAACATTAAACACAATCACATTGCACCAACATTCATTGATCAAAGACCATGGCCTCCAGGAAGCTTGTTGAGCCAATTTAGGTTCATAACTTCTTTGATCACCTTTATGTGTATGTCTGTCAAATATGGTAAGAACGGTTCCCATAAAGTTTCCGTCTCCTCGTCGCATATCACTTGATTCAACTGCTCAAGATCCAAAACAGAAGCAGGCAGCTCTTTCAATCCTGAGCACTGGCTAACGTTGATCTTTTCCAAACTGCGCATTGCACCAATATCCTCGGGCAACTCCTTTATGCTAAAGCAATCAGATATGTCGAAAAGTTTTACATTATTAAGGTTCCTAATCGAGCGTGGCAACTCTAACAAGTCTGCACATGACCTAAGCCTCAACACTTCTAAATTGACTAACTTTCCGATGTCCTCAGGCAACGTGGATAGCTTATGACAGTTGGTGATGCTAAGCTTTGTAAGGTGAATAAGGTCACCAAGGTTGGCAGGAAGTTCCACCAGGTCGTGGCAATAATCTATGTTCAATTCCACTAGATTTGGCAGTGCATCTAAAATTTGGACGAAACCTTGACTGATATCGCACAAGAAAAGAGACATCTTTTGCAAACTTTTCAACTGTTTGAGGACCTTGCTTATGGAGGGAATTGAAATGCGTTCTAATCTAATTCTCTTAAGATTTGATAACGAGCCAAGTAGTTCAAAATTATCTACTTCAGCAGGTGACAAACCGTAATTTGTGATTATTAGAACCTTTAGTTTATCCATATTCACCACAAACTCAGGTAAGGCATAGTTGTTTGTTTGAAAATTCAGAACTAGAACCTCTGCTTCGGGTACTTGCATGTTTGGCCATTTTGCTGAGAAGGCTCCATCTGCAAACAACATGCCTTAAGATTAGTTTGGGTTGAATTAAATGTGCCCAAGTCTATTGAAGTCTTAGTATGAATGACCGTCTGTGTGTGCACACATACGTGTGTGCATGTACAAGTATTTAGTATAGAGATTGATGGAACCTGTGGAGATAGATAATAGTCGAGCCTTGAAAGCTTGATACTTTTGTTCCGTCAACCACTTGGGAAGATTATCCCCACATATGTTTATAACTAGTCTTTTCCTCTGGTCTATTGGGTCTTGACTTGCCTGATGGATCGCCAATTCTCTAAGCATCTCATGCTGGGTGACAAAGTGTTCAGTGTAATAGCCGTCCGCCTCCCTCTCATGCCTGGATGATCAATACTAATTTCATTCATGATTTGTTCGGTATGCATATTGGAATAGAAAACTTTGAGCAGCGTGCATACCTTGTGACAACAAGATTTGCCAAACTTCGAGTGGTGAGTTCGTGAAGGTTGGCAATGGTCAGAATTTCTTTATCTAGACCATATAACTCCGCCCACATGTCAATGAGGACGGCAGCAGCAATTCTTTGGTCCTCGGGAAATGAACCTAGATCGAGGAAACATTCCTTGATGATTGTCTTTTCTTTATCCAAGGCATCTAAGCTGCTTTGGAGGCAAGCAAGCAGATCCTTGTCAGAATCAAGAATAGATGAACCTTTGCACCATTCCAGCACTCTTTTCTGCCAGATTTCTATAGGCTGGCTGCGAAGTGACCTCCCGACCAATGCAATGGCAAGTGGGCATCCCTTACAGCACTTGATAATCTGCAATTTAATTATTCCGAATGAATTCAGTTACAATTTGGTTAAATTGTTGTAAATCATCTAAATGGTTGAACAAAGATGGTAAAATTGTTAAATGTCTACTCCCATTCTAATTATAAGACGGTAAATGGAAGTGTTAACGTGTGGATGATCAAATGTTATGCATTGCAAAATAAGAAATCACCTTTCTCGAAAGATCTTCGGAAGTATAAGAGCTTTTATCCTCCAAGGATGCTGAATGGTGAAAAAGAGTCATTGCATCCTCATCATTCAATAATGCCAAATGGTATGGAGAACCAAATCTCGAAAATGCAAATCTTGATGTGACCAAAATCTTGTAATTTGAAAACTTGAATTGATCAAACCTATCAAGAAGGGACTCTGATCCTGACCAAACATCATCCAGGACAAACAACAGAGGGTTGTGTCTTGATTCCTTCAAAAAATTTTGCAACCATTTAACTGCCATGAATTCGTTTTGGAAAGCAGGCAGCTCGGACCCCTTCCGTTGATATAGTTCATGTACAATAAGGTCCAAGTTGGGATTTTTCGAGACATTGACAAAGAAGATGTTGTTCTTGAATGTATCTATCCAAACAAAATGTAAGAAAGGTGTTAAGATAAAGGTTGACTAGATATATCTGCAATTCTCAGATCAGGTAATTATGTGGTCAAGCAAGAGCTCCTTGCGAGATTTATGCCTTTAGATGAAGCTATATGCAGAAGAATTTGTGATCTTTCTTAATTTTTGCACGGTTTAGTTTCATGTCCCCTTCGTTGTACCTTGTATTCTCTTTAACAAGTTTTTGGTGGTGTGGATGTTTGGAGGGACTGGCTGGCGTTTTACAGGGGTCTTTGCCCTAGTGCATAGTATACTTTTTAACTAGCTAGGAAGTAACACTTCACAAACGAAAAAAAAAGTTCGAAATCATAGATAGCATACCTTTGACTTCTTGATCTTGACAAAACATTTTAGCTAAGGTGGTTTTCCCACATCCTCCAGCAGCAGTCAGCACAAGCATCGACACCTTTTCATCCTTGAGAAGCTTCATCTTCAACTCCTTCAACGGCAAATCCAACCCGACTGTAATGCATGGTGGTTCAGGCACAGCAGACAAACATTCAACCTTTTCAGGGTGATTAATTTTGATCACCATATTCTCTTCTATTCCAGAGAGCGCCATCTCGATATTCCTCAAAGAAACCAATGTCTCCCTCGCATCCATTATGCTCTGCACTTTGAGTAGATCAAACACTCTTCGAAGAGATTTGTCCAGTTGATGAAGCTTGTTGGTGTATTTGTATTTTCTCCACACGCCAACTTTGCTGCACTTTTGAACAAGATTTGCTCCCTCCTCCATTTGTATTGCAATATATTCCAGTCCCTCTTTCGAGTTATATTTTTCGATGTCTTTGATGAGTGGCTGTAGAGAGTCCAGAGTGGATTTGATGTCTCCAAGGAGGTGCTCGAACACTGTGGTCTCCTCCTGCACTGATTTTACAGCATCAAACAGTTTTTGAAATGCCATTCTCAGAGCACCCATTCCGACAGAAGCCACAGACATATTTACGAAAACAAAGAGACTCAAAACCTAAACTTAACTATTTCTCTTACGTAATCTGTTCTTGGTTGATGCTTACGTAATCTGTTCTTGGTTGATGAAGGAACAACAGAAATTCCAATGGATTTACAGAGAGAACGTAACACATATATATACTGTTAACCTTCAACCTTTGATGAACATCAATGGAGTTTTCTATATATTCTTAGAGAGAGAAAGAGAAGAAACTATAGAGAGAGAATTACAACTGAATTGTTCTTTCTTGTATTCAAAGGATAATTCTTACAGCACATAATACAAGTATATATATACCCTAACTTTCCTTGCACCTCAAGTAATCTTTCCTTACACATTAAGTAATCTTCTATTAACTGTTTTTAACTACCTTAAGAAACCATAACAAACTTATTCCTCCATCCGTTGACACTTGTCACGATCCAACGACTCTATATCTTCACACAACTGAATGAACAAGTTAGCTAGCTAGGAAAAGACACGGAATTTTCAGGCCAAATGTTTTGGCGAACAAATAACTTTTAGACTCAATTAGTCTCTAATAGAGATGCAAAATGTCTTGAAATGAACAATTTATATTTTTTTTCGCACGTAAAGCTCTCTAATGATTAATGTAAATTATCTATTTTTGTCACAATATGTAAATAAAAATGTATATTTACATATTTGAGAGCTGGACTAGTAAGACAAAAAAAAAAAAAAAAAAAAAAGATCTCAAGTTTATCTGTCTCTCAATGTAGTACTCATATTTACACCTTCCGAAAATGCTCTTATTAAAAATATACTAAACAAACAGTGTTGATGAACTACTCAAAAATTACAAAATTACTACTAAAAATACTACAAATGCATTACAAAGACGTTGTTGAAATTACAATTATATTTGCTTTATCTTTTGTGACTATAACTCGAAAGCATGGACTCTTGGAATGTTAATATTAGAAACTACTGCTAGCTTCTCTCTCCTTTCTCCTACCAAATGACTCCTTGCTCCAGCTTGTGGCTGGTGACAGCCCCTCTCTCGCTTCTCCTAGCCTTACTATTTTCTCTTCTCATGAATTGTCGTAAATTTATTTTTTGTTTTAGTATTTCAGTCGATAAGAGGCTTTTTGGTAAGGTTATTTTTTAATATATCCTAGTGAGTACCTAAGTTTTGTGTTGGTGTTATTCACTTTTCTTTGGTTTACTTCACTGTTCTTGATAGCTTTTTTTATGGTGTTGGGAACAAAATTGATATGGATAGACACTAATTGGTTCATTGCCAGTTCCTCTTCAAGTCGGCATAGCTTGTTGTAAAAAAATAGTGTCTTCATGTTCGTTATATTGCAATTTTTTGTGTGTGTGTGTGTGTTTTTTTTTAAGGAAATTAATAGGCAAAGTGTTTGAGTCTTTCATCATGAATGAAGTTTCTTTGGCTTTGGAGCATTGTACGTAATTCAGCCTTCTGAGTTTGCATATAGATGACTTCAACACTTGGATGCATTCCTTTACTTATTTTCGTGCCTGTATTACTCTCAAATCCACCAATATGGCGGCAACTAGTGTAGCCAAGTTGGCATTTAGAAAATTTAGGGGCCGTTTTATATTCATTTCATTTTTAGTTTTTGTTTGCAATTATTTTTTAAAACTGAAAATCATTTGGTATCTACTTTTAGTTTTTTGTTTTAAAAAAAATGAAAACTGAAAACTACGATTATTTTCAGTTTCTATTTTACTTTTTTTGAAAAATTAAAAATTGTTTAGTAATTATTTTAAGGGTCATGTTGATTCCGGCCCCTAGTCAACCTAATTGTTAGAATGAAACTTTATTTGTTTAAATAGTTTAATCAAGGTCCCGAGCATCATTTAAGGGATTTAACTCATGCATTTAATATCCCACAAATTATGAAATTTAAACAAATTCAAATATATTTTTACAATTAACAATTATTTGAAAATCAATTATAGAGTAATATTGTTCTTCACATAGTTTTAGCAAAGATTAATGTACCCACGTAATTATTAATACAGTTTAAGAAATAGGAACTGTTATTCGCACTCCAAAAGTCTAATTCTACACTCCTCAAAAGTGTAATTTTCTTTCTACTTATAGAAAGTCTAGAGTGCAAAATGAGATTTATGGAGTGCCAATAACAATTCCCTAAGCAATAACTATTGATAAATACATATAATTAGCATGGGTACATTAATAAAAAAAATGTGGGTACATATTAAAATTTAAAATTATGGGTACAAATTAAAACTAAAAAGAATATTGGTATAAATTAAAAAAGGTACAAATTATAAATAGAAATATATGAAAAAATTACTAAAAAGATATATTTGAAAATGATTAATTTTTTTTTGCATATCGATATTTTTACACTAAGGGGAGGGGGAGTTCAACAAAGCCACACAATGGGCAAACTAATTTGGTATCGAATTTGCCATCCACGAGATTCGAACCTGACCTCTCATTTCCATGTGAAGAGGAATATCATCAGATGAGTGGCATTTGAAAATGATTAATAAGTTTTTCATTTTTAAAATTGACAAATAATGACTTGTAAATAATTTAAATATTCAAATAATGACACCTAAACAAGTTAGAGACATTGATCAAAAATGAAAAAGAAATAAAGTTTGAAATGAGGATGAGAACCTAATTTATCCTATTTTCAATTTCTGCCGTTTCTTAAAGCTAGTTTTTAAATTTTAAAAATTTTGACTTATCAATTTTATTTTTTAAATGACTTTTTTACCTTTTAAATTAACTAAAAATCCACAATTAAAAAAAAATTTAATATTTCTTTTGCATGTTTGTTAAAGTTATCGTGTCATTTGGTAGGACTTTCGGTTTAATGCATCATGCATAAGAAAAGCAATCCAGGCATACACACCTTTTATATTCCAACTTTCCTAATAAATTACCACACTTCGCGATGGTGAGCAAAAATACATTCATTAAAAATGGTAACTCGTTTGAAAAAATGGGTAAATTTTATGAGTTTTAGTAAAAATCTTCTATTGGACATTACTTGAATAATATTTTATAGACAACATGATGTGTCGGTTATTTGAATACATGGTGTAAGTCATCAAAGAAAATATTCAACAATCAACTACCATATCATTTGGTCTACAAAATATAGTCTTAAAACATAATCTTGTAAGCATGTTTTAAAAAATGATGCGTTACTATTTGATTCTTTTTTGGTTTCGTAAAATATGCACAAAACTTAGTCTATATTATTAAGGGAAAAGCTCTTATGGTTAAGTTTTCATAAAGTGACAAAATTGCGCTGTATTTAAGGGAGAAAATACTATACTTATATACATATAAATTTATCAACATTAAAGTTTTTGTGCATATGCTATGAAAACATAAGGAAATTTAATTTTGACATGCTCATGCCTATTCATACGAGCTTCATCGTTTTAATAAACTTAAGAATTGTTTTCATGAAGTTTGCCCACAAAAAAGAATTAATCCATTTAACGCGTATCACAACTTCATAAAAATTGACAGAGTTGAGAATTTCTATGAGAAACTATAGTATTATTTCATTATGTTTTCATGGAATATGCACAACAATTTTCAATGTTGATTAGTAAATTTTGTAGGCCTTGTAGTCTAATTTTATTTCCTAAAAAGTATAATTTTCTTTATGAGGTTTTAATTTAAACTGTGCAATGACTTTATTGTTCATACAATCAGGTATATAGCTTCTAAAAGAATTGTTATTAGTGCTAAATAGGGGTGGGCACTTAGAACTGAAAACCGAAACCGAAACACGAATCAAATCGAACCGTACCGAACAGTTTGGTTTTGCGGTTTTGAAACGGTTTCGGTTTTGAAACCAAACCGCAACATAGAAAACGGTTTCGTTTTGGTTTTGGCTTTTGAAAACCGCACCGAAACCGAACCGCACCGAAAATATTAATAAACATTTAATTAAATGTCCATATTATATTTCATGTTTTAATTGGTTGTTTGTTAGAATCCATACACTTAGTATGGGACTCAACTACACTAGAATATAATCATTCATCACTTTCTTTCGTTCATTAACTTGAAGGACCTTTGTTATTTTATACCATCACACACACATATATGTACAAGGGTGGACTAATCTTGTTATCAAGAGTCGAACAATGATCTCTAGAATACATCATTCATCACTTTCTTTCGTTCATTAACTTGAAGGACCTTTGTTATTTTATACCATCACACACACATATATGTACAAGGGTGGACTAATCTTGTTATCAAGAGTCGAACAATGATCTAATGAAGTCCACTCATTTGAATCATGATATCACATATTCTAGTATCAAAATTTCTCTCACGTTTAATGAATTCAAATTTATTCAACTTGTTTTATGATAAACATTATAAGGGACACCCTTTTGTTGCACAAACATGTTTTAACATCACAACTGCATGCAACATGCTAATTGTTTACATAACAAATGTTTTTTTCCTATTGCTATTGGGAAATGCTTATTAATATGTTAAATTGCAAATTGTACATTTTTTCTTAAAAACCAAACCGAAATCGTTTGAAACTGCACCGAACCGAACCAAACGGTTTGGTTTTATTTCGGTTTTGGCTTCAAAACCGCACCGAACCGAACCGCAAAAAAATTAGGTTTCAATTTCGATTTCACTCAAAACCGCACCAAATCAAACCGTGCCCACCCCTAGTGCTAAAAGATAGTCACTTTGCCTTCCTTTTGAGTCCCTTGTTTATTTTATTAAAGAGTAGTACAAGATGAATGATTTTTTTAGTTCAAATTTTGTTGCAAGTGGATTCATAGGTCTGGCACGTGTATGTTATTTAGAGAAATTATATATTGTGAAGATGCTACTATATGTAGTGGCAGATCTAGGATTGAACTTTGGAGAGTCTCAATATTAAAAACTCAAGTTGTTTAGATACAAACATAGTGGGAAGCACGCAAAAGAAATTTTTAGTTTATTCATTTAGGCATTTCGTCGAATACTTGGTGAGTTAGTTGTTATCAGCCAAACTATGTTGCGCATATATCAAGATATATTGATATATGCCGAAGTCACACAAAAGAAATTTTTAGTTTATTCATTGAGGCATTTCGTCGAATATTTGGTGAGTTAGTTGTTATCAGCCAAACTATGTTGCACACATATCAACATAAATTGATATATGCCGAAGCAATCTGATGAGTGATATTAAGAGAATCTGTTGAGTGATGTCGACGCAATGTAGAGATATGCTAGCAAACATTATATCAAACACTTGGTGGGCACAAAAGAGACCCATACCAAACATTTGGAGAATACTTAGAAGACATTCACATGTATATTTTTTTAACTCCGAATAATCCTAGGACCACCTTAATCCTAATACCTATGCCCTTGACTATATGGTTTCCTTTTGGTATACTAGAAGATGATAAACTATACTTATATATAAATAAAAAATTATTCAACGACATTAAATTTTTTTGTGCACATGTTGTGAAAACATAAGAAAATTATACGCTTCCCTACTCACATAGGCTATCATTGTAACATCCCACATCGCCCAGGGGAGTGGATCCTGTAAGTCTTATATATATATTCCCATCCCTACCTAGCATAAGGCCTTTTGGGAGCTCACTGGCTTTGCGTTCCATTGGAACTCCGAAGTTAAGCGAGTAGCACGCGAGAGCAATCCCATGATGGATGACTCACTAGGAAGTTCTCGTGTGAGTTCCTAGAAACAAAACCGTGAGAGTGTAGTCGGGACCCAAAGCGGACAATATCGTGCGACGGTGGTGGATCGGGGCTCGAGATGTGGTGGATCCCGGGCCGGAATGTGTCAGATTGGTATCAAAACCAATCCCTGACCGGAAGTGTGCCGACGAGGACGTCGAGCCCCTAAGGGGGGTGGATTTAACATCCCATATCGCCCAGGGGAGTGGATCATGTAAGCCTTATATGTATATTCCCATCCCAACCTAACATGAGGCCTTTTGGAAGCTCACTGGTTTCGGGTTCCATCGGAACTCCGAAGTTAAGCGAGTAGCTCGCGAGAGCAATCCCATGATGGGTGACCCACTGGGAAGTTCTTGTGTGAGTTCCAAAAAACAAAACCGTGAGGGCGTAGTTGGGGCTCAAAGCGGACAATATCGTATGACGGTGGTGGAGCGGGCCCGAAATGTGGTGGACCCCGGGCCGGGATGTGTCAGTCATGTTCAATGCACTTATGAATTGATCTCATTTATGTGTACAATACATTTATTGATAAATAGAATTTTCTTATATTTTCGTAGAATATGTACAAAAAATGGTGTTAGGGGAAGTATATTTGTTCTAGCTAATATGACTACATCTACATTTATCACACAATGTTTTCTATTTTATTATTGTGAGTGAATTCATAGGCTTAATGTTGAGAAAAAAAAATTCATAGGCTTAATGCAAGTTTTTATTATATTTTTTATTTTTGGTTTTGTAGAATATGCACAGAACTTGTACTAGAAGATGAGAAAATATTATACATATACATTAAAAAAAAAACTTATTTTTCAACATTAATATTTTGTGCATATGCTATGAAAATACAAATAAATTGTATTATGGCCCTATTCACATAAGCTTCATCATTTTCAATAAACTTACGAATATGTCTCATTTACGTGTATCAAAAATTCATTCAAGAATTTATCCCATTGTAGTGTGTATCACAAGTTCACGAAAAATGATAGAGTTAAAATTTCATGTGAGGAAATAGTATAATTACCTTATTTTTTCATAGAATATGCACAAAAATTTCAATGTTGAGTAATATACTTTTTCTGTCTTGTAAGTCTTTCTTAAGAAAATAGAATTTTCTTTATGAGTTTTGCATATGCTTTGAACACATGGGGAAATTATATGCTTTCCTACTCACATGAGCTCTGTCATGTTGAATGTGCATACGAATTGATCTCATTTATGTGTTTCATACTTTTCAATAATAAATTGATCTTGTTTGCGTGAATTATATGTTAACGAAAAATGACAAAGCTGAGAATTTTATTTGAGGAGACTGTAGTATAATTCCCTTATGTTTTCATAGAATATACGCAAAAGGTTCAACGTTGTTTAATGAAAATCAGCTCATTTTTTTATTGAAAATATCAGCTATCTTTTCTAATGTACAATTATTTGTTCCAAAACTATAAGTTTTATATAAAAATACTTCAAGAGCTGAATTGGAGAAAAGAACCTCCTCATTTACCTAATTGTCACGCTCTAACTAATTTCTAGCCGTGAAATTCCTTAGTGCCCTTCCCATTACAAAGCCAAGTCATTTTTTAAGCATTGACATGCTTTAATTGATTCTTAATGTGCCATTCTTCCACCACAAAGTATTAAATTTGTGTATCTTCCTCTAAAGTATAATAGATGTTATTCATTTTCTAAAATATTCAATTTGTGTATTTTCTTATAAAGTATAATGTTATTCATAATCTGCTTTTTCAACGACTTCTATGTCAAAAGCCTATGGTTTTTTTTTCTTTGTCAAATATATCATTACAACAACTTTTAAAAGTAAGAAAATATGAGCCTTTCTTTGTTTGTTTCAACAATTAACATTGAACGAGACTAATCGAGCTGTATTTGTTGGAAAACATAGTTTGAGACCGATTCATTGCAATATATAATCAATCTAGATTATATATGAATAGTTTTAGAAACTTGACCGGTAGATGTGAGTATAGATACTAGAGAAATTTACAACGAAATTAACACTCAACTCCGTGACATGAAAGTTCTTATCTTATGGAGACTTTTCAACCTTTTTTTTTGGGTTCATTTTTTTTCATCATTTTATTTTGGGGGAGCATGAATCATATTGTGTTGTTGGATTACACATACATATTTTCAAACAAAATAGTCAAGAAACTATGTATAGGGGAATTTGAAACTATGTTATAGTCGAGTTTAAAAAGTCACACTGATGCAGGGCGTAGCGAATAGAAACGAAATAAAATGATAGATATGATTGATAATTAGGGTCCACTATCTCATAGTGTGAGGAGAGGATTGAAAACCCTATAAGTGTGTTTGTTTGCCCTCTCTAACTTTCACTAGATTGGACTAGATTAAGTTGTTGTGTAATCTTGTGTTTGGTTCCAACAGGGACTAACTTTAATAGGACAAAGTGGGACTTGCATGGACTAACAGCCCCCCCAATTTTGGGTGGACTGCTAAGACCAATGAGCTTCGTGATGAGTAGATTTTATATTATATATTTTACCCTATTCTTAGTATATTTTGATTAATATTTTGGAAGAATTTTGATACTTTGAATTATATTTTCGAGTAAATTGTAGCAATGGTCCCTGAACTTTAATCAAATTGGAGCAATGGTCCCTCAACTAAAAATCCATTAACATTGGTCCCTCAACTTATCAAAATGTGTAGCTATAGTCCTTTTCATCAATTTCTTCAAAATTTTGTCAAAACATGTTATGTTGGAATAACCATTTATATAATTAGGATCCATCAACTCATCAAAGTGTGTAATTATGGTCATTTTCATCAACTACGTAAAAATTTTTGTCAAAACGAGTTATGTTGGAAGGACCATTGCTACAATTGGGTTAAAGTTAAGGGACCACTTCTCCAGTTGAATTAAAGTTGAGGGACCAAATGTAATGGATTTTTAGTTGAGGGACCATAGCTGCACGTTTTGATAAGTTGAAGGACCAATGGTAATGGATTTTTAGTTGAGGGATCATTGCTCCAATTTGATTAAAATTCAGGGACCATAGCTACAATTTACTCTATATTTTCAATATAGGACTTTCGTCTTCCTTTGGAGCAAAACAGGACCAAATGGATGAATTTTGGAGTAATTCTAGTTGGAGGACGTTCGTGAGTCACTTAGCTTGATCGTATCAAAATTTGGGATTTTTCTACCAAGCAGTTATTTTCTGCCGATGGAATAAAGAAGCAGTGCGCAATACTATAAAATGACGTTTTTGAGCTTAAATTGTGTTTTTGGAGCCCGAGATGACCTTTGATGGGTTCGTGGCCTTCTGAAGAAATGTTCAGAATATTCCAAACATTAAATCCAGCTATATTAGGCCAGTTTTGGAGCAGCTTGTGGGTCCAAAACGTGGCTGTTCAAATTTTAGGCGAATTTTACCATTTAATTTAGGGTTATGTTTTCCTATTTTATTTTATTATTATTCTTAGTTTCCTAGTGGGAAAAAGGACCTGTTTTTAGGGTTTGTGCGTGGGCTTAGCAAATATGATTGCTTTTGCCGTTCTTTTTTTTTTTGCTACGCTTTCTTTTATGCAACTTTGGAGACAGAGAGAATTGCTAGGGTTTTTGAGGATTTTCTATTTTAAGGTGTTTTCAATCATTTTCTAAATAATATTTTCTATGATTTCAATTATGAATATGCGTAACTAATTCCTTTTGCTAGGGTGAAGCCTTGAGCTTTAGCATGAATATGTGATTTTTATTTAATTGCTTATGATTGATTGCATGCATACTTTGAATTATTAATTACCGTGATTAAAACTATCTAATTGTCTTAATGCCTGATCATCATTAGGATATTTAGAAAAGTAATTTGATGCAATTTTGGTCGGAAGGTTCCCTGAACTTGATGCTAGCTTCTTGTGATTAATAATTGTAATTTCACTTAAGATGAACACCATGTCTTAAGGATTGCATGGTTTTTCAAAGGGTTTTCAAAAAACATAATGAGTCTTTCATGTTTAGATTTGATCCGAACATCCGGACGGGTTGCATGTTAGATATACGTTTTATATTGGAGGTTCCAAGTAGAATATGAATTAGGAAAATCCAACCTTCAAAGTGGCATGTGTAGATCATAAGTAATTGGTAAAAGTTCGTAGGATTGCTAGGTGATGGTGGAACCCTAGTGCTTTCTTAATTTGATTTCTCCAAAACTAGTTTCTTTTCTTATAGTTTTAATATTGCAAATTAGTTTACTTTTATTCATTAAATTCGTTTTTAATTTAAATAGGTTATAAAATCAATCATCTTAATTTCTACTTTACAATCATTAATTGGAATTTGGTTTGTTTCAAATTATTTAATAATCCTTGTGGAGAACGACCTTGCGAGATCCGCTTATACTACAATAACCTTGTCATTCTTGTAAGTATTATAGGAGTTTTTAGCCCGTTCACGTGTGTAGTAAAATCCCTATCACTTCGCTTCGTCTCTCCCTACTTCGCCCGTCCAATCTTCTTCCTCCTCACTTGTTCAACCATTTTCAAAACCAGTTAGCGCAGTCTAAAACCCATAATTTGACCCAAAATTCAAAATAACCCAGAATTTGAAACCCATTTTCAAAAATCCAACCCAGAATTCGAAACAAAAAACAAAAACAAATTTACAAAATTGTTATGTGCCTATCGTTCCATCAGTTGCACATTAGTTGTTCCAGTACCACCAAAATCCAAATCATTCCATGGGATCTAAAGAAAAGAAGGAAACAGACAGCAACTAAAACCAATAATTTGCCATTTCCAGGAAACTTGCTTTGTGAGGAAAATCACCCACAAAACAGTGGAAAGGCAGGAAAGCCCACACATACATATATTAATACATTCTTTTTCGTAACGGGTAGTGATTTCCATACTTTCTTTTTCTTTCCATGCACTTTCCTTTGTTATTCTAGCCTTCCAATTGAATAAATCGAAGGAGAATCAAGGAAGAGTTGAATAGCGAGGAGTGTAGGAGAGAAAACGGGGTGTGAAAGTCGCTACCCATTGTGAATTATTACAATTTTTCTACAGTGCTGCAATGTTATTGACAAACATCTAAAACATAAAACAGAAGTAAATTATAAAAGAAAAAAAAAATTAAACACAATCACACTGCATAAAAAAAACATTAAACACAATCACATTGCATATATTGCACCAACATTCATTGATCAAGGACCATGGCCTCCAGGAAGCTTGTTGAGCCAATTTAGGTTCATATCTTCTTTGATCACCTTTATGTGTACGTCTGTCAAATATGGTAAGAAGGGTTCCCATAAAGTTTCCGTCTCCTCGTCGCATATCACTTCATTCAAAAGCTCAAGATCCAAAACAGAAGCAGGCAACTCTTTCAAACCTGAGCACTGGCTAACGTTGATCTTTTCCAAACTGCGCATTGCACCAATATCCTCGGGTAACTCCTTTACTCTAAAGCAATTGGATATGTCGAAAAGTTTTACATTATTAAGGTTCCTAATCGAGCGTGGCAACTCTAACAAGTCTGCACATGACCTAAGCCTCAACACTTCTAAATTCACTAACCTTCCGATGTCCTCAGGCAATGTGGATAGCTTATGACAGTTGGTGATGCTAAGCTTCGTAAGGTGAATAAGGTCACCAAGGTTGGCAGGAAGTTCCACCAGGTCGTGGCAATAATCTATGTTCAATTCCACTAGATTTGGCAGTGCATCTAAAATATGGACGAAACCTTGATTGATATCGCACATGAAAAGAGACATCTTTTGCAAACTTTTCACCTGCTTGAGGAACTTGCTTATGGAGGGAATTGAAATACGTTCTAATCTAATTCTCTTAAGATTTGATAACGAACCAAGTAGTTCAAAATTATCTACTTCAGCAGTTGACAAACCGTAATTTGTGATTATTAGAACCTTTAGTTTATCCATTTTCTCCACAAAATCAGGTAAGGCATAGTTGTTTGTTTGAAAATTCAGAACTAGAACCTCTGCTTCGGGTACTTGCATGTTTGGCCATTTTGCTGAGAAGGCTCCATCTGCAAACAACACGCTTTAAGATGTTAGTGTGGATTGAATTAAATGTGCCCAAGTCTATTGAAGTCTTAGTATGAATGACCGTCTGTGTGTGCACACAAGCATGGTCTGTGCACACATACATGTGTGCATGTATAAGTATTTACTATAGAGATTGATGGAACCTGTTGAGATAGATAATAGTCGAGCCTTGAACGCTTGATACTTTTGTTCTGTCAACCACTTAGGAAGATTGTCCCCACATATGTTTATAACTAGTCTTTCCCTCTGGTCTATTGGGTCTTGACTCACCCGATGGATCGCCAATTCTCTAAGCATGTCGTGCTGGGTGACAAAATGTTCAGTGTAATAGCCGTCTGCCTCCCTCTCATGCCTGGATGATCAATACTAATTTCTTTCATGATTCGTTCGGTATACATATTGGAATAGAAAACTATAAGCAGCGTGCATACCTTGTGACAACAAGATTTGCCAAACTACGGGTGGTGAGTTCATGAAGGTTGGCAATGGTCAGAATTTCTTCATCTAGCCCATATAACTCCGCCCACATGTCAATAAGGATGGCAGCAGCGATTCTTTGGTCCTCGGGAAATGAACCTAGATCGAGGAAACATTCCTTGATGATTGTCTTTTCTTTATCCAAGGCATCTAAGCTGCTTTGGAGGCAAGCAAGCAAATCCTTGTCAGAATCAAGAATAGATGAACCTTTGCACCATTCCAGTACTCTTTTCTGCCAGATTTCTATAGGCTGGCCGCGAAGTGCCCTCCCGACCAATGCAATGGCAAGTGGGCATCCCTTACAGCGCTTGATAATCTTCAATTTAATTATCCCGAATGAGTTCAGTTACTATTTGGTTAAATTGTTCTGAATCATCTAAATGGTTTAATAAAGATGATAAAATTGTTAAATGTCTACTCTCATTCTAATTATAAGACGGTAAATGGAAGTGTTAACGTGTGTGGATGCTCAAATGTTATGCATTGCAGACTAAGAAATCACCTTTCTCGAAAGATCTTCGGAAGTATAAGAGCTCTTATCCTCCGAGGATGCTGAATAGTGAAAAAGAGCCATTGCATCCCCATCATTCAATAATGCCAAATGGTATGGAGAACCAAATCTCGGAAATGCAAATCTTGATGTGACCAATATCTTGTAATTTGAAAACTTGAATTGATCAAACTTATCAAGAAGGGACTCTGATCCTGACCAAACGTCATCCAGGACAAACAACAGAGGGTTGTGTCTTGATTCCTTCAAAAAAATTTGCAACCATTTAACTGCCATGAATTCGTTTTGGAAAGCAGGCAGCTCGGACCCCTTCCGTTGATATAGTTCATGTACAATAAGGTCCAAGTTGGGATTTTTCGAGACATTGACAAAGAAGATGTTGTTCTTGAATGTATCTATCCAAACAAAATGTAAGAAAGGTGTTAATATAAAGGTTGACTAGACATATCTGCAATTTTCAGATCAGGTAATTGAGTGGTCAAGCAAGATCTATATGTAGAAGAATTTGTGAACTTTCTTAATATTCGCACGGTTTAGTTTCATGTCCCCTTTGTTGTACCTTGTATTCTCTTTAACAAGTTATTGGTGGGACTGGCCGGCGTTTTACAGGGGTCTTTGCCCTAGTGCATAGTATACTTCTTAACTAGTTAGGAAGTAATACTTCACAAAATAAAAAAGTTAAAATCATAGATAACATACCTTTGACTTCTTGATCTTGACAAAACATTTTAGCTAAGGTGGTTTTCCAACATCCTCCAGCAGCAGTAAGCACAAGCATCGACACCTTTTTATCCTTGAGAAGCTTCATCTTCAACTCCTTCAACGGCAAATCCAACCCGATCGTAATGCATGGCGGTTCAGGCACCGCAGACGAACATTTAGCCTTTTCAGGGTGATTACTTGTCATCACCAAATTCTCTTCTATTCCAGAGAGCGCCGTCTCGATATTCCTCAAAGAAACCAACGTCTCCCTCGCATTCTTTATGCCCTGCACTTTGAGCAGATCAAACACTCTTCGAAGAGATTTGTCCAGTTGATGAAGCTTGTTGGTGTATTTGTATTTTCTCCACACGCCAACTTTGCTGCACTTTTGGACAAGATTTGCTGCCTCCTCCATTTGTATTGCAAAATATTCCAGTCCCTCTTTCGAGTTATAATTTTCGATGTCTTTGATGAGTGGCTGTAGAGAGTCCAGAGTAGATTTGATGTCACCGAGGAGGTGCTTGAACATTGTGGTTTCCTCCTGCGCTGATTTTACAGCATCAAACAGTACTTGAAATGCCGTTCTCAGAGCACCCATTCCGACAGAAGCCACAGACATATTTACGAAAACAAAGATACTCAAAACTTAAACTTAATTATTTCTCTTACGTAATCTGTTCTTGGCTGATAAAAGAACAGAAATTCCAATGGATTTATGGAGAGAATGTAACACATATATACACAACTGAACGAACTTTGTTGAAAAAACAAAAATGAACGAATGAGTTAGCTAGGAATAGACACGGAATTTTCTAGCCATATGTTTTGGCGATCAAATAACTTTAATTAGACTCAATCTAATAGAAGATGCAAAATGTTTTGAAGTGAACAATTTATATTTTTTGGGTCGTAAATCTCTATAATGATTAATGTAAATTATCTATATTCGCCACAATATATAAATAAAAATGTATATTTACATATTTGGGAGGTGGACTAGAGACAAAAAATAAATAAGATCCCAAATTTCTCTCTCTCTCTTAATGTAGTAACCTCATATTTACACCTTCCGAAAATGCTCTTATTAAAAATATACTAAACAAACAGTGTTGATGAACTAGTCAAAAATTACAAAATTATTACTAAAAATACTACAAATGCATTACAAAGACGTTGAAATTACAACTATTTTTGCTTTATCTTTTGTTACTATAACTCAAAAGCATGGACTCTTGAAATATTTTTTTTTTCCAAACAAACAATATTATGTATACTGAGAGGAGGCGATGAGTTTAACCACACAATAAGCTTGGACTCTTAGAATATTAATATTAGAAACTACTGCTAGCTTCTCTCTCCTTTCCCCTACCAATTAAATGACTCTTTGCTCTAGCTTGTGGCTGGTGACAGCCCCTCTCTCTCTTCTCCTAGCCTTTCTATTGTCGTAAATTTATCTTTCGTTTTAATATTTTCGTCGATAAGAGGCTTCTTGGTAAGGTTATTTTTTAATATCTCCCACTCCCAGTGACTACTTTAGTTTTGTGTTGCTGTGTTATTCACTTTTCTTCGGTTTACTTCACTGTTCATGATAGCTTTGTTGATGGTGTTGTTGGGAACAAAATTGATATGGATAGACGCTAATTGGTTCATTGTCAGTTCCTCTTGAAGTTGGCATAGCTCGTTGTCAAATGGTGTGTTCATGTTCGTTATATTGCAATTTTTGTGTGTATAATATGCAAAGTGTGTGATCTTTTCATCATGAATGAAGTTGGGGTTTCTCCATTTTAATCCTTGATAAAGATTGAAATTCAATTAAAATCTTATGTTAGATTATATATTCATTATAGTCCTTTGACTAAATTTCCATGTCAGCATAAATATTAAAATTTATATTTTCTTGTTTTTAAATATTTAATGCGTTTTTTTGGTTCCTATAATGCCCCTATTAAATATTTGATTTTAATTTGCTCCATATTTTTTGGCATTGATTATTGTCTAACTTTCTAAAATGATAAACATAATTCAAAAAAATATTAGTGATACGTTACAAGAATTAACAAATACCTAATTCAAATTATTCATTATCACCATTCAAAGCCTAGAGGAAATATAAATAGCCAAATCATATATTTTACATAATCGAATGCACTTAAACCATGTCCTAATGTGCTTAAATCATATAACCTAGTCGAATGCACCTAAACCATGGTACTTATATGAATGCACCTAAACCATGGTACTTATATGAATGCACCTAAATCATGGTACCTATATGAATGCACCTAAATCATAGTACCTATATGAATGCACCTTAATCATTTAGGTACTATCAATTAGGTGTTATCCATTCGGTATGGTCGGTTAGGTACTATATAGTGTATGTCCGATTAATTTGGTATGGTCAATTAAGTTGTGATTTCACATTCTATTTTCTCAATTTGTATTTTTTTTTCATTTATCTCTGGATTCACCGTCAATTTGGCATCTAAAAGCCCATTTTTCTTCTTTCTTCCGAATACAACGAGATTTTTGGTTTGTAAGTTTTATGGCTTTTTTTGTTTGATCATGGTTTCTGAGTTTTCTGGGTTCTTTGATTGGAATAACACATGGAGATTTATGTTATAACAAACATGTTAATTATGGATCTAGTTAATTAAGCATTCTTGAAAAATTAATTATATATTTGTTTCTCTAATTGGTTTTAAGAGAGTAATAAGAGTAAATAGGGAAACTAAAAATGCAATAAATTTATTAAAAAATGATTGAATGTGACATGGAATACTATAATCTGACATGGAGGACTATTTTTAGTTTTTAATCTTACATACGGTATTATTGAAAAAGTAATCTTATTTAGGGATTAAAATGAAGTTTTCTAAATGAAGTTTCTTTGGCTTTGAGTAATTTCAGCCTTTCGAGTTTGCGTAATGGATGACTTTAACAATTGGATGCATTCCTTTACTTATTTTCGTGCCTATTTCACTCTCAAATCCACCAATGGCGGCAACTAGTTTAGCTAAGTTGGCCTTTAGAAAATTTAGGGACCATTTTATACTCATTTCATTTTCAATTTTTGTTTGCAGTTATTTTGAAAATTAAAAATCATTTGGTAACTACTTTTAGTTTTTTGTTTTAAAAAAAATGAAAACTAAAAGCTACAAGGTTGATTGATGATCATTTTATTTTCAGTTTAAAATGATAGAATGAAGCCTTATCTATTTAAATAGTTTGATTGAGGTCCCAAGCATCATTTAAGGGATTTAACTCATGCATTTATGCATTTAATATCCCACAAATTATGAAATTTAAACAAATTCAAATATATTTTTACAATTAACAATTATTTAAAAATCAACAATAGAGTAATATTGTTATTCACATAGTTTTAGCAAAAGAATAATATACCCACGTAATTATTAATATTGTTTGTACCATACTTGACCAATCCTGAAACTACTGAGTACCGATCAACGTTATACTGTCAAGGATCCACAAGAGTTTCCCTCCAACTAGGAGACCAATCATAGCGCGACACGTGTCAACATCAGAGCCAATCACAACACGACACGTGTCAATGTCAGAACAAAGCTAGAAACTCTCTTCTATAAAAGGAGATCATTCTCCCACAATATTTCCTAATGTCATTTGTACTAAATCATTCACTAGTACTCACTAAAGGAGAGCTTGAACTTATGTACTTGTGTAAACCCTTCACAATTAATGAGAACTCCTCTACTCCGTGGATGTAGCCAATCTGGGTGAACCACGTGCATCTTATGTTTGCTTCCCTGTCTCTATCCATTTACATACCTACCCATACTAGTGACCGGAGCAGTCTAGCGAAGGTCACAAACTTAACACTTTCTATTGTACCAAAGTCTTCACTGATTTTGTGCATCAACAAATATAGTTTAATGGGAACTGCTATTAGCATTCCAAAAATCTCATCTACACTCCTCATAAGTGTATTTTTTTTTCTTTCTAATTATAGAAAGTTTGGAGTGCAAAATGAGATTTTTGGAGTGCCCAATAACAATTCCCTAAAAATTAATTATTGATATTTTAAAACATAAAATAAATACATATAATTAGCAAGGGTACATTCATAAAAAAAAATGTGGGCACATATTAAAATTTAAAATTATGGGTACAAATTAAAACTAAAAAGAATATTTGTATAAATTAAAAAAAAGGTACAAATTATAACTAGAAATATATGAAAAAATTACTAAAAAGCTATATTTGAAAATGATTAATAAGTTTTTCATTTTTAAAACTGACATACAATGACTTGTAAATAATTTAAATATTCAAATAATGACACACAAACAAGTTAAGAGACATTGATGAACAATGAAAAATAAATAAATTTTCAATTAATGAGAAAAAAATTGAAAAATAAGAACCTAATTTATTCTATTTTCAATTTTTTGCAGTTTCTTAAAGCTAGTTTTTAAACTTTAAAAATTTTGACTTATCAATTTTTATTTTGAGGAAATTAAAATTAGTTATTAAATAATTTTTTACCTTTTAAATTAAATAAAAAACCAGAATTTAAAAATTAAAAGTTATCAAACATATTTTAATATTTCTTTTGCATGTTTGTTAAAGTTATCGTGTCATTTGATAGGACTTTTAGTTTAATGCAACATGCATAAGAAAGGAATAGGATCGTCTCCGGATCTTCTTTGTGAAGATACGAGAGATCAATTAATCGTATTTATTCATTGTATATCGTACGGTTATAAAATATTTTAAATTGAATATAAATAATACTTAACGAAAACTGACCGTATGATGTACGATGAACGGACACGATTGATTGATTCCCGGTTCCCTTTAAGAGGATCCTTGTCCCATAAGAAAAGCCAGACAAGCATACACACCTGTTTTATTCCAACTTTCCTAATAGATTATCACCGCTTAAGGATGATGAGCAAAAATACATTCCTTAAAAAGATAGCTCGTTTAAAAAAATAGGTAAATTTTATGAGTTCTGGTAAAAATCTGATATTGGACATTACTTTTTGAATAATATTTTATAGTCAACATAATGTAACAATTGATGATTAAATAAATTATGTTAATCTTCAAAGAAAATATTCAACCATCAACCGTCACATCATTTAGTCTACAAACTATAGTCTAAAAACGTAATCTTCGTAGCATTTTTCGAAAATGATGCGTTGACAAAGCTGGTGATGCATCGCACTCGCAGTAAATTATATGAAATGGTTGTGAAACCGCTAACCTACCGTTCAATTATTCTACAGCATCGTTTCTTGGAAACGTCAAGCAGTCTGAGCCAACGCACACGGCGGAGTAAAATAAATGAAAGCGTATTGAAAGGTAACCTAACGACGACGACGACGAGGAGGACAAATAATAATAATAATGAAGGCGTATGGAAAGGGGTAGCGGGCGACCTCAACAAAGTTATAAAAGACTTGGCCTATTCTGTTCATGATTCCGTTTCCTAACTTCGAAGCAATGGTAGAGAAAACACAAGGTTGAACTCTCATGCAACTACCGAAGAAATGGTAGAGAAAACAAAAAGTTGAACTCTCATGCAACTACCTTAGCTAATTCAATAAATTTCAATTAACTATTATGGACGCGGTGTTCTAATTTTAGAAGTTGATAAGGATCATTCTTTTTAAGATTAAGATTTAAGTCTATATTATGTGTTACTGGTAATCTCTCTTGATGAACAAATTTGTAATAATTAAAAAGGGGTGAAAACCCCCTCTATAAATCCTAAAGAAGACTTGTGGTATACCTAGTCCCCCCCCTCCTAAACTTTTTGTAACAAAAGATATGGGTATTAGGTGAAAGTATATACGAGAAAATATATATATACAGATGGTTAAATTTTTGAAATTACTATTTGATTCTTTTTTTATTTCGTAAAATATGCACAAAACTTAGTCTATATTATTAGGGAACTTAAAGGGAGAAGCTCTTATGGTTAAGTTTTCATAAAATGACAAAATTGCGCTATGTTTAAGGGAGAAAATAATATACTTATATACATATAAATTTATCAACATTAAAGTTTTTGTGCATATGCTATGAAAACATAAGGAAATTTTATTTTGACATGCTCATGCCCATTCATATGAGCTGCATCGTTTTAATAAAAGGAACTTTAACGAAAAAATTACGGTACTGTTCACTTTAACGAAAAACCATATTTTTACACTAAAAAATCAATCATGATACTATTCACCTTACCCTTTATTTTGTTCTTATCATTAAAATTCAAAGTTTTAAAATAATTTTCATTAGTTTTCCTTTTATTTAAACTTAGGAATTGTTTTCATGAAGTTTGCCCACAAAAAAGAATTCGCCCATTTAATGCGTTTCACAACTTCAAAAAAAATGACAGAGTTAAGAATTTCTACGAGAAACTATAGTATTATTTTATTATGTTTTCATGGAATATGCACAACAGTTTTCAATGTTGATTAGTAAATTTTGTAGGTCTTGTAGTCTAATTTTATTTCCTAAAAAGTATAATTTTCTTTATGAGGTTTTAATTTAAATCGTGCAATGACTTTATTGTTCATACAATCAAGTATATAGCTTCTAAAAGAACCAAACTATGTTGCACACATATCAACATATATTGATATATGCCAAAACAATCTGATAAGTGATCTTAAGAGAATTTGTTGAGTGATGTCGATGCAATATCGAGATATGCTAGCAAATATTTTATCAAACACTTGGTGGGCACAAAAGAGACTCATACCAAACATTTGAAGAATAATCAGAAGACATTCACATGTGTATTTTTCGAACTCCAAATAATCCTAGGACGACCTTAATCCGAATACCTATGCCCCTGACTATATGGTTTCCTGTTGGTATAATAGAAGATGATAAACTAGACTCATATATAAATAAAAAGTTATTCAACGACATTAAAAAAAAATTTGTGCACATGCTGAGAAAACATAAGGAAATTATACGCTTCCCTACTCACATAGGCTGTCATGTTCAATGCACTTATGAATTGATCTCATTTATGTGTACAATACATTCATTGATAAATATAATTTTCTTATATTTTTGTAGAATATGCACAAAAATTGGTGTTAAGGGAAAAATATATTTGTTCTAGCTAAATATGACTACGTCTACATTTATCACAAAACGTTTTCTATTTTATTGTGAGTGAATTCATAGGCTTAATGTTGAGAAAAAAAAAATTCATAGGCTTAATGCAAGTTTTTATTTTATTTTTTATTTTTGGTTTTGTAGAATATGCACCGAACTTGTACTAGAAGATGAGAAAATATTATACTTATATACATTTTTATAAAAAAAAACTTATTTTTCAACATTAATATTTTGTGCATATGCTATGAAAATACAAGGAAATTGTATTCTGACCCTACTCACATGAGCTTCATCATATTCAATAAACTTACGAATATGTCTCATTTACATGTATCAAAAGTTCATTGAAGAATTTATCCCATTGTAGTGTGTATCACAAGTTCACGACAGTGTTGAAATTTCATGTGAGGAAATAGTATAATTTCCTTATTTTTTTCATAGAATATGCACAAAAATTTCAATGTTTATTAATATACTTTTTGTGTCTTGTAAGTATAATTTCTTTCCTAAGAACATATAATTTTCTTCTTTAGTTTTGCATATGCTTTGAAAATATGTGGAAATTATATGCTTTCCTACTCACATGAGCTCTGTCATGTTTAATGTGCATACGAATTGATCTCATTTATGCGTTTCATATTTGTCACTGATAAATTGATCTTGTTTGCGTGAATTATAAGTTAACGAAAAATGACAAAGCTGAGAATTTTATTTGAGGAGACTATAGTATAATTCCCTTATGTTTTCATAGAATATACACAAAAGGTTCAACGTTGTTTAATGAAAATCAGCTTTTTTTTATTGAAAATATTAGCTATCTTTTATAATGTACAATTATTTGTTCCATAACTATAAGTTTTATATAAAAATACTCCAAGAGCTGAATTGGAGAAAAGAACCTCCTCATTTACCTAATTGTCACGCTCTAACTAATTCCTAGCTGTGAAATTCCTTAGTGCCCTTCCCATTACAAAGCCAAGTAATTTTTTTTTAAGTATTGACATGCTCTAATTAATTCTTAGTTGCGAAATGCGCCATTCTCCACTACAAAGTATTAAATTTGTGTATTTTCCTCTAAAGTATAATAGATGTTATTCATTTTCTAAAGTATTCAATTTGTGTATTTTCTTATAAAGTATAATGTTATTCATAATCTACTTTTCCAACGACTTATATGTCCAAAGCCTATCGTTTTTTTTTTTTTTTAAATATATCATTACAACAACTTTTACAGGTAAGAAAATATGAGCCTTTCTTTCTTTATTTCAACAATTAACATTGAACGAGACTAATCGAGCTGTATTTGATGGAAAACATAGTTTGAGACCGATTCATCGCAATATATAATCAATCTAGATTATATATGAACAGTTTTGGAAACTTAACCGGTAGATGTGAGTATAGATACTAGAGAAATTTACAATGAAATTAACACCAAACTTTGTGACATGAAAGTTCTTATATCTTATGGAGACTCTTCAACCTTTTTTTTGGATTCATTTTTTTTTTCAACATTTTATTTTGGGAGAGCATGAATCAAATTGTGGTGTTGGATTACACATACATATTTTCAAACAAAATAGTCAAGAAACTGTGTACAGGGGAATTTGAAACTATGTTACAATTGAGTTTAAAAAGTCACACTAATGCAGGGCGTCGCGAATAGAAACGAAATAAAATGATATATATGATTGATAGGTAGGGTCCATTATCTCATAGTGTGAGGAGAGGCCTAAAAACCCTATAAACTTTTGTTCTAGTACCAGCCGCTACAACGTAGACACTAGAAAGAACAAAGCAGCAAACTCTTAAACAAGAGAACGGCACAAATATGAGATAGAAATCTCTCTGAATATTTCATTCACCAACAAAAACATCCAACTCCTTCATCTTACAGAAAGAAATGGTTTGTATAACCATTTTGTAACTTACATTCAGAAATTAAAAAGGCAATAAACATGAAAGGGTAATTTTATTAACACCCCACAATCTTATGAATACACCCCATAATTTATTTTTTCAGTTAAATTTCCATTTTTACCCTCGAATTAAGTTCTGAAGTACAAATAAACCCCATCCACCCCCTTATGTCGACTGTCAACCTCCACAGTGTCTGGGCAAAAAATCTTAGCCCCTCACCATGCTCTCTCTCTCTCTCTCTCTCTCGGTCTATTAGAGAGTCGATCTTGACTGTCAACTTCTGCTACATGGGGGGTTTTTGGCTGTGCTGATATTGATGCAGATACCTCTTATATGGGTGGCCTATGGCCGTCGAGCTAGCTTTATTGCTGTCATTTGTTTATGGGGATGGGAGGGCTTCAGAAAAATGGGGGACAAATCTAGAATTTTAGAGGCACATTTTAGATGTGGGGTGTATTCATAAAGATGTGGGTGTTAATAAAACAACCCAACATAAAAACACCTGAAACTAAAAATTACATAAACAAAGGCTATTATCAGCCATAAAAAACACACTGGCTATTATGATTAGCCATAAAAAATGTCTTGAAATTAATCTTATCAGCCATTTGTATTAAAGCACCTTCTTCATACCAACTGATGCAGGGCGCAATGGACATAAATGAATTAAAATGATAGATAGAATGGATAGTTAGGGTCCAGTATCTCCTAGTGCAAGGAGAGACCTAAAAACCCTACGAACTTTGGTTCTAGTACCTGCCTACAACGTAGACACTAAAAGAACAAAGATGTAGACTCTTAAACAAGAGAAAGGCAATAAAAACGAGTTTACAACTCAAACATCAATATGACAATTCAAACAACTTCTCCACTTTCTCATGTTCCGTTTGGAATTTAATCTTTTCTTGATAACATTAGATTCATGAAGATATAGAACATCATATATGTTATCATGCTTGCATATCCACCATTTGAGTTAGACAAAAAGAGAAGAAACTTGGACAAAAAAAGAAGTAACTTTGACAAAAAGAAAGGAAGTGACTTAGACAAATCTTTTTTAGGCTAATTATTGTGGATGTTTCATCACAATAATATGATTATAATTACGATAAATTGCATTTGAGTGCACATACAATTTCTAGCAAACATCTTGATATTTTTAACTTTGAAAAGGGTAGACATAATTCGAACAATATAAAAAAATTCTTTTCTCCAAGTAAAATTTTGTATCGTGATAAGCAATGAACGATTCCCAAATATAATCATAAAAGTCACAGAAATGTAGAACATATTTTACCGCAAGTACCTAAACCATTGAACCCAAATCTTCATCACCATTGCATTCATCTAGAATCAAGGCAGAATCCCAATCGGCAACAAAATGAGCATCGATTTACCGAGTAAATTGAATTTCATTAGCTACTTTAATCATAAGCGTGTAACCTTCATCATACTCATCATAAATTGGTAGAGAACTCCAATCGACTAAATTATCGATTTCGTAATAACCTAACAATAGCAACATGATAACCCAAGAATCAATTAGGGCTTTGATACAAATTGACGCAGGGCACATCGGATAGAAACAAAATAAAATAATAGATAAGATTGATAGGTAGAGTCCACTATCTCCTTGTGCGAGGAGAGGCCTGAAAACCCTATAAACTTTGATTTTAGTACCAGCCTACAACGTAAAGAGTAAAAACAAAAGCTAAACAATCTCACAAAGAAAAAGGCACAAAACTGAAACAGATAAACACTCAGAGTATTTTCATAATAAAAAAACGTCCAACTCCTTATCTTACAGAAAGAAACGGTTTTTATAACCATTTTGTAACTTACATTCAAAATTTAATAGAAACTTAAAATGACAAAAAAAAACTGAAATTTACATATAGAAAGCAATCCAATCAGCCAAAAAAGGTCCAAAACAACCTGGCTATTATTAGGACCTACTAATGGCTGTTATTAAGTTCTTCTGATTAGTTATAGTCATTCATTTTATCCCATTGATTCAATAAATGCACTGGCCAACTGATCTGCATCACACACTTAAAACACAAACGACAGAGAGTTTGAAGAGCAGCGTTCACTGAGGAAACACAAGATCAGAACCGAGTCTTGTGGAGCCAATTTAGGTTCATATTCTCTTTGGCCACAGTTATCCTTACGTTGCTGAGAAACGGTGAGAAGGCTTCCCATAAATATTTTGTCTCTTCATCACAGACCACTTCCTCTAACTGCTCAAGATCCATGACTGATGGAGGCAGCTCTTGCAACCTTGAGCATTGTCTCATGTTGATCTTTCTTAAACTACTCATTTCACCAATGTCTTCGGGCAACACCTTGATGCTGAAGCAATCAGATATGTCAAGAAAGTTTGCCTTTCCAAGGTTCTTCATTGAGGTTGGAAGCTTCGACAGTTCTGAGCAGGATCTTAGCCTCAACAGTTCTAAATTTTCCAACTTTCCAATCTCTTCAGGCAAGGCAGATAGCTTATGACAGTTAGTAACATTGAGCTTCCTTAGTTTACTAAGATCACAAACCTCCACGGGCAATTCAATTAAATCACTGCAATAGTCGATGTTCATTTCCTCTAGATTCGGGAATGCTGATGAGATTGAGATGGAACAGTTGTTGAAAGCTTGACCAATGTTACACATGAACATGGATATCTTCTTCAGACTC
Source organism: Malus sylvestris (assembly GCF_916048215.2). NCBI lineage: Eukaryota > Viridiplantae > Streptophyta > Magnoliopsida > Rosales > Rosaceae > Malus > Malus sylvestris. The sequence goes on along the minus strand of NC_062261.1, from coordinate 13,325,179 downwards.
ACCAATTGAATGGGATTCTTGGTTATGGAAGGAATTGAGATGCGTTCTAATCTAATTCTCTTAAGATTTGGTAATGAACTCAAAAGTTGGAAGTTACTCAATTCAGCTGGTAAGAAACCATAATTTGTGACTATCACAGCCTTCAATTCACCCATGTTCACCACGGAATCGGGTAAAGCATAGTTCTTTGTCTGTAAATTCAATACTAAAACCTCAGCTTCTGGCATTTGCAAGTTGTGCCATTTTGTTGAAAACCCTTCATCTGCAAAGTAACAACTGTGAGTGTGGGGAGGAGAAACTAAATGAAAGTATTATTAAGACTTAATGTGCACACACACGTGCGTGTGGAATGAATATTTATTTGTGCATGTCTACGTAATTGCTAAAGCGAAAGGGAGAGATAGAACAACCAGTTGTTATAGATAATAAGCGGGCCTTCATCTGCTTCTGTTCTCTCCACCATTTTGGAAGTTTGTCTCCACATATGTCAATAATCAGTCTTTTTCTATGTTCTACCGGTCCTTTTTTTGTGTCATAGATGGCCAGTTCCCTAAGAACATCATGCTGGGTAACAAAGTGCTCACTATAATACCCGTCCCCCTCCATCTTGTCCTTCCTGGTGATGATCAAAACTAATTTTCTTAGAAGAGCTTCGATCAATCGGTCATGAATAAAGGGGAAAATCGAGCGAAAATATCATACAAGAGAAAATAAAACATGCACACCTTGTGACAACAAGATTAGCTAGACTTCGTTTGGTGAGCTCGTAGATGTTTGCAATGCACTCTATATCTGTATCTACATCATATAACTCTGCCCAGATATCAACAAGGGCAGCTGCAGCGATTCTTTGGTCTTCTGGAAATGAACCTAAGTCTAAGAAACATTCCTTGATGATTTCTTTATCTAAGGCATCCAAGCTTCGTTCAAGGCAGAGCAGCAATTCAGTCTCTGAATCAAGAATAGAAAAACCTTTAGACAATTCAAGTTCTCTTTTTTGCCATATCTCTATAGGCTCCCCACTAAGCGATCTCCCCACCACTGTAATAGCAAGTGGAAATCCCTTGCAACGCTCAACTATCTGCAGGATAATTTTCCAAAACAAAATCAACTAACTTTTAAGTTGCAGAGCCAAAATTCAAGTTACTAAGATGAGAAAATGGCTAAATAACTATATACAGTATTCTAATTTTAGTTTTAGTCGACAAGTAAGTATGCTTAGATGCATGACTACTCACAGGTTTATATGGTAAATGGATGTGTTCATTCGCTCAATTGTGGATGCTTTGCGTAAGGTGAACATAATTTCTTGATAATTCTCCAAAACCAAATCAACTAATTTTTTACCATACACGTGCGTTGCAACTAAAATGTACCTTTTCTGGAAGATCTTTTGGAATATGAGAGCTCTTATCTCCAAGGGATGCTGAATGATGAAAAAGTTTCATCGCATTGTCATGATCCAATGATTGCAAATAATAAGGGGAACCATATCCCCGAAATTCAGACCTAGATGTCACCAAAAACTTGTAATTTTCCGTTTTGAATTGATCAAACTTCTCCACAAGGGATTCTGATCCAGGCCAAACATCATCCAGGACAATCAGTAAAGGATTCTGCCCTTCTTCCTTCAGAAAACGTTGCAGCCACGTCGCTGTACTAACTTCGTTTTGGAAAGTAGGTGCTTGGAAACCCTTGCGTTGATAAAGATCTTGAACAATATTTTCTAATTTAGGCTTTTTTGAAACCGTGACAAAGAAGATGTTATCCTTGAATGCATCTATCCAGAGAAAACATAATAAATCAGTCATTGAGGCGTCATTTAAATCTGCCATAGTTGTACAAAGTAAAAAAACATAAACAATTCAGAGTGCTAACTTATAATATATGATACCTTTGATATCCTTGTCTTGACAAAACTTTGTAGCCAAAGTGGTTTTCCCACATCCTCCAGGAGCAGTCAGCACAACCATTGACACATTTTTGTCCTTTAGAAGCTTCCTCTTCAGTTCCTTTAGAGGAAAATCCAATCCAACCACGAGCGGCGGAAGTTGAGGTACGGCACACCAAGCTTCACTGTCGGGTTGTTTTGGTATCACCATATTCGATTCAATTCTGATGACCGCCTCCTCTACATTCTTCACCGTAACCGCGTTGTCCTTCACATCCCTTATTCCCTGAACTTTTAGCATGTCCAAAAGTCGTTGAAGAGATGCATCCCATTCAATCAGCTTGTTGGCGTACTTGTACCTTTTGTATACTAATACGCTCCACCATCGAATCTTTTTGCACTTTTGGACGAGATGTATGCCCTCCTCCAAATGTAGTTTCAAGTTTCTCAGTTCCTTATCCGACAGGTCCAATTTCTTGTTGGATCTTTCTATATCTTTCAACAATGGTTCCAAAGAGTCTAACCTGAATTTGATGTTTTTGAGTAGGGGCTTAAACATTACATTCTTGGTGATCAGCTCCTTGAGGACATCGTACAGCGCATTGACTAGTGTTCCGAGACCAGCCCCTCCGAAAAGGCTGCCTGCTCCACTCATTCCTTGATTCTTAACAACAAAAACCTACACCAAAATCAGAAAAACTTACAAAAGTTTCAACCTAAAATTTACGACAACAGAAAATAACAGGGAAATCGGCTGATGAAATGATCAGTTTTTCAGTATGTCTTCGATATTTGAGATTTGATTTCGGACCATTTGAGCCACTTTCCCAAAACAACAACAGATTAGAAACTTGGAACCCAAAATAAAGCGATTCAGAAAACAAGCAATACAGAGTTGGATATTCTCTTACGTTGTTGGTGATCAAGCAAGATAGGATAAACAAACTATCTGGGAGTTGGCATAGAAATACTTACTTCGAAGCTCGATAGAAATTTCGGAGTTGGAGCGCGTTGACTTTAGCAATAGCCGATTGAGTGTGGAGGGAGACTTGGAAATTAACCAGGAAACTGCATCACCATGCCTGGGAAACTTCGTGGCGAGAGCGAAAGAGATAATCCAACAACCATATTGCAGGCAGATGGCGACCAGAATTGTATCTTTCTCAGAAAGTATTGCTTCTTATCGTATTAAATTGTGAAGGCAAGTTTCGAAAGGCGACAACAGCATAGAGAGCCAATGAGCAATATATGACTAATATTTAACAATTCCTCCTACTTGCAGCTAATTGCACTTACGGTCGGCCACCACACGGATATGCGCGTGGACAAGCCGTGAATTGGAACGCGCGCACGCGCGCACGGAACGCGTGCAAGTCGGGAGGATCCTGCGGACAAGGGTCCGTCAGCCACCCAACTGACCCCAATTACTCATTCTTTCATCCAACGCCAGTGATTCATTGGATTGATGGTTGATCCAACGATTCAAGATCAAATTTTATTTTATTTTTTTATTTTATATTTATAAATCATTGATTTCAACGGCTGAGATTTAATATAATCAAATCTAAAGTTAAAAAAAACTAAACGGTACAAATTTAAATTCAAAGATTAAAATAATTTTAAAAAAAAATCTTTAAATCAAAATTCATCTAAAAATTCTATAAATACCTATGTATTTATTTAAACATCTACACAAAATTCACTTTTCTCCTACAATTCTTCCTGTTTTTCTTTTTACCATCCTTCTAAATCATTTCTTCCAATTTCCAAATTTTTCAAGACGGTAAAAGTTCATATTAGAAGTCGTAATTGGTAAAATGAGGAAGAAGTTACTTTGTGCTTTGCCATGGATTTGTATTAGCGAAGATAGTGTCGTTGACGCGAATCAAATTGAAAAGGTTTTGTGGGTTAAGGTCGTTAATAAGTTCAATGAAAACTCCAATACCAACCGAAAAGAAGTTGGTAGTGTTTACAATCTATGGAAGGTTATCAACAAAGCATGGACTTTATAGAAGGGATGCGTGGGGAGAGTTGTGATTGACATGGCTAGTGGTAGGAGCGTCGTAGAAGTGGTGAGTGTCAAAATCTTATTTTCCAACTAATTGTATTTATGTATTCCTTGTTGTGCAGAAGGCTTCACAATCGAGTTGTTTTGGGATCACCTGATTCAATTCAATTCTTCCGACCGCCTCCTCTATAATCTTCACCGTAACTGCAATGTCCTTCACATCCCTTATTCCCTGAACTTTTAGTATTTCCAAATGTTGTTGAGGATATTCATCCCATTCAATCAGCTTGTTGTGGTATTTGTACCTTTTGGCTCCGCTCCACCATGGAGTCTTTTCGCACTTCGGAAGGAGCTGTATGCCCTCCTCCAAATGTACTTTTAACTTTTCCAGCTCCTCAACCGGAAGATCCAATTTCTTGTTGGATTCTTCTATATTTTTCAACACTGGGGTCAAAAGGTGTAACTTGGATTGGATTCGTTTGAGGAGGGGCGTAAACATTACATTCTTGGTGATCAGCTCCTTGAGGACATCATACAGTCACACTGAATGCTAGCCCGAGACCACCCATTCCTTGATTCTTAACAACAAAAACCAACACCAAAATCAGAAAAACTTACAAAAGTTTCAATCTAAAATTTACGACAACAGAAAATAACAGGGAAATTGGCTGCTGAAATGATCAGTTTTTCAGTATGTCTTCGATATTTGAGATTTGATTTCGGACCATTTGAGCCACTTTCCCAAAACAATAACAGATTAGAAACTTGGAACCCAAAATAAAGCGATTCAGAAAACAAGCAATGCAGAGTTGGATATTCTCTTACGTTGTTGGTGATCAAGCAAGGTAGGATAAACAAACTATCTGGGAGTTGGCATAGAAGTACTTACTTCGAAGCTCGATAGAAATTTCGGAGTTGGAGCGCGTTGACTTTAGCAATAGCTGATTGAGTGTGGAGGGAGACTTGGAAATTAACCAGGAAACTGCATCACCATGTCTGGGAAGCTTCGTGGCGAGAGCGAAAGAGATAATCCAACAACCATGTTGCAGGTAGATGGTGGCGACCACAATTGTATTTTTCTCAGAAAGTATTTCTTCTTATCCTATTAAATTGTGTAGGCAAGTTTCGAAAGGCGACAACAGCATAGAGAGCTTAATTGCACTCCCTCTAATCTTTGGGGGTAAATCTCAAAATTTAGCCTGTATTTCCCCTCTTTATTTTCATTCCAACCCTTGGAGGGTCTCACATATGCGCGTGGACGCGTCCTAAATTGGCCAACCGCGTAAACCGAGACGTGCCGCACGCACGAAACGCGTGCCCAGCTGAGTCCAACGACTCTTTCTTTCATCCAACAACAATGATTCATTGGATTGTTGGTTGATACAACCGTCCAAGTTCAAATTTTATTTTATTTTTTAGTTTTATATTTATAAATTTATTGATTTCAATAGTTGAGATTTAATATGATCAAATTCAACAATAAAAAAAACTGCAATGGTTCAAATTTGAATCTAACAGCTAAAATAATTAAAAAAAAATTCTTTGAGTCAAAATTTATCCAAAAACTTTATAAATACTTACGTATTTGTTTAAACATCCACACAAAATTTACTTTTCTCCTACAATTCTTCCAATTTTTCTTTCTACAATCATCTGAAATCATTTCCAAAATTTTCAAGATGACAAAAGATCATATTGGAGGTCGTAATTGGTAAAATGAGGAAGAAGTTGCTTTGTGCTTGACATGAGTTTGTATTAGCGAAGATGATGCCGTTAACACGAATCAAATTAAAAAGGATTTGTGGGATAAAATTGTTGATAAGCTCAATGAAAACTCCAATACCAATCAAGGGGAAGTTGGGAGTGTTTACTATTGGTGGAAGGTTATCAACAAAAATTGCACTTTATGGAAGGGAAGCTTTGAGAGAGTTGTGGTTGACATGGCTAGTGGAAGGAGCACCGTAGAAGTGGTGAATCATGCTTGGGACATCCTCAAGGATTGTCCGAGATAAGGAACCCATGCGGATCAACAACGAGAAAAATTATTTGCTAGTGAAGACGCAAGCACAAATGTTGGTAATGAAGGATCCCAACTTCTTCTTTTCCAAGGCCTCCGGGAAGAAATAAGCAAAAATAAGCAAAGAGAAAAGGGAAGATGCAATATCCAATTGGTGCAACGATTTCTTCCGGGTTTGCAAAATTGTCTAGACGCCAAGACTCTCGAGAGGAGGAAGTGATGCAAATGTGATTGGCCTTTGAGAAGCAATCGGAAATGGAGCAAGAAAGATTCGATTTTGATATGATGAGGGAAAACCTCAACAAATAAACTCCAAATATTAAGAAGTTCTCCTATGATAAACAAAAGGAAATTATGCGAAAGAATGGCACAAAGAGTATCTTTCAAGATGATAATTCATATCAAGCATATATCCCAAGTTCACCATCAAATCCACCAACAAGTCAAGATGGTCAATATTATTGCGATTAGTAATTGTTGCATTAATTTATATGTAGTTTGTTGATGCACAAAACGGAAGGTCTTTGAACAACGTAAATCCGACCGTGAATCATGCAATCGCCCAAGAACACAAAGATGTATTGTGGTTCACCCCAATGTTTGGGCTACGTCCACACTGATGTTGCTTGTATTTCTCTGTAACTGTATGTATGGATTACAAGCTCAAGGGGAGTCCCTCTAGGAACAGAGTGTTGTCTCTGAGTTGTTTGAGACTTGTATGTTTTGGAAGTATCCCAAAGTCTGATTTGTGAGGGATGAGGAGTCCCCTTTTATAAAATAAAGGGCTCCTCCTTTTACATAATTATGGGCTGGGTAATGAGGCCCAATATGTGTGGTACCAACAAAGTTTATTAATTATCATTTGTTACATTTTATCATCACCGTTCTCCTTCTCAATGCCATATATGCTCAACAAATCTCCTTCTAGCAAGACATCTCATGTACTCACTCAGTGTGACCCCATCCTCTTAGGTCTTGTATGTGGTTGCAGCGAGATATTCAACGTCTCTTGCCATAGCCTTAGCATATATTGGTTGGTCGCCATCCACATCTTCATCAGAATCTTCTTCAATTTCTACGTATTCATCTTCAACAATCATGTTATGCAAAATTATGCATGTCATCATGATTGAATTGAGGTCTTTCATACTCCAGAATCGTGCAACCCCTCCAACAATGACCCATCGAGTTTGTAGGATCCGAACGCTCTCTCATATTTCCTGTAAGACTCTTATTTCCACAAAAACAATTTCATCTTTGCACTATCGGAACGAGAATAACTTTTCAAAAGGTAGACCAACTAAGATAAATATTATCAGTTCAGTAGCAACCTAGCTCATATCTATTATCATTTACCTTGTACCTCCATTCCGGTTGCCATCCATAGACAACATCTTCAAACAGGGAGAAGACCAAATAACATTGATATCATTGTTTGATCCAAAGGTGTCGAAGAATGCATGTCAAATCCAAGTGTCGTAAGATGTCACAACCTCAATCACAATGGTTGTTTTGTTGTGAAGACCTTTAAATTGGCATGCTCAAGAAATTTGACAATTCTTCCACTCCCAATGCATACAATTGAGACTTCCTATCATTCCAGAGAAGTCTCTTTTGTTTGCCTTACGTAGAAACCTCTTCAAGTCTTCACGATTTGGCTTTCAGAGGTATGTTTGTCCATATATGACTTCAATTGTCTTACAGAAGTGCTTGAGGTTCTCAATAGCAGTGATCTTTACAAATCGACAATATTTGTCAATGTTGCAAAACACCCAATAGCAGTGAGACCTGTCAGCCTAAGACATCTATCTTCATTGCAAAGTAGTCGTCATGGTGGGCAACTGCATTCAAAATACTTTTAAAAAGCTCTCTCCTCATCCGATACCACCTCCAAAAATCATGAGAATGATATCTCAGACATTCAATGAAATAGTCTTTTATCATCCGGTCATGGCACTTTTCCCTGTCACGCTGCACAAATGAACGAATTGTGACAGAACCATGAAAGCTAGATTTGGCATGTTGCCTATTTTGCATAAGTGAGTTTGCAAATTCGATTTCTTCATTGTTGATTTCTTCTTCCTTAACTGCAATGTTTACTTGCCATTTGCAATGTCAGGCTACGCTTTTTTCTATAACACATTGATAATTCGAGGAAATAAAAACACTATGAAAGTTGGATGATTTTGAGAAAACATAAACACTATGAAAGATGGATGATTGGTGAATATGTTATGTGATGGTTAGGTATTCAACCTATGCTTATATAGAGAATGATTGAAGAATATGGTGTGGGTAGGTTTGTGTTTCATGTGTTTCATATGTATTTTGTATGTGTTTCGTGTGTCATACATCTTTATCATGTGTTTTATATGTGTTTCATGTGTTTTATATGTGTTTCATGTGTTTTATACATCTCTATCATGTGTTTCATATTCTTTCATAGTGTTCATGAGTTTCATGGTGTCGATTTAGTTTTTTTTTTTTCATCTAAATATTTTTAGGTTAAAATGTTCTTAAAATTAAATTATGATAGTCTACTTAATTTTTTTTTCTAAAAGTTATTTTAAAAAAATTAGCCAAAATTCATTCTTAATCTCGGGCTAAAAATTTAACCCATAAGGGTTTGAGTAGCAAAGCTGTTTTTGGGTTAAAATCTAAATTTTCTGGGTTAAAAATTTTAGGTTTTGACCTAAGGTTGCAGATGATCTACCAACGATATCAACAATAACAACGTCATTAAATTAAAATATGATATACCTCAACTTAGAATATCTCAATATATAATCATCCATGGAAGCAACAAAGGAAAACTTGTCAATATAACTAAATGCATAATTTACATATTAGGTGCAGTAAAAAAAAACATTTTTTGTATAATCCAAGAAAATATAATACACATTGTTTATAAAGAAAACTAATGAAAATGGCTTGAAAACTTTGAGTTTTAATAATAAGGAAAAAATAAAGGGTAAAGTGAATAGTAGCAGGTTTAACTTTTTAGTGTAAAAATGTAGTTTTTCGTTAAAGTGAACAGTACCGTTGGGCTTTTCGTTAAAACTCCCTTATTTATATTGGGTAAAACCATAACATCAGAACGCATAATTTCTTAAGACTCAAGAAAATTTGATTACAAATTGATGTGATGAAACTTAGAAATTAGACAGAACTAAGAACGAAATCAAACAAGAAAATCCAACAAGAAAATACAAATTAAAGAAAACAGTGCAACACAAATCAGAAAAACGCTGCTCCAACATTTATCGAGGAAAGACAGGTCTAACAGCTAAGGCTTTTCGAGCCAATTCAGATTGGTTTTTTCTTTTGCCACCTTGATTTTGTCTCTGGCTATGAAGGATTACAAACGCTTCTTCTCTTCATCACAAAGTCACTTCCTCGAACTGCTCGTGAAGATCCCACACTGACAGAGGAAATTCTTTCAATCTTGAGCGTTGTCCCATGTTGATCTTTCTTAAACCGCTCATATTACCAATGCCTTCAGTCAATTTCTTAATGCCGAAAAAATTATACTTGTCAAGACAGCACAACTTAGTGAGGTTCTCAATAGAGACCGGAAGCCTTACCAAGTCTGTACAAGACCTTAGTCTCAATACTTCAAAATTCTCCAGCTTTCCGATCTCTTCAGGCAAGGCAGATAGCTTATGACAGTTGGTGATATTGTGCATCTTCATATGAACAAGATCATAGAGCTCGGTAGGCAGTTCCACCTAATCATGGCAATAGTCTATATTCATTTCCTCTATACCTGGCCAGGCATCTGAAATTTTGATGGAACAATTGCGGAAAGCTTGACCCATGTTACACATGAATAAAGATATCTTCTTTACTCTTCAATGCAACGAAGTTCTTGGTTATGGAATGAATTGAAATGCACTCTAATCTGATTTAAACCATAGTTTGTGACCATTAGAAACTTCAGTTTGTCAAATTTCTGCACAAATTCAGGTAAGGCGTTGTTCTCTGTCTTAAAATTCAAAACTAGAACCTCAAAACTTGTGGTAGATGAACACTCCGCCATTGCGTTGAGAACTTTCCATCTGCAAACGATATGCTACCAGATATGAGTAGGACAGAAATTAAATGAAACTTATGTGCAAATCTTAGCGTGTGTGTCTGTGCACTTGCGTGTGTACATATACATGTGCTTGCTTTCCTAGTGATCACAAGATGTGCCAGACCTCTGGTGGCGAGTTTGTGGAGGTTCTTAATGAACAGAAAGTCCTCATCTAGCTTATATAACTCTGCCCACGTATTAATGAAAGCAGCAGCAGAGATTCTTTGATCTTCAGGAAATGAAACAAGGTCTGTGAAACATTCCCTGATGATAGCCTCTTTGCCATCTAAGGAATCTATGCTACTTTGAAGGCGAAGAAGCAACTCAGTCTTAGAATCAAGAATAGAACCTTTACAACAGTCTGCTAGTCTTGAATCGCTAGAATTCTGCAGCTTGTCCACAAAGTGATTTCCCGGTCACTGTAATGGCAAGCGGAACTCCCTTACAAAGGTTTAGTATCTGCAGGTTTACCATCTGAGTTGCATACCGAAATTTCAAGTTTCTTTTAACATCTCAAGGGTTTTGTGAAAATGGTTAATGACTACCTACTCGTCTTCATTCTTATTTCAGTTTTAGTTCTAAAGAAAAATCTTATGGTAAAATGGGTGTTTGCTTCTGTATGTGCATACATATTGTAAAAGATCAAAACAATTTCTTTTCCACACTTTGTTGTGAAGCCTTGATAAGTATATTTGTTTTGGATTGCATAGAGAGAAATAAATCTTTCTCAGAAGATTTTTGAGCATTTGAAATATTCCATTTATGGATTAGCTTTGATGTTATATATAACCGAAGCTGTTAAGTGTACAAAAGGCTTCAACTCAACGAATGACATCTATAACATACTACTAGTTCTAATTGAGAGAAAAAGATGTCAAAATTGCAGATTAATTCTACTATAACCCTTCTGGTTTGGTTAGGCACTTTCCTCAGTGGGGATATGGAATTTCAGAATATAAAAAGCAATTAGAAAGTATTATCATACCTTTGACTTCCTCATCTTGACATAACTTCATTGCCAATGTGGTTTTCCCATCTTCTTCAACTCCCTCAAAGGCTCATCCAATCCAACTGTAACATTGGAGGTTCAGGAACTGACCCAAATCATGAAATCCTTCTTGATTTTGGATCACAACATTTCCTTTGTTTCCTACCAAACCATTTTTCTGGACAGTATCCAAGGTTTCTAAACATCATAGTTTAAAATGTCCCATAAAAAACGCAAACCACACAGAGGTTTAAGAGCAACGTTCATTGAGGAAACACGTGTCAGAACTGAGTCTTTTGGAGCCAATTTGGGTTGATATTCTCTTTCGCCACAATTATCCTTACGTTGTTGAGACACGACAAGAAAGATTCCCATAAACATTTTGTCTGTTCATCACAGACCACTTCCTCTAACTGCTCAAGATCCATGACTGATGGAGGCAGCTCTTGCAACTTTGAGCATTGTCTCATATTGATCTTTCTTAAACCACTCATTTCACCAATGTCTTTGGGCAACACCTTGATGCCAAAGCAATCAGATATATCAAGAAATTTTACCTTTCCAAGGTTCTTCATCGAAATTGGAAGCTTCGACAGTTCTGTGCAGGATCTTAGCCTCAACATTTCTAAATTTTCCAACTTTCCAATCCCTTCAGGCAAGGCAGATAGCTTATGACAGTTAGTAATACTGAGCTTCTTTAGTTTACTAAGATCACAAAGCTTGGAAGGCAATTCAATTAAATCACTGCAAAAGTCGATGTTCATTTCTTCAAGATTCGGGAATGCTGATGTGATTGAAATGGAACAGTTGTTGAAACCTTGACCGATATCACACATGAAAAATGATATCTTTTGCAAACTTTTCAACGGTTTGAGGACCTTGCTTATGGTGGGAATTGAAATACGTTCTAATCTAATTCTCTTAAGATTTGATAATGAACCAAGTAGTTCAAAATTATCTAGTCCAGCAGGTGACAAACCGTAATTTGTGATTATTAGAACCTTTAGTTTATCCATTTTCTCCACGAACTGAGGTAAGGCATAGTTCTTTGTTTGAAAATTCAAAACTAGAACCTCTGCTTCAGGTACTTGCATGTTTGGCCATTTTGCTGAGAAGGCTCCATCTGCAAACCATAAGCTTTAAGATGTTAGTGTGGGTTGAAATTAAATGTTCTGAAGTCCTATTGAGGTCTTAATATGAATGAGCGAGTGTGTGTGCACACAAGCGTGTCCATGCACACATACTTGTGTGCACGTATAAGTATTTACTATATAGATAACAATGACGTATTTACTATAGAGATTGATGGAACCTGTTGAGATAGATAATAGTCGAGCCTTGGACGCTTGATACTTTTGTTCTGTCAACCACTTAGGAAGGTTGTCCCCACATATGTTTATAACTAGCCTTTTCCTCTGTTCTATTGGGTCTTGAATCGCCTGATGGATCGCCAACTCTCTAAGCATGTGATGCTGGGTGACAAAGTCTTCGGTGTAATAGCCGTCCGCCTCCCTCTCACGCCTGGATGATCAATAATAATTTCTTTTATGATTTGTTTGGTATACATAATGGAATAGAAAATTATGAGTAGGGTGCATACCTTGTGACAACAAGGTTTGCCAAACTTCGGGTGGTGAGCCCATGAAGGTTGGCAATGGTCAGAATTTCTTCTTCTAGACCATATAACTCCGCCCACATGTCAATGAGGGTGGCAGCAGCGATTCTTTGGTCCTCGGGAAATGAACCTAGATCGAGGAAACATTCCATGATCATAGTCTTTTCTTTATCCAAGGCATCTAAGCTGCTCTGGAGGCAAGCAAGCAAATCCTTGTCAGTATCAAGAATAGATGAACCTTTGCTCCATTCCAGTACTCTTTTCTGCCAGATTTCTAAAGGCTGGCCGCGAAGTGACCTCCCGACCAATGCAATGGCAAGTGGCCATCCCTTACAGCGCTTCATAATCTGCAATTTAATTATCCCGAATGAATTCAGTTATTATTTGATTAAATTGTTGTAAATCATCTAAATGTTTCAATAAAGATGATAAAATTGTTTAACTGTCTACTCTTTCATTCTTATTATAAGACGGTAAATGGATGTGTTGACATGCGTGGACGCTCAACGTTATTTCTTTGCCCTCTTCTGACTCTCTGAGGCATAAATAAGCATATATGTGTATTGCAGACTAAGAAATCACCTTTCTTGAAAGATCTTCGGAAGTATAAGAGCTCTTATCCTCTGAGGATGCTGAATGGTGAAAAAGAGCCATTGCATCCTCATCATTCAATAATGCCAAATGGTATGGAGAACCAAATCTCGGAAATGCAAATCTTGATGTGACCAAAATTTTGTAATTTGAAAACTTGAATTGATCAAACTTATCAAGAAGGGACTCTGATCCTGACCAAACGTCATCCAGGACAAACAACAGAGGATTGTGTCTTGCTTTCTTCAAAAATTGTTGCAACCAGTTAACTGCCATGAATTCGTTTTGGAAAACAGGCGGCTCAAACCCCTTCAGTTGATATAGTTCATGTACAATAAGGTCCAAGTTGGGCTTTTTCGACACATTGACAAAGAAGATATTGTTCTTGAATGTATCTATCCAAACAGAATGTCGGAGGTTAATAAAAAGGTTGACTAGATATGTCTGCAATTCTCAGAACAAGTAATTAAGTAGTCAAGCAAGAGCTCATTGCAAGATTTGTGCCCTGAGATGAAGCTATATGTAGAAGAATTTATGAACTTTCTTAATTTGTTTTCACAGGGCTGGACCTGAGATTTTGAGGGCCTTAGACGAGCTTTCAAAGTGGGACCCTAAAGTTCTTTGACCCCCAATTTTTTATATGTACAAAAAAAAAATTCGCTAAATACATAAAAAAATTATTTCCACATCAAATATCATTAAAAGTCAAGGAAAACTTGATATTAGTCCAATTTATTAAAATAAGTCCAATTCCTTATATTTAATTATTAATTATTAATAATTATCTCGTCAATGATGAGATTTATTATAAAAATCAAATTTCTTCCTAATTATCTCTTTGATTATTTCTTTTTATTATTTTTTTGTTATTTCTTGTTTTTCCTCCTACTTTAAACCCCATTTATAAATTTTAATTTTAATTTTTATAACCAACATATATCACAGGTTAATAATATTTATCCACCTATATGAAAGATTCTTTTTTATAATCAGCCCGTCACAGATTAATATGTCTTGCTTTTATGTATATTATTATTTTTTTAACCTTTTAGTTAGATTTCATATCTCGCTTATGAGTATAATACACATTCATAAAAATGACAATCCCACCCAGTGTCCTATTAGACCCACCCTAATGTCCTATTTTCCCACTCACAATCACAAAAAGTTAAAAAAGTAAAATGTAAATCCCACCCACCATTAATCTCAAAATAACCCTAATATGTTTTGTTTTAAATAACTCTAATATATCTTTAAATAATATTTAAATAAATAAATAAAAACGGAGAACTGAAGTAGAAAAAAAATGCAAAACTTGGACATTCATCATCTCCTTCAAATCATGCATGTCATTAAAATCATTGCATCGCTTTCGCAATATCTCTTCCCACTCAAATATACCACCCGGATCTCTTTCCAGATCCCCACCCTCTATTTTCACCGATATTCCATTTCCCCCGAGTCAAACCCTAGTACTCACACCTATCACCGCACCGCAGAGACTCCATTGAAGTTTCTCGCCTCCATCTAGCACACACCTATTCCTTCTCCCAACCTTTATACCCATTGTAGCCCAAATCTTTCCCAGCCTCTCTCCACTGCAGATATCACACCCCACCCATGATTATTTATATATTATTTTATATTATAATTTTTTAAATATTTTAGTAATTAATTAAATAAGGTTTAAAAGTCTTCGTTAAAAAGGTTAAACATGTCATTAACATTTTTGTTAAATGGTGAGGAAATAAGACACCGGGTGAGAATATCAACACTCTTCATATATTTGTTACTTGAGTTCAGGTACAATGTTTACCAGATAGATTTATGTTAAGTATGTTAGTTTTTTTTCATTATAAGATATTAATTAGATTTTTTGGAGTTGGAAAATACATAATATTATAAGATTTTAATTGATTTTTAATATTTTTAGCAAATATAAAATGAGCATAAAAAAAAATAAAAGCATGTAATTGGATAACTGGACTCACTCCTAACAACCATCTATATTTTTGGACCTGGATTTAAAAGCCCCTAAAAATTAATATCAAAAGAAAATAGATATACAAACATTATTTAAATATTACACGTCTCACATTTTTAAACGCAAATGTACTAAATGTTTGAAGTCTAAAAGTTTTAAGATTGAGAGTGAAAAATAATAAAACTTGATGATCAGGAGAGTAAAGAACAATAAAACTTGATTGACGAGTATAATAAATTCAACAACGTCAATTGTTTCTCTTTTGTTTTTTCTACAACATCATACTAATGAATCGGATATTGAAATACTTCATTGAATAATAAATTATTAAAAACCAAAATATTAATTCAAAATTTTTATTACCTTAAAGTACAATCTTCAAGACTATGTGATAGTTGATTTAAACATTCTATAGAAATGAAGAGATTGGGAAATTGAAAAAAAAAAAAAAAAAAAAAAAAGATGCATAGTGACTTGAGTTTTATACCTTATATGCATTTGGACAAATGAATTGTGAGTAAATTTGAAAAACAAGAAAAAACTAGTGACCATAAAACGGCAACTCTATGTTTCGATTCCCACCACAAAGAAAAAGGCAGCTGAATATTTTCACTATACCAACAAATGAATTATGATATTTTTTTACTTTTTCTTTATATGTTATTTACACAACATATAAATTTTTTAGGGATCCTTCCGAAGTGGGGCCTTAGGCGGCACCTGCACAGACTACCTTAAGGACCGGCTTTGTGCTTTCGCATGGTTTAGTTTCATGTCCCCTTCGTTGTACATTGTATTCTCTTGAACAAATTTGGGTTGGTGTGGATACTTGGAGGGACTAGCGGGCGTTTTATAGGGGTCTTGGCCATAGTGCATACTTTTGCTCGTCTAATCCTCTATATGTTTTTTCTTTTTTAGAAAAATCTAAACTGATGGATTTAACCTTACAATAAGTTAGCAATAATGTAGTTTAAATTCGTCTGTAACAAGAATCTAATTTAAAACCTATCAATTATCAATAAAAATAAATATCACCATACCGTAATACTAAATTGCATCATCTACATAATTTTTTAACTATCTAGGAAGTTAACACTTCACAAAAAAAAAAAATTGAAATCATTGATAGCATACCTTTGACTTCTTGATCTTGACAAAACTTTTTAGCCAAGGTTGTTTTCCCACATCCTCCAGCAGCTGTAAGCACAAGCATCGAAACCTTTTCATCCTTAAGGAGCTTCATCTTCAACTCCCTCAACGGCAAATCCAACCCGACTGTAACGGATGGGGGTTCAGGCACCGCATACGAACATTTAACCGTTTCAGGTTGATTACTTTTCATCACCAAATTCTTTTCTATTCGAGAGAACGCCGTCTCGATATTCCTGAGAGAAACCAACGTCTCCCTCGCATCCCTTACGCCCTGCAGTTTGAGTTCATCAAACACTCTTCGAAGAGATTTTTCCAGTTGATGGAGCTTCTTGGTGTATTTGCATTTTTTCCACACGCCAACTTTGCTGCACTTTTGAACAAGATCTGCTCCCTTCTCCATTTGTACTGTAAAATATTCCAGTCCCTCTTTCGAGTTATATTTTTCAATCTCTTGGATGAGTGGCTGCAGAGAGTTCAGTGTGGATTTGATGTCTCCGAGGAGGTGCTTGAACATAGTAGTCTCCTCCTGCACTGATTTTACCGCATCAAACAGCATTTGAAATGCCGTTCTCAGGGCACCCACGCCGACTGAAGCCACAGACATATTTAAGTGAATAAAACGACTCAAAACTTTATTTTCTCTTACGGAATCTCTTCTTGGCTGATGAAATAATATTGTTAGCACAGGTTTATATATACCTAAACGAACGAGGTAAGAAAGAGACACGGGGAATTTTACAGTAAATTGTATAAAAAGGGACAGAATTTACGGTAAATTGTATGAAATGGTTAGGTATGCGTGGGTTCAGATAAAGACTTCTTTGGAATCTGAGCCCACGCACACGTCTGAGTAAAGTAAAAGAAAACGTATAGATTCATTTGAAATGCGATCTGACAACAACCACAACCACCAGCACCAATAATAAGAATAATAAAGGGGGTAGTGGCCCTCGTGGGCGACCTAAACAAAGTAAACGAAGACTTGGTCTTTTTCCTTTGTTTATGATTCCATTATATTTCGCAACTTCGAAGAAATTGTAGGGAGAAAACAAAAAGTTGACGTAACACGCAACTACAAGAATAACAATAAAAAAAAGGTAAATTACATAATAATTCTTTAGATTTGAGATCTATTATAACCTCATACAACATTTTTAAAATATTGTACTTTCATACCTCACATTTTATTTTATTTCAAAATAATAACTCCATTACTTTTTCCATCTGATCCGTTAAGTGCTAACATGGCTGCCACATTTGTACTAAGTGGCAATTTTTTTTTAATTTTTTTTTTAAAAAACCTAAATCTTCTAAAAAATACAAAAAATCAAAAAAAATAAAAAACAAAAGCTGAACCTGCAACCCCCATCCACCCAACTTGCAACCCATAAGAAGAAGAAGAGAAGAGGCAAAAAATAAAAATAAAAATAAATAAACACGCATCTTCATCCTCCCCAACCCCCCCTCCTTGCAACCCACCCCTTTCTTCCCCCTCCTGTCTTCCCCAAACCCACAGTACACCCATCCTCCACCTTATCCTCTGCACCCACTACCTGCAACCTAGAAAAGAAAAGAAAAAAAATAAAAACCCATCTCCCTTTCCCTGCAACCCAGATCCCGTCTTCCCCAATGAGTGGATTTAAGGCGAAGGGTGGGTGCGCTGGGTTTTTTATTTTATTTTATTTTATTTTTTCTTCCTTCTTTATGGGTTGCAGGTTAGGCTCGGGTTGGGGGAGCGGAAGATGGGTGCACGAAGGAGGTGGAGATGGGTGCAGAGGAGGAGGTGGAGGATGGATGCGCACGACGGATGGAAGAAGATCATGGTTCCATGTTCCTGGTTCTTCTTCTTTCCTTAAGGCTCAGGTATGGGGGTAGGGGTGGGGTGATGAGATTTAGATTTTCTAACCTTTTTTTTTTTTTTTTTATTTAGAAGATTAGGGTTTTTTTGTTTTTTTAAATTATTTTTTTTTGCCACATGGCACACATTTGGTAGCCATGTGACATAAATATGACAGCCACGTCAGCACTTAACGGATCAATGGATGAAAAATGTAACGGATGTATTATTTTGAAATAAAATAGAACATGAGGTATGAAAGTGAAATGTTTTAAAAATGTATTTTGAAATAAAATAGAAAGTGAGGTATGAAAGTGAAATGTTTTAAAAATGTTGTATGGGGTTGTAATAGACCTCAAACTTGATGGGCTACTATGTAATTTACCCATAAAAAAATTTCTTACTAAATGAGATCGGCTATACGAATTATGCTCGATTCTGTATTATGTCTTCCGTTAGATTCAAGTACTTTAAGTATTTTTTTATAGTCTCTTCATCTACCCCTTTGGCCCTAAAACTCTATTTCATAATCGCATATTCTAACTGGAGTATCAATAGATCTCCGTTTCATATGTCCAAATCACCGTAACTGATTTTCTCTCATTTTTTCTTTAATTTCGACTACTCATACTTTACATTGAATATCATCATTCCTAATCTTATCATTTCTCGTGTGCCTACACATCCAATAAAGCATTTTCATCTCTGCTACCCTCATTTTATGTAGATAATTTTATAAATTTCAATTAACTATTATAGACGCGTTATTCTAATTTTGAAAGTTGATAATGATTGTTTTCTTCTTTAGATCAATATCTAAGTTCGAATATTGCAACTTACAATTATTCTTGTTGAACGATCTGTAAAATTCAAAATATATGCTAAAACTCCATCTGCAAGTCCTAAAAAAAACTTGTAATATGCGGTAGCCTCCCTCTCTATAGTTTAAATTAAATAAATATTTAGAATGTAGAGTAATATCACCCAATCGTAATAAATGAACGCGTGTTGAAAGGTGCAGAGAATACAAAAAAGTTGAAATAGCACGCAACTACCATTTGGCCTTTTCTCTCTTTTCATGATTCCAGAGCGCTTCGGAGAAATGGTAAAGAAAAAACAAAATGTTGAACAAACACGCAATTAAACTCAATTGCGTGAATAATGGGTTGACGGTAAATGATAACGTTGGGAATTTCTTGTGAAAAGACTAGTAGAATTTTCTTGCATTTTCAAAGAATATGCATAAAATTGGGTGTTAAGGGAAAGTATATTCAACTACATTTATTAGACCAAAATCCAAGTTTGAATTTCGCATCCGACAACTTTTCTTAGTGAAATAAGTGGATTTTATAACAGTGGTGAAGATAAGTGTTGTTCATATATCATAGTATGAATTCGAATTATGTCGGTTCTCTAATCTAACAAATTTATCATTTGATAAAAAAAAAAAACACCTTATTGGTGAATGCTCTGCAAAATTCCAAAGAAACTTGTAATATACCCCTTTATAAATCTTCAGAAAAACTTGTAGTATACCCCTTTATAAATCGTCAAAAAAACTTGTAATATGCCATTTACTTGGAATGGGATAGCCTTCCCTCTATATACGTTAAATTAAATAAAAATCAAGAATTTGAAAATAATAATCAAACATATTTAATAGTTCTAGTGCGTTTGTTAGAGTTGTCGTGTCATTTCGCAGGACTTTCTGTCCGTATTTAATTTTAATAAAAATTTAAAATAATATCTGATTGTACGATTCACAATAAAGAAATTGAACGTGAATTTTGAAATCCTCACAAATTCAGATGGAATTAAAATACGTGTTTCAACTTCCCCACTATTAAAATCATTAAAAAACTAAAAATCCTCTCTCCGTCTTTCCATCTGCAGACGGGTCCCTCGAAACTTCATCCTTCCTTCTCCATCTTCTTCACCGATCCTCCTGTGTAGAAAAGCAGAGTGCCTTCTGGGTTTCATCGGAGAGGGGAGAGAGTGGGGAGGAGAAAGGGTGGGGGTGAGGAAGACACAGAGGAAGGAAGGAAGCTCTGGAGAGAAAAGCACCGTGCCTTTTGGAGACCTGGTTTATGAGCGAGTCTCCGTAGTATCACTTGAAGATGTTGAGCAAAGATACATCCATAGAAAAGGAAAGCTAAAGCCTTCAATGATTCTACCGTATCGTTTCTTGGAAACGTCCTGCAATCCGCGTCAATGCAAGGCCGAGTAAAGTAAATGAAAGCGTGTTGAAAGGTGCAGAGAATACAAAAGGTTGAAATAACGCGCAACTGACTTTTGGCCTTTTTTATTTTCATGATTCCAAATCGACTTCCAAGAAATGGTAAAGAAAAAGCAAAATGTTGAACAAACGCGCACCTACCTTAAATTTTGAGGAAACTAATGAAAAAGATTTGAAAACTTTGAGTTTTAATGATAAGGACAAAATAAAGGGTAAAATAAATAGTACCATGATTGATTTTTTAGTGTAAAAATATGATTTTTCGTTAAAGTGAACAGTACCGGATGCTTTTTGTTAAAGTTCCCTATATTTTGATCTTGTGTTGTTCTGTATAACTTAAAAATCATCTCTTTCTCTTTAAAATTCAAAATTTGTTCTATTTTAACTTTTAAATTTTCTTTCTCCCTGAAAATCAATGGTCACCTTGTGAAATATATAGGGGACCCACCCCTCAATAAGATTATGCTATATGTGTCATTGAATTAGATTATAATTCAACATTATGTGTTAATTTTTTTAATAAAATCGAGTTTCATAGAGTAAAATAACAAAATCAAACGAAAATAAAATAAATTCCACCTTGCATTAACATTTCACATAATAGAATTAACATAATTAAGACAATGTAAGGCAGATTTTGTGTTTTATAGAGTAAAATGACAATTTTTAAATTTCAAGAAGCACAATGCAATAAAAAAAATCGAATTCTAAAAGACAAAGTTAAGGAAATTATGAACTTTTTTGTTACGATTCAAACTTCACTTTTTTTTGTCCGGTTACAAGATTCAGATCTGGGCTTTAGGGAAGTTTTTCATAGTGTGTTTGCGACTTTTAGCCACGGTTACCAATTTCATGGTCGGAGTTGGCATGAACGACTGGAATTTTCAGAAGCACTTTGCTTTTGCGTTCCTGAACTTCCTATGGGTAGGTAGAGCAAAGACAGAGAAAATGTTAAGTTTAATTGTTATTTAAATTTCAATTTTTGAGTGAGTCTCTGTAGCATTTTCCGCTCTCTAAATTTCAATTGATTATTATGGACACAATGTTCTAATTTTAGGGGTTTATAGTGATCGCTTTGTTTGCTAGATCAAGCGTTTGGTTTGAATTTCATTGTCGGCAATCATTTTTTATGAACGATCTGTTAAAAAAAATAAAAAAAGACAAAGACCCCCTCTTTAAGTCCTTAACCTTGAGATGAGTTAGCATTCCTTATACCAATATTTTTTTTTAACAAATGATATTATATATACTAAGGAGATGAAATGAGTTTAGTTTCACAATGGGCTAGCAATAATGTAGCTCAAAATACTTTTTACATGTATGTTCAAATTTTCGAAGATTACTATTTGATTTCTTTTTGGTTTCATAAAATATGCACACGATTTATACTAGAAGATGAAAAATATTATATTCATCTAATATTATTAAGGAAGAAGCCCTTATGGTTCAATTTTCAAAAAATAACAAAATTGCCTCTGTCTAAGGGTGAAAATGTTTGGACTTGGATTCTCTGCCCTCCTAATTCGGTGCCCTCCCCGTGCCCTCTTGTTTGTGTGGTCACGGTTAAGCCACGTCAATATTTTATATTACTATTTTTTTTGTCTTATTATTTTTATAAAAAACAATATAAAATGTTAGCATGTATTAACCGTGACCACACAAAACAGGAGGACACGGGGAGGGCACCGAAATGGGAGGGCAGAGAATCCAAGTCCAAAATGTTTTGCTGCGAGTAAATCCATAGGCCTAGTGTAAGTTAGTTAGAAAATTTATTATGAACTGCTACTATATAGTTTCCTTTTGGTATACTAGAAAATGAGAAACTAAACTTATATACATATAATTTTTTTTTTTTGAAATTGTAGAATATGTACAAAACTTGTAGTAGAAGATGAAAAGGATATTATACTTATATACATAAAAATATATATATAAAAAAAACTTATTTTTCAACATTAATTTTTTGTGCATATGCTATGAAAACACAAGAAAATTGCATTCTAGCCTACTCAGTGAGGTTCATCATTTTTAATAAACTTATGAATATGTCTCAGTTATGTTTATCAAAAGTTTATTGAAGAATCCATCTCATTTAGAGTGTATCACAAATTCACGAAAAATGACATAGTTGAGAATTTCTTATGAGGAGATGATAGTATAATTTCCATATTTTTTTTCATAGAATATGCACAAAAATTTCAACGTTGATTAACAAATTTTTCATGTCTTGTAAGTATAATTTTCTTTTCTTAAATTTAAATTGCACATTGACTATGTCATGTTTAATGCACATATGAATTTATCTCATTTACGTGTTTCATATATCCCTTAATAAATTGATCCCGTCCGTGTGAATTATAGGTAAACGAAAAATGATAGAGCTAAGAATTTTTTGTGAGGAGACTATAGTATAATTCCCTTATGCCTTCATAGAATATACACAAAACCTTCAATGTTGATTAATAAAATCATCTCTCTTTTTATTGGAAATATCAACTAGGCTTAATTGGATTAATAGTTTCCGTGGTGAAATGACAGTTGGAAGATAACCTCCGTAGAAAAGAATTAGGATTTAAGCTCATGTGGTAGAGTTTGTTACGATTTATGCCCAAAATTGAAAATTCTATTAACTTTATGTTAATTATTAGCACGTCCGTTTTAGCTTAGTATGTGTATAAAGAGTTCCGTTTTAGCCTAATATGTGTGGCACGTGATAATAATTAACAGAAATTTGACATAATTCTCAATTTTGAGCATAAATCCTAATAGACTTTACCATAGGGGATTAAATCCTAGTTTTTTTCACCACATGACTATCTTCCAACTACTCTATCACCATAGAAACTATTAATCCAATTAGGCGTATCAACTATCTATTCTAATGTATAATATTCGTTATAGTTTTATACAAAAATACTTCAAGAGCTCAATTAGAGAAAAGTATGATGGCGTGATTCGAACTCTGATAATGACTAATTTAACATCTAATCTAATAAAATTTATCTTTTAAAATGTGAGGAAGACACAGAAGAATGAAACGGCAGAAGATACAGTTTTTCAATTCTAACCTTCATTTTTTTTTTATTAGTGGGACCCATACATCACAACACATTTTGTCTGCCCTTCACTTTCGGTTCCCTTCCCGTGCCATTCTGTTTTGTGTGATAATGGTTAAGCTAATTCAACATTTTATATTATTTTTTTTATATATATAATAAGACAAAAATGAATAGTAATATAAAATGTTGACGTAACTTAACCGTGACCACATAAATAGAAAGACATAAAGAAGACATGAAAATGAAGGGCAGACAATCCTTGTCCTCTAAAATAATCCTTGCGTGTCTAGTGAATCGGTGAAGACTTGCTTTACGAGCGAGTCTCCGTAGCATCACTTGAAGATGCTGAGCAAAAATACATCCGTTGGGAAACAGCTGACGGCCTTCAATTTTTCTACCGCATTGTTTCTTGGAAACGTCCTGCAATCCCAGTCAACGCATGGCAGAGTAAAATAAATGAAAGCGTATTGAAAGGTGCAAAGAATACAAAAAGTTAAAATAACAAGCAACTACCATTTGCCGTTTTGTCTTTTCATGATTCCAAAGCGACTTCGATGAAATTGCAGAGAAAAAACAAAATGTTGGACAAACACGAAGCCACCTTATAACTTAATTTTGATCTTATTTTATCATGCTGAAATTTTGAAAGTCGCTATTTTATACTTTAAAATTCAAAAACCTCAATAGTCTCTTGAGTGAGATCCATTCCTGAATAAAACTACGCTACATGTGTCAATAAATTTGATTATAAATCTTGACTATATGTTAACAACAATAAATAAAAATATTAAAATCGGGTTTTATAGCGTAAAATAATGAAACCAACAGTAAATAAAATTAATCTCCACTGTGCAGTAACATCTCACATAACAAAATTAACAAAATTAAGGTAATATGGAGCGAATTTTAAAGTTTATAAAGTAAAATGACAATTTTAAGTTTCAATGAGCAAAATGGGATCCAAAATAGAGTCTCAAGGGGCAAAGTAGAGCGAATTTTGAGTTTCAGGAGTAAAGTTGTGACTTTTGAGTTACAATAGCATAATAAAATTAAAATCAAACTCCACTAGGTGTAGCTACAAACTAAGTCTAAAACCGAAACCTAGGATTTAAGCTCATGTGGTAAAGTTTGTTACGATTTATGCCTAAAATTGAAAATTCTGTTAACTTTTTGTTATTTATTAGCACGTCCGTTTTAGCTTAGTATGTGTATGGAGAGTTCCGTTTTAGCCTAACATGTGTGGAACGTGCTAATAATTAACATAAAGTTGACAAAACTTTCAATTTTAGGCATAAATCCTAATAGACTTTACCACATAGGCTTAAATCCTAGTTTTTTTCCCCACATAGGCTATCTTCCAACTATCATATCACTACAGAAACTATTAATCCAATTAGGCCAATCAACTACTAATGTATAATATTCGTTATAGTTTTATACAAAAATACTTCAAGAGCTCAATTAGAGAAAATAATTATGGCGTGAGTCGAACTTTGACAATGACTAATCTAACATCTAATCTAACAAAATTTATCGTTTGAGAGGTGAGGAAGACACAGAAGAAGGAAATGGCAAAAGATACAATTTTTCGGATTTGGATCCTCGCCGGATCCCCTCCCTGGGGATCTTAGGGATCAACGCATGTAGACCGTTGATAAAAAATCATGCGACCACAATTTTTTCCTTCTGGCTTAAATGTCAAAATGATCCTTGTGCTATAGTCACATGGAAAATTTAGTCTCCGTGTTTTTTATTTGGCTAATTTAGTCCTCGTGTTTGTCTCTTTTAGCCAATTAAGGACATTTTATTCAATATCTTTTAAAAAAATCATAAGAACAATTATATTATATATTATTACCCTTTATCTTTACATAAAAATGCAAATTAATTAGAAATAACACATATAAGAGATAAAACTTCCAATCTGAAAAATGATTAAGGTTTTGACATAGAAAAGAGAGAGGGTAATGTTAGGGAGGAGGTGGGAAAATTGGAAGAAGAATCATTTTTCTTTAAATTTTTAGTTTTATTTCATTTTTAAATATTTTAAATCAAATAAATAGTTTTATAAATAAGTTTATCATAATTTATAAAAAAAGTTTACTGAAATTAGATGAAAATGTCTTTAATTGGCTAACGAAGATAAATACAAGGACAAGCTTGGCCAAATTGAAAACACAAGGATTGGATTGACCTAATGACTAAAACACATTGACCATTTTAATATTTAAGCCTTACATTTTTTACGCAAAACAAGATTATTTTACTTTTAAAAATATAAAAAACATTTAATTGGAGCCATATAATTTTGGGGTTTTTGAACATTAGTCATTGCAAAAGATTAAAATTAAAAAAAAACCTGGTGCTAGATTAAATATTCAATTTAATCCCTTGAGTGTACTTTTATCAAAATTTACATTCAATTTTTGTTATTTAATGTTTATTTTTATTTAATCTCTCCATATTAAATTTTAATTTTATTAATATGCTCATATTTAGTTTTTTTGAATTAGAAATGAATGTAAATGAGAAAATATTAAAAGAAATTTGTGATACAAAAATATATAAATACATAAGTGTACAGAAATGATTGTGCCAAAATATATAAAATTGACTTTTTTGTACTGAAATATTTGTACCGACATGATTGTACCGAAATATATTATAATGAACCTAAATGTATGTACCGAAAAATATTATATTGAATTAATGTAGCTAAATGTTAATACTAAAATGTATGTACCAACATGTATATACCTAAATATCAATACCAAAAATATATGTAGCTAAATATTAGTACCAAAATGTATGTACCTAAATGAATTTACCGAAATATAATAATTGAATTAATGTACCTAAAAGTCAATACTCAAATATGTGTACCAAAGTGTATGTAACGAAATACATTATATTGACCAAAATGCATTATATTGAATCAATGTAACTACATGTTTGTACCGATGGATATACCAAAATATTCAAATGTATTAATGTACCTAAATGAAGAACATACAAAATTGTTATCGGAATATATATTATAAAAAAAATTAGTTGCCTAAATGTAGACATTAAAATATATTATGATGAATGAAATATAAATTAAATTTAAATGTAACTAATACATTAAAATAAAAATAAAAAGATAAAATAAAACATCAAAATACAACTAATAAATGATATGATTAAATGTGCTAGGGACTAAAATTGGATTTTAATCTTATATATGGTTATAATCTAAATCTTATCTTTTTTAAGGATTAAAATGAAGTTTTCTATATAATTTTTTACCAACGGTTAACGTGCGTTGATTCCTAGATTCCTAAAGAAGGAATCCGGTGAGGATTTAAATCTTAGTTTTTCAATCTAACCTTCATTTTTTATATTTTATTAGTGGGACCCATACATCACAATAGATTCTAAAATAATCCTTGCGTGTCTAGTGAATCGGTGAAGAGTTGCATTACGAGCGAGTCTCCGTAGCATCACTCGAAGATGTTGAGCAAAAATACATCCATAAAAATGATAGGGATGGTCTATCCTCCATTTTCGATGTCCTCTTCGTGCCCTTTTATTTGTATGATCACAGTTAAGTTACGTCAACATTTTATATTTTTTGTCTTATTATATCTATAAAAAAAATATAAAATATTAACGTGATTTAACCATGATTACAAAAAATAAAAAGACACGAAAAGGACATCGGAAGTGGACGGCAGACAATCCTTGTCCTCATAAAAAAGGGTTGGGAAACAGCTGACGGCCTTCAATTATTCTACC
This sequence comes from Malus sylvestris, assembly GCF_916048215.2. Lineage (NCBI taxonomy): Eukaryota > Viridiplantae > Streptophyta > Magnoliopsida > Rosales > Rosaceae > Malus > Malus sylvestris. The sequence continues at coordinate 13,297,949 of NC_062261.1, read as the reverse complement.
GCATCGTTTCTTGGAAACGTCCTGCAATCCCAGACAACGCATGGCAGAGTAACATAAATGAAAGTGTGTTGAAAGGTGGAAAGAATACAAAAAGTTGAAATAACAAGCAACTACGATTTGGCGTTTTTTCTTTTCATGATTCCAAAGCGACTTCTTCGATGAAATTGCAAAGAAAAAAACAAAATGTTGGACAAACACGAAGCCACCTTATAACTTAATTTTGGTCTTATTTTATCATGCTGAAATTTTGAAAGTCACTATTTTATACTTTAAAATTCAAAAAACTATAGTGTCTTGAGTGAGATCCATCTCTGATTATAAATCTTCATTATGTGTTAATATATAATAAATAAAAAATATTAAAATCAAAATTTATATAGTAAAATAATGAAACCAACAGTAAATAAAATTAATCTCCACTGTGTAGTAACATCTCACATAACAAAATTAAGGTAATATAGAGCGAATTTTGAGGTTTATAAAGTAAAATAACAATTTTAAGTTTCAAGGTGTAAAATGGGATCCAAAATCGAGTCTCAAGGGGTAAAGTGGAGCTAATTTTGAGTTTCAGGAGTAAAATTACGATTTTTGAGTTACAATAGCATAGTAAGATGAAAATCAAACTCCACTGGGCGTAGTTAAAACTAAGTCTAAAACTGAAATTTGGAAAATTTCTCTCTCGTATTTCTCAAGCCTGTGAAATTAGTATTGATGGCATGGCATGGGACAAAATAGAGTAAACTGTTGATTTGCCCCCTGAACTATCACCCAACTTTCAATTTCCCCCCTGAACTTTTTAATTGGAAAATTAAGGACTTAAACTAATTTTTTTTGGCCAATTTCCCCCCTACAGTTAGTTTTTCATAGATTTCATCCAAATTAATGTTAACTCTTATCATGTGCAAACCACGTAACTCTCATTTGTGGACAAAAATGTCATTTCACTAGACCTTTAGATACAAAAGCTATAGAATCACACATATTTGCATAGGTTTATATTTTAGAAATCTAAGGCTTTCAATTATTTTAAAGAATGAAGCGACCGAACTACCCACACATGTTGTGCATATGCTTCTATTTAACAAAAATTTGGATGGAATGAATGAAAAATTGACAGCAGGGGGCAAATCGGCCAAAAAAATTAGTTTAAGTCCTTAATTTTCCAATTAAAAAGTTCAGGGGGGAAATCGAAAGTTGGGTGATAGTTCAGGGGGCAAATCGGCAGTATACTCGACAAAATATAACAAAATTGCCCTCTGTTTAAAGAAGAAAATATTTTGTTGTGAGTAAATTCATCGGCCTAGTGTAAGTTAGAAAATTTATTGTGAAGGTGCTACTATATGGTTTTCTTTTGGTATACTAGAAGATGAGAAATTATAATTATATACATATATGTTATAGGCATAATTTACTGAACAATTATGGAAGCCATCGAGAGAGAAGGGGTGCGGCACATAGAGAGAAGAAGAGAGATATGTGTAATTGTGGGTGTGTTCTATTCCACCCCATTGTGTCTTTATTTATAGTAGTAGGATAGGTAAAAACCTTTCCCTTTAGGATTACAACATATAATAGGTAATCTACTCCGAATAGAAATATAAAATACATTCTCATATCTACTAGGATTTACACAATCACATTCCTATTCCAATAGAACTGCAACACTCCGCTTTGAGTGTGTAAATACTCAAGTAAATGACGCATCTGGTCTTCAGTGATGAAGCAAGTATAGTTGATGAAGTTGTTAGCACAATGAGCAAATGCGAGTCTCAAATCAACGGAAGAATGTATAAAAAGTAAAACTCACAAAACCTCGCTATGGTAAAACCTAAGGTGAGAGAAAAACCCATAGTCTAAGGAGAAACGTGAGAAGTTGCATGATGATGATTTTTCCACTTGTAAAACAAGGGTTAAACTATAGAAAATTCTTGCAAGAGAACAAGTGTTTGTAGTATAGAATTGCTCAAGCAAGGTCGATCTCCTCAGGGACTGATATAAACAATTTACGAGTTTTTGTGTATTTAACTTATTTAACTCTAAGAACTACACTAATTTGACGAAACTAAATACTACTGGATGTGACTTAAACAAATATCTAAAATGGGAATTGGCTTATAGGAATAGTGATTCAACTAAACAAAACAAGTAAATGAGGAAATTCAAGATAAAATAAATGATTGAAGAAAAATAGATTGACAATATGCTAGAGTTCAACCTTTACCAACAACACTCATACGTAGCTATTCCAATTGCTTAAATAATTGAAAATACACATGCTTTGAAGGTTGGATTTTCCTTGTGTATGTTTTACTTGTGACATTCAAGTTAAAACACATACCACTACATGCAACTTATCCATGACATTTGGATTAAATATAAACATGAATGATTCATTAATCTTGGTGAAAATCCTTTTGTTAAACCATGTAATCCCTAAGAGCATGATATTTACCTTAGGAGAGTACAATCCTCAATCACAAGAAGCACAACCAATTTTAACGTGACATTCGTTCAAAATTGCATCCGATAACTTTTCTAAGCATCCTAATGGTGATCAAGCATCAAGGTACATAGATAGTTTAATTCAATGATTGAAAATATCAAAGCAAGCATGTAACAACACTTAAGCAATTGAAAGATAAATCTACGTATTCATGTTGCGGCTCATGGCCTCACTCTAGCGAAAAGAAATTAGTTACACATACTTGTATTAATACATAAGAAATTATCCATGAAAAAAAAACAAAGAAAGAGACAACCCTTTTTTCTACAAAGAAGCTATCTGCCCTTCTCCTCCTTCCATGTGGAGCTGCGGCTCCCTTATGTTTCTGCCATCTTCTTCTCCCTGCAACTCTCTCCTTTTTCCTCTCCTTCTTTTCTGCTCTCCTGTCCGTCTGTTGCTCTTCACTTTGTCCAAGCCTTCGTACACATAGAATTCATTCTAATAGCTTAAGCTTATGGAAAAAGTAGGAGTGTAGCCATCTGCATTGAACCAAAATAGCTAGTGGACTTATCACTGATGCTTAAAATCTATTCAATCTTTTCTGTTGGGTCTGCGACATCATTTGTTCTCATCACATGATCTCTTCAACTTTGAATTTTGGGTCAGTATTCTGTGAGAAACTTAGTGGGATTATGTTCATTTAATTATGGTAGACCAATGGCTACTAAAATGATGATTATTTATAGGTAACCGAATAATCCCCCTTCCTTTTCCTTTCTCTTTTTTTTTTCCACTTCCGTGTGTTCCCTCCTCTTTTCCAAGTTATTAAGGCCACAAGTGGAAGACAAGCCTCACTTCCAATTCTTTTGTTTGTTTTTATTATTTTCTTTTCTCCTTTTTGCTTGAAATTGATCCTAAAGCAAATTTAACTGGACATTAACACAAGGTAAGGTAAAATGCAACCATTTTAACACAAAAACATCACAAAGACTTTAGAAATAGATGGTATAAATGCATGAAATATATGAGTGATTAAATACCCCCAAACTTACATTTTTGCTAGTCCTCTAGCAAAACAAAACACAAAACAAAACAAAACTACTCAACTAAGACTTGACTCAACAACTTAGTAGGCAACTTCTCAAATTCGATTTCAGAGATAAGTGCCAACCATGAAATACACTGCCAAGAAGTAAGTAACAAGTGCTCAATACATCATCCAATAGTTAACCAAATTTCCTTCAAACAAAACTTGAAATGTCATGTGTGAGCTAGTCTAGTCAATGCAATTCCAAGCTCCTTTAAATCATCATATGCAAACATGTGAGTTTCTCACAAGACATACGCTCATTCACTCATAAGTTTTGGTTAATGTGTTTCACTCAAGTGATCTCATTGTACATGCCGCCATATGCTTGCTTGTCCACCTAACTCGCTATCAATATTTAAGTAATACCTTGGATCAATAGGACTTTATTACGGTTGTAATGGGGCTAAAGGTGATAGGCATATGAAAGAAAGGATATGGAAATCAAAAATTTTGAGAAAGTACACTTTAGTAGTTTTCCAACACCTCAATATCACACCACCTCAAATTGAAAGCAAAATAATAAAACTTCGAGCACTTGTTACTCCCCAAATTCAACTTCAAAAGGAAATTTATACTCTGCAGACACATTTTCAACAAATCAACACTCTCAAATTTTCTTTTTCTTTTTTTTTTTCTTCTTCTTCTTTTTTTTTTTTTTTTAAGAAACAAATCTGCAAAGCTATGTATAAATATGCAAAAGCTACATCACCCATCAAATTCACATTTCATTGTAATACACATGCTCCATCCATCTTTCTACATAAATGAAACCCCCAAGAGCACAACCCATGTAATACTTTCTCAAAACAAATAGGAATCGATTTCTGTGTATGGGCTCAACTCCAATATCGGAGCATGGTAAAGAGATGTGGCTAACAAAGAAATGGCTTAGTTAAAGGCTCAACGGGCTACTACGGACACACATAACATATAAGGTAGGCATGAAAGGCTCAAACGATCCAAAGATGGCCTATATCACTTCCAAGTTATTACATGAATTGATTAATGAATCGAGAAATATAAAGCAAGTTCTAGAGATACATGTACAGTGAGATCATACGCACAAGAAGGAATGAGATTGATGCATAATGGTTCAATCATGTATAGACTAAAAAAACTCACAAGGTTTACATAATCTCACATGATTCACATATGAAACGCTAAATCATGCTCAAGTTTCACATTGACAAGACTAGGCACATTTATTTTTCAAGTTGATTGCTGGAAATCACAGTTAACACAAAGACAACGAAAATAACTTAGACTTCTTGGAAGTAAGAAGGAAATTAAGATCAAATCTCATCATTGAATTGAGAACTACCCACAAACAACAACAAAAATACAATTTTTTTTTTAATTAGTTTTTTTTTTCTTTTTTTTTTTTTTTTTAAACAAGAAGAAAACTAATGAAATATATTTCCACCCCCAAACTTAATTATAGCATTGTCCCCAATGATAATGAAAGGAATTTTTAACAATAAGACATAAAAATTGAAGGAAAGAAATACAAAATGAAATCAATACACATAAAGAAAAGGAAAGAACACACCAATTTGTGTAGGTGAGGAGAGCAGCAGTAAAAATGCATTTTTGTTCCATGGTAGAATTCCAAATCATCCCCAAACTTGTTTCAACACGTCCCATTATGCATAACAAATGTGTGAGTAACCCGTGGGATTAAGAAACTTTGCAAGAAGTTGTGGTAGAGATTGCAAAATCATTACCTGCATAAGGGAGCAAAAGTAGGACTTAAACACACAAACCAGAAAACAAGAAAAAAAACAGAACAAGAACATTTAAAATTATTCAAACTAAAGATGAAAGATAGAAAGCTTGGGTTTCCTCCCAAGAAGCGCTTTAGTTACTGTCTAGAGCTAGACATTCTGTTGGCAATTTGATTCAAATAACAAGTTCCTTCAAAGTGATGGAATCCTTAGCAAGATCATATAGAGACTCCTTGTATAACTTCAAGCGATGTCCATTAACTTTGAAGACAAAACCAGTTTGCATGTTTTGGATATCCACAGCCCCATGAAGATGGACCTGTACAACACGATATGGACCATTCCAACGTGATTTGAGCTTTCCTAGGAATAGTTTTAGTCTCGAATTAAAAAGCAAAACCTTCTGACCCGGTTGAAACTCTTTACGAAGGATGTGAGCATCATGAAATTTCTTGGTCTTATCCTTGTAAATCTTTGCATTCTCATAAACATCATTCCTTATTTCTTCCAATTCATTCAACTGCAGCTTCCGCTTCTCTCCCGCTGCTTGGTAGTCAAAATTGAGGTGCTTAATAGCCCAATATGCCTTGTGCTCAAGTTCCATAGGCAGATGGCAAGCTTTCCCATACACCAAACGAAAAGGAGACATCCCAATTGGTGTCTTATAAGCTGTCCTATATGCCCACAAAGCATTAGTAAGCTTTAAACTCCAATCCTTTCGAGATGAACTGACAGTTTTCTCAAGAATCCTCTTGAGCTCCCGATTAGATACTTCAACTTGTCCAGATGTTTGTGGATGATATAGGGTGGCTATGCGATGGTGAATATGATACTTGGCACAAAGGGCAGCCATGGTGCGGTTTAAGAAATACGTACCTTCGTCACTGATGATAGCACGAGGTACTCCAAATCGGGGAAAAATAGTATTCTGCAAGAAACCTAACACCACAGAACTTTTGCATGTTGGAGAAGCTATTGCCTCCACCCACTTAGAGACATAATCAACCGCCACCAAGATGTAGAGATTGCCATGTGAAGAAGGGAAAGGTCCCATGAAGTCTATACCCCAAACATCAAATAGTTCAATCACCAAAATACTTTGTGCGGGTTTGATAAGTAACCTGCATCAGTATAACAAACAAGGCAAACATCATTTCGAGGATCAGAGGGGTTGGATCTGCTAAGATGCGTTGGGATTTGCCCATGTAGTACCTTCAGGGTACGTCTTTAATACCAATTCAGTGGTTGCGTGTAGGCACAGTGCTGCATTTTTACCAAGATCAACAATGATGGAGATGTTATGTCTAAATAAAATGAGCTAAGTACAACGAAGCGCAAAGTTGAACTTAGATATGGAATTTCGGATTCCATAACCTCTTTAAGGGTCTCATTTGCTTATAACATATGGACGATCATAGGTATACTCAAAGGTAACACATTCAGGGTGTAGTTCGACTGGTAGATCAAAATACCGTCATAACAATGCTTCAACTTCAAGTCAAGGCATAAAACGAGTTTTCCCAAGATCCTTCATCTCAAATTCCATATTCAGGTACGAGGCAGTTTTCTCAAGCTCTTCCGAAGTCTTAGTGAAATTCGTGTCAACGACATAAAATGTAACTCTAGCAATTTGGAATAAGACTTCATAGTTTAACATGTAAGGGCATAATTCATATCCCTGATTGATCAAATAATCACTTAGACGGGTATACCACATCCGTCAGATTTTTCAATCCATAAGTGAACGCCTTAAAACGAGTTAAGAATGTGTTCCGCGGTTTTGGAACTATTTGAAACAGTCCATGTAATTCTTCAGGAACTTACATGTAAATCTCCATATCTATATCCCCATGGAGAAAACACTAACCATATTTCATAATGCTGCTATCAATCACAGGACGTGCATCATATTGCACTATTTCATTCATCTCATAACGCTTCCTTTCCCACTTGTAATATAATAGGGTTACCTTGGGCAGTGTAGGAACGACAGGTTCAATACACACTTTGGTAAGGAATTTGACCTAGATTGTAATTTCAGTTGTCCAATCAGTTCTACGTTGTCATTTAATCAACGAAACACGGTTTGATATCGTCGCTTTTCATTTATGTCGGTAGCTACCATATAAGTGAAAAAATCATCGATGATAATCTCATTTCAATTCCATTTAGCTCATCCAAACTAGTATACTAGACCAAGAACTTTAAGTCTTGGGAGAAATCCAGATTAATCTCATAAGATGGAAATGATTTGAGATAGCGATCGAGTTTAGATTCATTATTGTGCCATATCTTCCTCTTTTAGGGAAGTGAATCCTACGAACCGAATGATCTGTCGTGCTCCAGGCCAAGACAGATTGATTGGCTATCCGTCGGTGTACAGGACTGTCCAACAGAGGCGTCCAAACTGTCCAACAGGGGTGGCACACCCTCCAGGGATGTTGACTCGACGTCCGTTAAGTACGTCTATCCTTGTAGGCATGTTTGTTGCTGGTATATGATCTCGTCAATTTAGCTAGATCAGATGAATGCATATGGAGCAAGATTCTGAAATCTAGAAGTCATCGCATTTGCTTATCATACTTGTGCGGTATGGGGACTGAGATGAGACATAGTGGGCAACGTCCACGCAAATTCGTGCCGTTCTCCATGAACGTTGACGTTCTTATCTCCCCCTAACGGTGGGAAGACTGTCTCATTAAAGTGACAACCCGCAAATGAACGGTAAAAAGATCACATGCAAGGGCTCGAAGAGAGCTAGTGTGAAAGAGAATCATGATCGACAAAAGATACACATCCTTCTTTGAGGACCCATGGTGGTACGTTGCGGCGGCGTAACTTGGCACATAGAATGCACACCCAAATGCCTAAATACGAAATTGTCAGGTTCGTACCCAGTAACCAACTATAACGTCATATAGGTTGGGTGGCAATGGGCCTCAAGGCGGCCAACATAACTGCGTACAAGGATTGCATAGCCCTAGGTAGAAACCGAAAACTTGGCACGTTTACCAAAATTCGGGTGATCATTTAAATTGTGCTTTATGATCGCTAGGTGAGGCTATTTTAGGGTGAACATGGGAATTTGATGTTCAATTATAAACCCAAAATACATGCAATACTTTATCGAAAACCATCGATATAAACTCTCCGACATTATCCAGTCTCCCGGACCTTAAGTGATAAGTAGGGTGGTGAACTCTTAATCGGCCATGAGGTTTAGCAGTAATGTTTGTGGACAAACATGTGACCAGTTTGTCGATTCATCAACCAAAACCATAAGTATTTATATGGTCCGCATTTTGGTTGGATTAGTCCACAAATATTCCCTTGAATCCACTACGAAAAGAGAGTCGTGTCGTATCTTTGCAAGGAATGATATAGAAAATCAATTTTCTTAATGAGCAGGCTTCGCAAAGTGTGCTTGTAGGCACAAGATCCTTACTTTAAGTAAGGAGATGCGTTGTAGCATCATTGTTCGACCTAAGTGTCCCAAAAGATCGTGCCAAAGCAAGTAAACTGCTCAATCACCTGGCTCCGGGCTGGCCATATGTGTCGTGTTCCCAGTTGGGAGACAACCCATTGGCCCTAAATCAAAGCTGTAGGCTCATTTTTAGAGGTGGTGCAAAGATATTTCACTCTATTTTCTTCATTGGTTTCATTTATGATCATTGTCATCTCGAATATCCTTAAAAACTCAACGTTAGGGAGAATTTAAAGTCCCTTAAATGGTGATTTAGTACCATTCATACAATGAGGAGCGTGCCAATGCTCTTAATCAGGTTGGATAGACTTGAAGTCGTTGTTAGAGATGTGATTTAGGTGTAAAGTTAGTGTGCGTAGTACGGATTCATCCAGACAACTAATTTTCTGACATTCCTACCTAATCACGTGTTTAGTTGAATCGGTCACATGTATTAAGAAACATGATTCAATTAACTCATATTCGAGGACAATATCAATAAGATTATCCATAAGTAAAACATACACCAAACGTGAATCAAAGAACATGGAAAATTGTTCACAAAGTAAATGGTTTATTAAGGGGATTTGGCCAACAAGGTCATCCATGTCAAAATTTTGCTATTCCAACGGTGTTTGGTGGAGCAAAATTAGTCTCACATATTAACTACTAGAATGGTACTCCTCAACAACAGGGGCACGAACATGTGCATAACCAATGATCTATTCCAGTAAGACGGAAGTAGATTATGCAGGGTTAAAGTTTAGGAATAATATCCCTTGTTCTTGAAGTTTTAGGTCTAAGGTACCAAGGATCATGCTTCGGGCATGATGCCACACCTTGGCAGGCCTTGATTCTACCATATGTTGTAAAAACAAACTCGAATTTGGATGTGAAAGAGTATGCCATTTGGTGTATCCCTTGCCGAAGCAGTGCATCACCATTTAGTTAGGCTTTGACCTAACTGGTTCTATACCGTTCTCTCACATTTGTGGTAGTAATCAGATCCGAGAATTTGGTAAACTTCCGCTTTCTACACTGCTGCCTCAGGAGCGAGTGAGAAACATGGAAGGACGAGAAAAGTATTCTCCAGTCAAAATTCGATCGGATTTATAAACTTCAGAATTGTATTCATTCATGGACTTAATCATGATGTGCTTCAGGCAATGTCTTTCATGATTAAACAGTCTGTAGGAGCGAGCCAAAGAGCCATGGAATCCTCATGCAAGAGGTACTTCCATTTGTAATGCTTTGGGCATAAGTCTTCGAATGAAGATCATGGAAGAGGCTTATTCAGCTCTTCCATGCCATTGTTGGCTTCAATGGTTTCTTAGCTTCTTGATAGTCAAGTGGAGATTCACGTCTTGTACCCCACATAAAGTGTTTTCTTTTAGAAACGTCCAAATCAGGAAAATCGAATTTGTTACGGTTCGATAATCCACTGAATTGGACATAACAAGATTGTGATTGGTGCTATGGGAATGAATCATCCATAAGCATCAAAGTTAGAACATTCGAGTTCTAAGCCATGGTTTTCATGAAAACGTCGGGTTTTCATGGGTGTATTGTTTTATGAAATCTTCGAGTTTCAAAGGCACTAAATTTGAAACTACAGGTTCAATTTAGTTTATGAACGTTTAGTTCATAAAAGAGAGGTTCCTGGAAGAACACATAATGCAATATACAACTAAGTGTAGTGGATCTGAGGTTCTTCGGGAACTCAAGTGTAAGTGCTTCGGGACTAAGAAAGTAAGTCAACGGTTCAAAGTATACAAATAAATTATTGAATCGTTAACCTCCAAAAGTGATCTTCAGGTCAATAATTTTGGATTCATTATCAAATTAATGGATTGCAGGTCACTTTAATTAATTCAATAAATCGGGACCAAACAGGGTCAATTGTAGAAGCAAAAATAATAATAACATTCGGGTTAAAATTATTTAAAATGATAAATAATAGCATTTTATTAAAAAATATGCCCCAAAAATATGTGGGCATGGGTGGGTGTCTTAAGCATAAGACACGGCCCAAAGGTCATTGGATGGTGGCTGCAGGCCACGGGGTGGATGGGAGAAACCCCAACCACAGCTGGGTTTCATACTTGGACCAAGGGGGCACGGTGCAGGTCTAGCAAAGCTGACCTGTTGGTTGTTGCGCCTAGGAGGCCCAACCACAAGGCTGGCGTCATGCAGGGATACGGGCCGCAAGGACTTAAGCCCAACCAATTTGGGCTGGCAGTGGAAGACACGGGCTAGGTTGCTGCAAGGCCCAGCAAGCTGTATGGCTTGCTGGCGTAGACAGAATGCCAGGGCTACATGCCCTTTGCTGCTGCACAATCCCAGCAACCAAAAGGTTGCGGCATGCAAGCCATATGTTTAGGGTGCATACGGGTTTAGGGCTTCACAGAGCCCAGCAAGCATAAGCTTGCTGGTATTCGGACCAAGACAGCAAATTGGGGCGTGGGGCTTCATGCCTTGCCGAGGTGACGTCCAGGCCGAGGCCTGGTTTTTGCATCCAAGTTCCCCTTTTTTTTCGAAATTGTTAGGGTTCTACAAACCCTAATATGCTTCTAATTTATTTTGATTCTTTAACTCACAAATTCCACATAGCATATATGCGTAATGCATGAAACAAATATATATATTTACAGATATATAAATATATACAATATATATATATATATATATATATATATATATATATTGGAAGGAAAATATAAACATAGGGGCGTTCATGCATCATGGGGAATGTTTTCATGCTTCAAGGTTGATTCAAATATCTTACTTTATTTTAAGCGTACCTGATTGGCAGAAAACAAATAAAAGCCTTTGAATTTGTAGAAGTTTCTTCTCGGAAAGCCGGAATTGCATCTCCAATGCATTGTATCACGTTCAACACAGAAAAATTAAATTGAATCAATAGTATGTAGATTAATTCAAAATAATAAATTAATCATAAAAAAGAATGATTAAAACGTAATACTCCCCTGATTGAAGAATAAACTCTCATTAGCGCAACGTCAAGAGCATGCTGATAACGTGTTGTAGACATAATTTACTGAACAATTATGGAGGCCATAGAGAGAGAAGGGTTGCGGCACATGGAGAGAAGAAGAGAGATGTGTGTAATTGTGGGTGTGTTCTATTCCACCCCATTATGCCTTTATTTATAGTAGTAGGATAGGTAAAAACCTTTCCCTTTACAACATTTAATAGGTAATATACTCCTATTAGGAATATAAAATACATTCCCATATTTACTAGGATTTATACAATCACATTCCTATTCAATAGGACTGCAACAATATAAAATTTATTCAACAACATTAATTTTTTTTGTGAACATGCTATGAAAACATAAGGAAATTATATATTTCTCTACTCACATGGGCTTTCAAATCTCACTAATGTGTATCATACTTCCTTTGATAAATTAAACCCGTTTGCGTGAATAATGGGTTAACAATAAATGACAAAGTCGGAAATTTCTTGTGAAAAGATCATAGTATAATTTTCTATCATTTTGGTAGAATATGCACAAAAATGAGGGTTATGGGAAAGTATATTTGTTTTAGCTAATATGATTAGTCTATATTTATTAGGCAATTTTTTTTTATATTCTGAGTGAATTCATAGGCTTAATGTTGGAAAATAGAATTCGAAGGCTTAATGTAAGTTTATTTATTTATTTTTTTTGTTTTTGTTTTTGTGGAATAGGCACAAAACTTGTACTAGAAGATGAGAAAATATTATACTTATATACATTAAAAAAAACTTATTTTTCGACATTAATTTTTTGTGCATATGCTATGAAAACACCAGGAAATTGTATTCTGGTCCACTCACATAAGCTTCATCATTTTTTATAGGGAGTTTTAACGAAAAACCCACGGTACTGTTCACTTTAACGAAAAATCACATTTTTACACTAAAAAGTCAAACCTGGTACTATTCACTTTACCCTTTATTTTGTCCTTATCATTAAAACTCAAAATTTTCAAGTCTTTTCATTAGTTTTCCTTTTTTTTATAAACTTACGAATATGTCTCATTTACATGATCAAAAGTTCATTGAAGAATTCATTCCATTTTAGCGTGTATCACAAATTCACGAAAATGACGGAGTTGAGAGTTTCTTATGAGGAGACCATAGTATAATTTCCTTATTTTTTCATAGAATATGCATACATTTTTTAATGTTGATTAATAAACTTTTTATGTCTTGAAAGTATAGTTTTCTTTTCTTAAATTTAAATTGTACAATGACTCTGTCACGTTTAATGCACATATGAATTGATCTCATTTAGGTGTATCATATATCCCCTAATAAACTGATCCTCATTTGTGTGAATTATAGGTTCACGGAAAATGATAGAGTTGAGAATTTTATGTGAGGAGACTATAGCATAATTCCCTTATGGCTTCATAGTTTATACACAAAAACTTCAATGTTGATTAATAAAAATCAGCTCTCTCTTTAGAGGTATTTGTTGATTTGCCCCTGAACTTGTATGTAGCTACCAAATTTCTTCCTGAACTTTAATTTTAGCCAATTACGCCCTTAAAATTTTTTAATTAGCCAATTTCCCCCTTGAACTTAAATTTTAGCCGATTACTCTCCCTGAACTTTTATAAATAGCCAATTCCCGCCCTGGCGCTAGATCTTAAAAACTTATATTCAATTTTTCATCCTTCTTACCCTTATACAGTTGTTATGTGTTGTTTCCATTATCAAGATGGATGGAAAATTAGATGAAATTTTTTAAAATCTAACGCTAGGGGGAATATTGTCTATTGATTAAGGTTTAGGGGTAATCGGCTAAAATTAAAATTCAAGGGGAAAATTGGCTAATTATAAAAGTTTAAGAGCGTAATTGGCTAAAATTAAAGTTTATGGGGAAATTGGCAGCTCCATACAAGTTCAGATGGCAAATCGACAAATATGCCTCTTTTTATTGAAAATATCAACTATCTTTCTAATGTACAATTATTTGTTATAGTTTATACAAAGAGAACCTCCTCATTTACCTAATTGTCATGCTCTAATTGATTCTTAGCTGTGAAATTTCTTAGTGTCCCTCCCATTACAAAGCCAAGTCATTTAAAAAATTTTTTTTTTAATTTTTTTTATAGTATTGACATACTCTAATGGATTAGAGTAAATTGTAGCTATAGTCCCTAGCTTTAACTCAATTGGAGCAATGGTCCCTTAACTAAAAATCCATTACCATTCGTCCCGCAACTCATCACAACGTGTAGCTATAGTCTCTCAACTAAAAATTCATTATCATTGGTCCCTCAACTTTAATTCAGAAATTGTCCCTTAACTCTAACCCAATTGTAGCAATGATCATTCTAACATAACTCGTTTTGACAAAATTTTTGATGTAGTTGACGAAAAGGACCATAATTACACTTTGATGAGTTGAGGGACCCTAATTATATAAATGGTTATTCCAACATAACTTATTTTGACAAAATTTTGACGAAATTGATGAAAATGACTATAGTTACACATTTTGATAAGTTGAGGGACCAATGATAATGAATTTTTAGTTAAGGGACCATTGCTCTAATTTGATTAAAGTTGAGAGACCATTGTTACAATTTACTCAATGGATTATTAGTTGTGACATTTCAGTTGTGCCTTCTTCTTATGTTACAAAGTATTAAATTTGTGTATTTTTTTAATGTATAATGGATGTTATTAATTCTCTATAGTATTGAATTTGAGTATTTTCTTCTGAAGTATATTGTTATTCATTATCTACTTTGTCACTGACTTCTATGTTGATTAGAAGTCGATAACCAATCAATTCCTCTAGATTTGGCAATTCATCTAGACCATATGTGAACAGTTCTGTAAACTTGACCTGTTGACGTTAGTATAGATACCGCATAAACTTACCCACAATCAGATTAACACCTGATCCCGTGACATGAAAGTTCTTATCTTACGAAGACTCTTCAACCTTGTGGTATTGAATTTATTTTGGGAGAGCATGAATGAGATTGCGGTGTTGAATTACAGAAACAGATTTCTAAACAAAAAAGTCAAGAAACTGTACAAAGAGATTGAATCTGAAACCATGTTATGTAAGAATGAATAAACCTCCTAGAGAAGATGGAATATAAACTAACCTGCAGCAACAGTAGAAGATGGAGCCATGGGCAAACAAGTAGCAGATCTTCTCCTCTCTGTCAAAACCAATAATACTCAAACTAACAATAGGTCTTAGACTCTTAGTTCAATATTGAGAGTATGTTTTGTTAGAGCAGATGCTACTATTTATACACAATCAATCCATATAATTCTCCTATTATAATCCTTATTCAATAATGAATAAGTTACCTTATTGTATACAAAGTGTTAAAACCAGTTTTCATACTTTCATTCAATCCTTCACAAATAAGGATTAAGTATATCTCTTTACATTGAGACTTTTCTATACGAATCTGAAACAAATAGCAAGCCTTAGGACGTATGGTCATGATCATATTCTTACATTCTCCCACTTGATCATGACCCAAAACCATCGCACAATAATTCATATCATTATAGAAGTGATCACTAAATCTCAATGAAAAATTACTACATCACAAACAATCTATCAATGCATTTCAAAGTATTGAATCCAGAAATTCACACTCTTGATACAATATAGGGCTAATTTCAAAATCACAAATACTAAATCTGCACCCTTGTAACATTGTGAACCAACTGATTAAAGACAAACTCAAAACAAGTTTGCTCCCACTTTTGAAGCCAAAACATTTAACATCAACACATGATACTAAATCGTAATCATCTCAATATTCAAACCACTTGAATAACATGATACATAATCCAAGTAATTACTCAAACCAAAATCTCGAAAGATCATAAGTAATACTATGAACAACACTTTATAATTCCACCAACTGCTTTATCAAATCAAAGACTGACTTTAAAGCATTATAAGAACCATAAAACAAAATTTGTCTTCTAGAACAATTCATCACAGATAATCTGGAAAAATTGAACCCAAATGAAAACATTCAATTATTCAAAACTAGCTAAAACATAAAACTAGTTGAAACAAAATAATTGAAGCAAAACTAACTAATAACTCAACTTATAAACCTACAAAGATGTCATCACCTTCAATACTTCTGTACCAGCAACTACTCCAACTGATCAAAAGATTCCAGCACTCCCATTCGAGTAACATAAGCTTTGAAAACTCCAATTGGTAAAGCTTTAGTCAAAGGATATGCAACCATGAGATTTGTATTCAGATGTTGTACTTCTATAGCTTCTTCCTTCACCATTTCTTGAACTTTCAAAATTTTACATCCATCAGTCTACTAGCAGAAGTCCTCTTATTGTTTTTAGAGAAAAACACAGTCGAAGTATTGTCACAAAACATCTTCATCGGTTTTTGAATTGAATCCATTATCTTCAACTCACTTATGAAATTTTTGAGCCAAATAGCTTGCTTGCTGCCTTCGAAACAGGCTACAAAATCTGCTTCCATGGTAGATGTTGTTATAATAGATTGCTTAGAACTCTTCCATGAAATAGCTCAATCTCCAAGCATAAAGACATAGCCTCCAGTGGATTTTCTTTTATCTAAGTCTCCAGCCAAATCTGAATCAATATATCCAGTGACTTCTAGCTGTGGATCTCTGCCATACATGAGCATGAAAGACTTGGTTCGTTGCAGATATATCAATACCTTATTTGCCGTAGTCCAATGAGCTTCATCAGGATTTGATTGAAACCTACCCAAGATGCCAACAATGAAGGCAATATCAGGTCTCGTACAAACATTTGCATACATCAAACTACCCACCAATGAGGTATAAGGTTTGTCTCTCATCTTTTTCACTTCAGTTTCACTCTTGGGACATTGTGCTCTAATGAATTTATCACCTTTGTTGACAGGAACGTGGCCTCCATTGCAATGCTCCATGTTGAACTGAGTTAGCACTCTATCAATATAGCCTTTCTGAGATAAACCCAAAAGTCTCCACCTTCTGTCTATCACAATCTCTATTCTAAGAACATAGTGAGCTTCACCAAGGTCCTTCATATCAAAATTAACACTAAGCATGGACTTAGTGTTCTGCAGTAATTTAGAACTAGAACTGGCCAGTAATATGTCATTGACATATAGCACCAAAACAATTAAGTTTGATCCACTGAACTTGAGATAGATGCAGTCGTCTAACTTGTTTTTAGTGAAACCATGAGTTTTAACCACTTGATCAAATTTGAGATACCATGGCCTTGAAGCTTGTTTGAGACCATAAATTGACTTATTTAATTTACAAATCATATCTTCCTTCCCCCTTTCAACAAATCCAATTGGTTGCCTCATATAAATATCTTCGTGTAGCTCTCCATTAAGGAAGGTGGTCTTGACATCCATCTGATGCAGCTTCAAATCAAAATGTGCAGTCAAAGCCATTGTGACCCTCATGGAATCTTTTGATGATACATGTGAAAAAGTATCGTTGTAGTCAATACCTTCTCTTTGAGTGAACCCTTTTGCAACTAATCTAACTTTGTATCTTTCAATTTTGCCTTGAGAGTCTCATTTGGTTTTATAAACCCACTTATAACCTATATGCTTGATTTTGGAATTAGATTCAACCAATGTCCAGACTTTGTTTTTGCTCATCGATTCTAATTCCTCCTTCATTGCATTGACCTATAAGATTGATTGTGAGCTCTCTATAGTTTGATTGTAGGTGATGGGATCATCAATATCACCTATGTCATACTCAGATTCTTGCAAATAGACATAATAATTTGATATGGCTAACTTATTTGTTCTTGTTGATTTTCTTAATTCAGGTTCAGCTCGAGGTGCTTCTGAACTTTCAATTTGTTGTTGTTTTTGCACAACATGATCTTCCAACCGAGTCTGATCAAATGTAGTTTTTGTTTCAAGTCCACAATCTGCCATTTGATGATCTTCTTCTTCATTTGGACTAATCTTTTGCAGGAATATGGAAAGAATCTTGTAATTTTCTGCAGGAGAGACATATTCATCCGAGATTAGTTCCTCAAAATTAAATTCATCTTGATTCAAATATGCCACATCTTGATCTTCTAGAAAAACAGCATTGTGTGACTCTTGAATTCTCGAATGAGCTTGTGGATCATAAAACTTGAACCCTTTGGACTTTTCGCAGTAGCCAACAAAATAGCAAGATTGAGTTCTTGCATCTAATTTCTGCTCATGTGGATTATAGAACCTTGCAACCCCAAACATGAAAATAATCAAAATTTGGTTTTCTTCCAGTCCAAATTTCAAAAGGGATTTGTGAAATAGCTTTGGTTGGCACCCTGTTGAGGATTTAAGTTGCTGTTTTGAGTGCTTCTCTCTATAAGAATGCTGGAAGTTTAGCTCTAGACACCATGCTCCTTACTATCCTAATCAAAGTTCTGTTCCTTCTTTATGAGACTCCATTCTGTTGTGGCGTTCTAGGTGTCGTATATTGTGCCACGATGCCATGTTTCTCCAGATAAAGAGCAAAAGGTCCTTTCTATTGACCTGCCTTAGTATACCTCCCAAAATACTGAGCGTATGTTTTGTGAGAACATAGGCTACTATTTATACACAATCAATCCATGTAATTCTCCTATTAGAATCCTTATTCAATACTGAATAAGTTACCTTATTGTATACAAAATGTTAAAACCAGTTTTCATACTTTTATTCAATCCTCCACAAATAAGGATTAAGTATATCTTTTTACATTAGCACTTTACTATACGAATCTGAAACAAATAGCAGGCCTTAGGACTTATGGTCATGATCTTATTCGTACATGTTACAGTAGAGTTTAAAAGTTTCATTAAAAACACAAACCAACACAGAGGTTGAAGAGCAAGGTTCACTGGGGAAACACATCAGAACCGAGTCTTGTGGAGCCAATTTAGGTTCATATTCTCTTTGGCCACAATTATCGTTACGTTCTTGAGATACGATGAGATGGGTTCCCATAAATATTTTGTTTCTTCATCACAGACCACTTCCTTTAACTGCTCAAGACCCATGACTGA
This sequence comes from Malus sylvestris, assembly GCF_916048215.2. NCBI lineage: Eukaryota > Viridiplantae > Streptophyta > Magnoliopsida > Rosales > Rosaceae > Malus > Malus sylvestris. The sequence goes on along the minus strand of NC_062261.1, from coordinate 13,279,173 downwards.
TGGAGGCAGCTCTTGCAACCTTGAGCATTGTCTCATGTTGATCTTTCTTAAACTACTCATTTCACCAATGTCTTCGGGCAACACCTTGATGCTGAAGCAATCAGATATGTCAAGAAAGTTTACCTTTCCAAGGTACTTCATCGAGGTTGGAAGCTTCGACAGTTCTGTGCAGGATCTTAGCCTCAACATTTCTAAATTTTCCAAATTTCCAATCCCTTCAGGCAAGGCAGATAGCTTATGACAGTTAGTGACACTGAGCTTCCTTAATTTAATAAGATCACAAACCTCGGAGGGCAATTCAATTAAATCACTGCAATAGTCGATGTTCATTTCCTCTAGATTTGGGAATGCTGATGAGATTGAGATGGCACAGTTGTTGAATGCTTCACCAATGTTACACATGAACAAGGATATCTTCTTCAGACCCGCCAAATGTATGGGATTCTTGGTTATGGAAGGAATTGAGATGCGTTCTAATCTGATTCTCTTAAGATTTGGTAATGAACTCAAAAGTTGAAAGTTACTTAATTCAGCAGGTAAGAAACCATAATTTGTGACTATCACAGCCTTCAATTCATCCATGTTCACCACGGAGTTGGGTAAGGCATAGTTCTTTGTCTGGAAATTCAACACTAAAACCTCAACTTGTGGCATTTGCATGTCGTGCCATTTTGAAGAAAACCCTTCATCTGCAGAGTAACAACTGTGAGTGTCGGGATGAGAAACTAAAATGAAAGTACTATTAAGACTAAATGCACACGGGCGTGCATGTGTAACAACAACAACAACAAAGCCTTTTCCCACTAAGTGGGGTCGGCTGGACGTGCATGTGTAAGAATGACTATTTATTTGTGTGCGTCTACATAATTGCTAAAGAGAAAGGGAGCGATGGAACAACCAGTTGTTATGGATAATAAGCGGGCCTTCATCGGCTGATGCTTCTGTTCTCTCCACCATTTTGGAAGTTTGTCTCCACATATGTCAATAATCAGTCTTTCTCTATGTTCTACCGGTCCTGTTTTTGTGTTGTAGATAGCCAGCTCCCTAAGAACATCATGCTGGGTAACAAAGTGCTCACTATAGTACCAGTCCCCCTCAGTCTTGTCCTTCCTGGTGATGATCAAAACTAATTTTCTTAGAAGAGATTTCTTCAACCAACATATTGCAATAACAAGTTATCAACATCAAGTAGTCCTGAATATAAAAGGGAAAATCGAGCAAAAATATCGTACAAGAAAAAAGAAAGTATGCACTCTATACCTTGTAACAACAAGATTAGCTAGACTTCGTTTGGTTAGCTCGTAGAGATTTGCAATGCACTCTATATCTGTATCCACATCATATAACTCTGCCCAGATATCAATGAGGGCAGCAGCAGGGATTCTTTGGTCTTCAGGAAATGAACCCAAGTCTAAGAAACATTCCTTGATGATTTCTTTATCAACGGCATCCAAGCTTCTTTCAAGGCAGAGCAGCAATTCAGTCTCTGAATCAAGAATAGAAAATCCTTTCGACCATTCGAGTTCTCTTTCGCGCCATATCTCAATAGGCTCCCCGCAAAGTGATCTCCCCACCACTGTAATAGCAAGTGGAAATCCCTTGCAACGCTCAACTATCTGCAGGATAATTTTCCAAAACAAAGTCAACTACCTTTTAAGTTGCAGAGCCAAAATTCAAGTTACTAAGATGAGAAAATGGTTAAATAACTATATACAGTATTCTAATTTTAGTTTTAGTCCACAAGTAATTATGGTAAATGGATGTGTTCATTCACTCGATTGTGGATGGTTTGCGTAAAGTGAACATAATTTGTTCATAATTTTCCTAAACCAAGTCAACCAATTTTTTACTATACATGTTGTGCATTGCAACTAAAAAGTACCTTTTCCGGAAGATCTTTTGGAATATGAGAGCTCTTATCTCCAAGGGATGCTGAATGATGAAAAAGTTTCATCGCATTGTCATGATCCAATGATTGCAAATAATAAGGGGAACCATATCCCCGAAATTCAGACCTAGATGTCACCAAAAACTTGAAATTTTCCGTTTTGAATTGATCAAACTTCTCCAGAAGGGATTCTGATCCAGACCAAACATCATCCAGGACAATCAGTAAAGGATTCTGCCCTTCTTCCCTCAGAAAATGTTGCAGCCACGTCACTACACTGCCTTCGTTTTGGAAAGTAGGTGCCGGGAAACCCTTGCGTTGATATAAATCTTGAACAATATTTTCCAATTTAGGCTTTTTTGAAACCGTGACGAAGAAGATATTCTCCTTGAATGTATCTGTCCAATGAAAACATAATAAATCAGTCATTGGGGCGTCATTTAAATCTGCCATGAATGTACAAAGAAAAAAAATATAAACAATTCCGAGTGCCAACTTATAATATATGATACCTTTGACATCCTTGTCTTGACAAAACTTTGTAGCCAGAGTGGTTTTTCCACATCCTCCGGGAGCAGTCAGCACAACCATTGACACGTTTTCGTCCTTTAGAAGCTTCCTCTTCAATTCCTTGAGAGGAAAATCCAATCCAACCACTAGCGGGGGAAGTTCAGGTACCGCACACCAAGCTTCACTGTCGGTTTGTTTTGGTATCCCCATATTCGATTCAATTCTGCTGACCAGCTTCTCTATATTCTTCACCGAAACCGTGCTGTCCTTCACATCCCTTATTCCCTGAACGTTTAGTATTTCCAGAAATCGTTGAAGAGATTTATCCCATCGAATCAGCTTAGTGGCGTATTTGTACCTTTTGTAGACGATCCACCATCGAATCTTTTTGCACTTTCGAAGGAGCTCTATGCCCTCCTCCAAATGTGCTTTTAAGTTTTCCAGTTCCACAACCGGAAGATCCAATTTCTTGTTGGATTCTTCTATATCTTTCAACAATGGCTCCAAAGAGTCTAACCTGATGTTTTTGAGTAGGGGCTTAAACACTAGATTCTTGGCAATCAGCTCCCCGAGGCCCTCATACAGCGCATTGAATAGTGTTCCGAGACCAGCCCCGCCGATAAGGCCGCCTTCTCCACCCATTCCTTGATTCTTAACAACAAAAACCAACACCAAAATTAGAAAAACTTACAAAAGTTTCAATCTAAAATTTACGACAACAGAAAATAACAGGGAAATTGGCAGAAATGATCATTTTTCGCCCAATAGCTGAAATGATCAGTTTTTCAGTATATCATCGATATTTGATTTTGACAAGTTCAGAATTGGGAATTTGAGAATTGATTTCGGACCATTTTAGCTACTTTCCCAAAACAATAACAGATTAGAAACTGTGGAAAAGTGAGAAACTCTTACATTTGGAACCCAAAACAAAGAGATTCAGAAAACAAGCAACATAAAGTCGATTTTCTTTTATGTTGTTGGTGATCATGCAAGATATTTTATTTTCCGAACTCTCTGGCCTTTAATATAGAAATACTTACTACTGAAGCTCGATAGAAATTTCGGAGTTGAAGCGCGTTAACCTTAGCAATAGCTGATTGACTGTGAAGCGCTTGGAAATTAACCAGGAAACTGCATCACCATGTCTGGGAAACTTCATGGTGAGAGTGGTAGAGATAATCGACCAACCTATTGTACTGTTCTCAGAAGACATATTTTTTTATCCAATTAAATTGCGAAGGTAAGTTTCTGAGTCAAAAGCATAAAGAGCCAAAAGCATAAAGACAAACGAAAGTTTTGAACCAAAATGCAATTAACGAATAATATTTAGACATTCCTTCCGGCCTTTATTACAAAGAAAACTAATAAAATTTTTTTTTAAGTTTTGCGTTTTAACGATAAGGATAAAATAAAGTATAGAGTGAATAGTACCAGGATTGACTTTTTAGTATAAAATTGTAGTTTTTCGTTAAAATGAATAGTACCTGAAATTTTTCGATAAAATTCCCTTTATTATATTGAATACACCTCATATTTAAATATAATATTAAACAACTTACATACGTAATGATAATTTCTATCTTATGAGGTTTAAAAGAAAAAATTATACTTATATACCTTACTATGCAACTACAATTTTGACTTTATAAGATTTTTTTCTTTTAAAAATAAAAGATTTCTACATATACCTTAAATCACTTTTATCGTATTATTTATCTTATTCAATTCTCAAAACCCCTCTCACTTTTTGTTGTAGAACAAAACCCTAACCAATTAAACTACAAGTAAATTGAATGAGAAAAATTATTTTTGACAAATGAAACACGAAATCTACATTTCGAAAACTTGACATTAGGCAAGACTTCATATTTTTCATTCTTGTAATGATTTCAACAACAGCCACATCCCTATTATAATGTGAGAGATACGTATTTCGGAAGAGAGTTTAGGCCATCTCCAACCGATGGCTGGCCAGAGGGCTCGTTTTAGCCCTCTGGCCCTCCAAGATCCTCCAAGATATTAATATTTTAATGAACAGTATAAGATCATATTTACCTCCGTCTCCAAAGGGTCAAAGGGCTCGTTTTAGCCATGTCACAAAAAAACGTCTCCAACCCGAGGGCCAGAGGGCAATAAGGCCAAACATAAAATGAAAAAATATGGAATTAAAAAAAAGTAGAATTTAAAATAAAATGAAACAAATTTTGTGAAATAGAAGTTATAGGAAAAAAGAAGAATTTAAAATAAAATGAAACAAATTTTGTGAAATAGAAGTTATAGGAAAAAATGGAATTTAAAAAAAAAATATGAAACAAATTTTGTAAAATAAAAGTTATAGGAAAAAATAGAAGTTATATGAAAAATTTTGTACATAAAAAATAATAATAAAACAATAAAAAATAATAATAAAACTGTAAAAAAAAATAAATTCAAATGCAACGGCTAGTGAGCTAGCCGTTGCATTTGAATTTTTTCTTAAGAGACAGGAATACATTTATATTATTTAACCGACAGTAATACATTTATATTAAGTAATAGAATGTATTCCTATCGGTTATAACCGACAGGAAATGACACATTTAAAAAAATTATGGTTAGCCCTTTAGCCCTTTGGCCCTTTCCGATTCCGTGGGGCCCTCTTAGATTCCACAGCCTTCTGGCCTATCTCTCGGTTGGAGACAATTTTAGGGCTATTTTCGGCCCTCTGGCCCTCTGGACCCTTCGGTTGGAGATGGCCTTAGGGTTGTACGATCAGATCGTGGGTTTTTTATTTGTGAATCTACAATATTGGCATATCTTGATTAGACCAAAAGTTTTTTACTTTTTTCCTTTTGAGGATTCTCTTCCATCCTTATCTCTTTTTTATTCTCTTCACTCCTACTTGAACGGTTATGATTAAGCTACGTTAACATTTTATATTGATTTTTTTATAGAGATAATAAGACAAAAAATAATACGTGAGAGGACGGAAAGAAATAGGATGAGAATAAGAGGGGAGATGATCCTACTCCTTTATTCATGGGTTTTTTTTTTTTTAACAAACGATTTTTTCTATACTAAAAGACAATGGATGGGATGAGACTTACAATGAGCTAACAACAATGTAGTTCAAATTCGCCTTTGACGAGATCGAACTTAAGACTTCTCACTAACAAGTGAATATGAATACTACTATTCCGTAATATTAAGTCATGCATAAACAAAAATCATGCATTAACAAAATATTCAACCATCAACTGCCACATCATTTAGTTTACAAAATATAATCTGAAAACGTAACCTCGGTAACATTTTTCAAAAATCATGCATTGACAAAGCTGTTGATGCATCACACTGCCATTAAATTGTATCCGAAGTGGTTGCGAAACCGCTAAACGACCCTTCAACTATTCTACAGTATCGTTTCTTGGAAACGTCCTGGAATCTGAGCCAAAGCACACGGTGGATTAAAGTAAATGAAAGAGTATTGGAAGGTGCAGCTCTAACGACGACGACAACAAATTATATTTAGAAAGGCGTATTGAAGGGGTAGTGGGCGACCTCAAGAAAGTTGACAAAGACTATTTTGGCCTTTTTTCTTTTCATAATTCCATTCCTAACTTCGAAGAAATGGTAAAGAGAAAACAAAAAGTTGAACTAACATGCAACTACCTTAGCTAATTCAATATATTTCAGTTAATTATTATGTACGTGGTCTTTTAATTTTTGGAAGTTGATAATGATCGTTTTTTTTGTTAGACAAAAACTTCGGAGAAAGTATACTTTATAGAACTGAAAAAAAAAAATATGGGTGCTGGGTGAAAGTATATATGAGAAAATATATACAAGTATGGTTAAACTTTTGAAGATTACTATTTTATTTTTTTTAGTATGCACAAACTTTATACTAGAAGATAAAAAATAAAAATAAATTAATATTTACCTATATTTTTAAGGGAGAAACGTTATGGTTAATTTTTCAAAAATTAACACAATTGCCCTCTGTTTGAGGGAGAAAATATTATGTTGCAAGTGAATTCATAGGCCTAGTGTAAGTTAGAGAATTTATTTTGAAGATGCTACTATAGGTTTCCTGGTATACTAGAAGATGAGAAACTATACTTTTTTTTTGTCAAACGATTTGTTAGATTATCAACCGATGAGAAACTATACTTAGATACATATAAATTTTTTCAGCACATGCTATGAAAACATAAGGAAATTATATGCTTCTCTACTCACATGGGTTGTCATGTTCTAAGCACAGTGGCGGAGCCACATGGAGAGTAGGGCAGTCCAGGGCCTGGAATTTAAACTTATATTAATTGTGTACTGACTTTTGCAAGAATGAGAATGTGGTGTATAGGTTGATCAGATTTTAGACCTATCATGAGGTCCTGGGGTCGACACATGCAGATGGAAAACTACCTTATGATTTTTAAACCCCCCCACCTAAAATAAAGTTTACCATATATAACTTATAAGTACTCTTCTGCCAACATTTTGATATCTTTTAAACTAATTCCTTCTTTTTTAGTTTATATAAAACAAGGTATATACATTCGAGAGAGGAAGATCAATAATATTAAAAGAAAAATTTCATAATAATAGTTTAGTTTGAGCTAGTTATAAGGTTATTATCAATGTTGATTAAGATGTGAGGACAAATTCTATTTACTATGATTTCTCTCAATACTAATTTTTTCATACAAATTTTAAAGCTCCATCACTCTTGTTTGATTAACATTTTCAATGATGTTACTTAATTTTTTTTTTCTAATTTCTTTCATTAGCTTAAAGGCCCCTCTTAGCATAAATTTCTGGCTCCGTCGCTGTCTATGCACTTATGAATTAATCTCATTTATGTGTATCATATGTCCATTGATAAATTAAACATGTTTGCGTGAATAACGAGTTAACTAGAAATGACAGAATTGGAAATTTCTTGTGGGCTAGGAGACCATAGTATAATTTTCTTATATTTTCGTAGAATATATGAATACGTCTACATTTATCACACAAAGTGTTTTTTATTTTATTGTGACTGAATTGCTTAACTGTGGCTAGGGGGAGGCTGAAATGCCTCTATGAGTCTTCCCAACCCCCCGGAAGAGGTGGATAACTGTGACTTACCACCAATTGTCCCCATTTTTTAAAGAAAAGAATTCATAGGCTTAAAGCAAGTTTTTTTTTTTTATTTTTGGTTTTGTTGAATATGCACAAAACCAGAAGATGAGAAGATATTATATTTATATATATTAAAAAAAATTCAACAATTTTTTTTTGGAGAAATGCTATGAAAACACAAGGAAATTGTATTTTGGCCTACCACATGAGCTTCATCATTTTCAATAAACTTAGGAATATGTCTCATTTACGTGTATCAAATATTCATCATCAAAGAATTCATCTCATTTTAGCGTGTATCACAAGTTCACGAAAAATGATAGAGTTGAAATTTCTCTTCAGGAAACTATAGTATAATTTCTTTATTTTTTCGTAGAATATGCACAAAAGCTTCAATGTTGATTAATAATTTTTTTATGTCATATAAGTATAGTTTTCTTTTCTTAAGAATATAATTTTCTATGAGTTTTTAATTTAAATTGTACAAGGACTTTATTGTTCATGCAATCAAATATCTTTCTAAAAGAATTGTATTAGCTCTAAAAGAAAGTCACTTTGTCTTCCTTTTGACCTTGTTATTTTAGATTAGTGATATCCACACATTTGTTATTTCCTCCCACACACTCTCGTCAAATTTTAGTCATTGATTTTAGGGAACTTTAACAAAAAGCTCCAAATATTGTTCACTTTAACGAAAAACCATATTTTACACTAAAAAATCAAAGGAAAACTAATGAAAAGGGCTTGAAAGTTTTGAGTTTTAATGATAAGGACAAAATAAAGAGTAAAGTGAATAGTACCAGGATTGACTTTTTAGTGTAAAAATGTGGTTTTTCGTTAAAATGAACAGTACCGGATGCTTTTCGTTAAAGTTCCCAAAAATCAATCCTAGTACTATTCACTTTATCCTTTATTTTGTCATTATCGTTAAAACTCAAAGTTTTCAAGTCATTTTCATTAGTTTACCTTTGATTTTATTCTATTCATTTGATCCAATGACTGAAAATTGAGAGAGTGAGAACTAACAAGTAAAAATAGATATGTGGATAACATTACCTTTATTTTATTAGAAAGCAGTGCAACATGATTTTCTTTAGTGCAAATTTTGTTGTGAGTGAATTCATCAGCCTAATGTAAGTTATTTAAGAGAATTTATTGTGAAGATGCTACTTTCTTATTTCTTTTTGGTATACTAGATGATGAATACTATACACATATACATTTTTTTTATTTCTTTTTGGTATACTAGATGATGAAAAATATACTTATACACATATAATTAAATTTTTTGTGTGCATATGCTATGAAAACATAAGGAAATTATATGCTTCCCTACTCACATGAGCTCTATCATGTTTAACGAACATATGAATTTATCTCATTTACATGATCATAAATCCACTGATGAACTAATTAATCTCGTTTGCATGAATTATAGGTTAACGAAAAAATGACAGAGCTTAGAATTTTATGTGAGGAGACTATAGTATAATTCCCTTATGTTCCCATAGAATATACGCAAAAAATTCAGTGTTGTTTACTAAAAATCAGCTCTCTTTTTATTGAAAATATCAGCTATCTCTCAATTACAGAAAAGAACCTCATCATTTACCTAATTTTCACCCTTGATTTTTAAAATTTCTTTTTGCCCTACTCATTAGACCTACTCTAATCCTTAGAGTAAAACTCAAATTTTGGGTTCTAAACCTCTCCTAACTTGCTCCAACCCTTGGGGCAAATATGAGTTTTAACCCAAACCCATTATGAAGCAAATTGAGGCCAGAATTCCGCCTGGGTTAGTGGACTCCATATATGTGTATTTTTATAGTTTTATACTTATACATTCATTGAATCCAAAGGCTAAAATCTAATATGATCAAATCCAACGGTAAAAAAAAGGAAGAATATCTAACAGTTCAAATTTAAATCCAACGGCTAAAGTAATTAAAAAAATATCTTTTATGTGTTTCATATTCTTTTGTTCCATGAGTTTCATGCTGTCAGTTTAGTGATTTTCAATATTTATCGGAATCTAAATATTTTTAGGTTCAAATGTTCATAAAATTAAATTAGGATAGTTTACATAATTTAAAAAAAAATCATTTACTTTAAGAAAAAAAAATATCCAAAATTCATTCTTTACTAATCTTAGGCAAAAAATTTAATCCTTAAGAGTTGGAGTAGAAAAATTATTTTTAGGTTAAAACCTAAATATTCTGGGGTAAAAATTGTAGGTTTTAACCTAAGGTTTAGAGAGAGTCTTACAAAGCCAATTCGGTTTTTTAAGTATGCACATACTCTAATTGATTTTTATTTGTGTTATTTCTGTTGTGCTATTATGCTTTTTGTGTATTTTGCTCTAAAGTATAATGGATAACGTTAAGTCCTACGTTGTTGGTGATCAATAAAGATGGGATTAACAAAAATAGGTTTTCTTCTCCAAACTGTCTGGGCTTTAGCATAAGTACTTACTATTTACGATTGAAGCTCGAAAGAAATTTCGGAGTTGGAGCGCATTGACTTTAGCAATAACTGATTGACTGTGGAGGGGGACTTGGAAATTAACCAGGAAACTTGCAGGTAGAGGCCGACCAGATTTGTACTTTTCTCAGAAAACATTGTTTCTTATCCAATTAATTTGTGAAAAATGTTAGGGAGACCAAATTTTATAAACAAAATTTACAAACCAAAGGTATGTTTCGAAAGGCGACAAAGCATAAAGACAAATAGGGGTGGGTTCGGTTTTTTCCCAAAACCGAAACTTCGGTTCGATTTTCTTTCAGTTTTTTTCAGTTTGGTTTTTTTTTTTCGGTTTGGTTTCGGTTTGGTTTTGATTTTTTTATTTTATAAATGTTGATCTTTTTTTAACATGGACTTTAGAAAAGAGGCTTGCCTTGGTAGACTAATAATAAGAAAACGGGGAAAGTGGGAAGGTAGTTAGTTGTACATATACAAGATCATATTAACCAATCATATTCTATCAACAACCTCAATTGCAAAGAAAAATGATCACCGTATCCATTTCAAAAGCAAACAAATAGAAAAAGCTCTTCTAAGTTCCAAAACCTTCCCAAACTTTCTTCTATAACCAATGGAATATCTTTTCTAATTGAACCAAGTATGCTCCTTAATCCTAGGCTTACTTTTAAACTTGGCAACAAAGTTTTAAAAAAGAAACATCATGGGCATGCATTCATAAAGTGTAAAAGAATTCGGTTTGGTTCGTTTCGATTCGGTTTTTGAACCTTCAAAACTGAAACCGGACCAATCAAGTTCGGTTCAGTTTGGTTTTTCCTTTTCAAGTTTGATTTTTTTTTCGTTTTTTGATTTTTCGGTTTAGGTGTTTGGTCCCTTTTTTTTTTTTTTTTTTTTTTTCAGCTTTCGATTTTTTGAACTCACCCCTAAAAACAAACGAAAGTTTTGGACCAATGAGTAATATATGATTAATATTTAACCATTCTTTCTGCTTGGAGCTAACTGCATGCTTGGACCATAATTAAACAAATTGGGCCTGACCAAGGGCTAGGATATTCTTTGACTCATGCTCGTGATTTTGGATATTTATTTTGGCAGAAATAAATAGTGGCTAGTCCAAGATTTAAAAGTACTTTTGACATGGCATTTTTGGGCGGCAAGTTCACCCTCGTTCACACAAAAAGAAAGCTTACTCAGCCAAGTTTCACAGGAAAAATGTTTTACTATGGCAACATATGTAAATTCGAGATGATCAAAGCTTGTGTATCCAAGAAGACACATCGTTTGACAAACATCACATCACTAACTTGAATGAAAGGGAATGAACCGAATTAAGAAATCTTAATTCTGGAAGATGAAACTTCTATAAAAGGTAGCATAGGGATTAGAGAAAATGTCACTCAACTCAAGCCAAAAAGACTTCTAAAAGCTCTACAGCCTACTTTTCAATTATTCTTTTTGTATCTCAAATATTCATTTGTATTTGTACCTCTGCTACTTCCCTCTTGTAGCAACGATTTCCTTTGTAGAATTCTCTTAATAGTACATCACTTGCAACCGCAAAGTCTAAACTTGTAGAATTCTCTTATGTAGAATTCTCATGCTTGGAAACTTGCCCGAATATGTCTAAACTTGCCCAATCGCTTGTATTTTCCATTATTTTCATGTTATTATATGATTTGTTTATCACTTATGTTATTAATGTTTCTTGAATGTTTGCTAGTATATTCCTTTGTTTCATTCACTGGACTTTATTTTTGCAATTTTCCTTTTACTCAAAGAATGCTGACTAACTTGAAGTCTCTTTTAATCAATTTGTGGTCTTTGTTTCTTTGATATTTAGCATGTGGGACCATGATTTTCCAGGGCTGGAGTAAGGCTGATTTGAATATTGTTACCTCAGAAATCCAGTCATAGACTCACCAATTGCGCGCGTAGTTGTATTAGACGGAGCAGGGTTCCACCATCACTCTATTTAGGGCACTAGGTGGAGTCCTAGCGACTCTGTTGGATGATTATGTTTGTTCTGCAAGATACGCGATCTGATCCAGATAGAACACAACCAGACCTATAAGTCTTGGAGTCCCTATAGTCCAGGGATAGATGTGCGCCGTAAGTAATCATAATTCTTAAGCCTAAGAGATGCAATATCTACGTACTAGATATCCTCTAGGATTCTCTTGGCTTAAAACGAGGATTTTATCCTAAAAAGGTTTCTTTCCGTCGGTATAAATACACCCGTCTAGGGTTTATCTACGGTAACACAATCTATACAATTGAATTCTCTTGCCCACTGCTTAAGCCTAAAGATCATTCACTAACTTGACCGTCGGAGAGCCTTTGGCGGGCGCACTCCCCCTCCCCCAGCGGACCTAAGCTTTGCTTACTGTTGTTTTACAATTTTGCAGGTTGCTCAGGTTACTCGAATTTGTGCTCAATCGCCGTTAACAAAGGTAAAAATATTTGATTCAACAATTGGTGCTTTCATTGAGAGTGAACCCATATTCCTCTCAGCCATACCACTTTACTCTATAGAGGCCACACCTAGAAAATAGTTGTTTGGACAAACCATAAGCCCGAATAAAGAAGAAGCTTTTTTCATTGACCAGGTTTGGGACAACGTCCGAAGGTACACATGTCAATGATAGACCTCAAGAGGAACTTACAAGTTAGATAAAGGATGAAGCTCGCCGGGCTGAATGAGAGAATGAAAACTATAGAAATACCCTCGCCAAATTTGAAAGTTTTACTCTACACCATATAGAATGCATTGATCCAGAAGCCCTTCCCGACAACATATTTATCAAGGCTACATAAAACTCTGAGACCTCTACCCCTCAACACTCACGTAATAAGTTCCTCCCGAGCATCAATCGCATAAAAAAATGGCAGAAATATTTCAAGAAAGCACAAAAGATAAGAAAGACAATCCGGGGAGAACCTCAGATGAAAGGTCATTCAACCAAGCCAGATATTGCTTACCTATCTTCCAATGGCACCCTTGTTGTCAGGCTACAAATCAAAGATGCCATGGTCAGCAAAGCCCTAATAGACGACATGTTAGAAGTCAACATCATCTTCAGAGAGATAACTGTAAGGATGAGCATCCTGAACAAAGTCAACTTAAGAAAGTCTATTGTCCGAACTTTTACGGGGACGCCGCTCAACACCATAGAGACAATATGCCTTATGGTTCAAGCAAAACCATAACGCCTCATAGTTTAAGCAAAACCATAACGCTTTATGGTTTGAGCAAAACCAGCTGAACATATGATGACTTTCCATGTGATGGATAGTCTATCTCTATACAACGTTATCCTAGGCCGAGAATGGTTATATGCCACGGGAAATATCCCCTTTAAATATAGAATCTCGCCTCGTTATCCCAAATGACTCCAAACAGAGAAGAATTTAACATCAGAGAAACTGGAGGACTTATGTAAAAGGATAGAATCTCTACTGAAGAAAATTGAAACCCTTGTAGACCACTCCAGGTGACCTAAAACAAAGTGAATCTCACATAAACTACACGCGACCCTTCTCGGGATATGTAGGCAGTCATTTCCAGACCCAATCACAAAGCAATCGTCTGTGTGAAGACAAGTTCGAGAAGAACTCATCTCCCAATGCCTCACCATAGGCATATCGTCAAAAGTGATACTTGATATAATTTTTCACATCATATCATATTTTCCTTAGAACTATACTAGTGATTTGTTTCTTCGTCCATAAGATATGTAGGTTATCCTTCTCGGATTCACGCCCCATTGTCAATTAATTTTACCTTGATCATGAATATAGAAACATCTATTTGTCTTAAATACGTGTTCTTTCTTTATATTTCAATGATGCATGGAGCACCTTACTCGTTGAAAACAGGGCCCAAACTTTAAAAACTTCGCAACAATGCAAGTCTAAAGACATTCAAAGTTACACTGCCATATGAGCGTCATTTAGCCTAATACGTCTGGAACGGTTAGCAGCTTAGGAGACTTGAACTGTAATAAGCGCGATAACAATTGGCAGGCTACTGCTGTAGACACATAGAGCCTTGACCCGAAAGTCTAATGCACTATCCGGCCATCGGAAAGTTTATGCAACCAGCAAGGTTATGGGTTATAACATTCAAACCCGAGCTCGCCATTCTAGGGAATAGTCGAAAGAGCGAGCCAAAACTCATTCGAGGGTGGTTCTAACATCCGACCCTGAGTATGACAGCTTCTATCTCGAACCAACTTACTAAGTCAAGTAAGCTCTGTAACACCAAATGTTAGCAAGTTCGAATGAGGAATTCAAACTAGGTAAATCCCAAGAGGAATTTATTCCAATGAAGCTTCGATTCGCGGAAATGCTTTAGTCAAGCCAACCAAGGTAGTACGATCATAAACGCTCAGGTCCAACGCATAGAGCCTGACAAAAAGATTCAAAAAGTGTTTATAACCCACATGCTGATGTCTATGTTTCTAAAGAACTTTTGCTTGAGATTCCCTGGAAACAAACATGCAATTCAGAACAGGGAAAACTCTTTCTGACACCATGTGGCAAGTATTGATGTCAGTACCCTACGAACTGGGGCAAGGCACGAAGAAGTCAACCCCTACCTACACAATATTATCAGGTACGATATGAAACTCTTTGGCATGCCCAAAAAAAGGGTCACGTAATAGTGTCACGCTCTATTATTAATGCAATATTATAGTGTTAAAATCCAACACTATTGCGCTACATTCCTAATAGAACGTAAGGCTATTTGAGGGGAATAAAATAATTTATTTTTAAGCAGTATGGAAGTGGAAATCATTTTGGTAAAACAAAGAATAAAAGAGTAACTAAATTTAGATAAAATTTTTACATAGGGAAAAAACTTCACAATCTACAACAAAACCAAAGAGTTTAAGGTAATTATCATACTAAACCAACTCTTTAGTATGATTTGAAAATGAAAAACATTGAGTTTGGCTACAAAAATCCCTTCAAGATGGAGAGGCAATCAAGTATATGTACAGATAAAAATCTGTAGAAATAGTCAATGAACGACTGAGAAGTTGACAAGTAACAAATAACGCTAGTCTCGACTTTAGTCTAGAACGTCTTTTTGTAGGTGCACCGGTCCTGTAATAAAGTAGGGGTAAACATCATAAACGTTCATCGATCCCCCTTAGGGAATCCACCCCTAGCTAGTTTTGAAAATAGTATACGACACTATATATACTATAGGAAAATGATTGATGCACAACAAAAGCTTTGTCTAGTTTTGAAAATAGATTGTATGCTCACAATTTCCTTTTAAAAAGAAAACAGGGATCCCAATAAATTGCTACATGCCTGATGATTGGTCTAATGACCAACTACCCCCTTACCTGGACCAACTCTGAACGAATATACTTATGGTAAGGTGTAGCGAGAGTGTCCTTTAATGCTCTACCCTTAGATATCCTAGTACTTCTCCTAGAAAGGTAGCGGTACTAATCCCTTCGTAGTAGCCCCTCCGGAGGTTTAGGGGATCGAAACCCAAGGCGGTCACTATGCCCCCTTCACTATCAAGTCATCACTTGAATTTGTAGCATAAAATAACATGCATATCATGATATAAAAACAAAACCATTTTTCCACATGGTCCTATCACAACAAAATATATGCAGCTTTCACAGGCATTCGTTTATTTACATATACATACATGCACAAAATTCCATAACTAGGGTAAGTGAGGATTCCCCTACTTGGTCTCCAAGCCAAAGCAAGTAATATTCCTCACCAATACCTCAATTAAATGCAAGAACCGCGAGTAATTGGAGTTCTTAGTTCAACAATTACAATATGTCACAATATGTCCATATATAATGACTAAACTTTATTCCCATAACAATAACTATATCCAATAAGGACCTTCACTTGACCAGAATAAAAATTATGTATTTGAAATTTTTATTATTTCAAAGAGGTCCCCAAACTTTTGATAATTGCACTTTGGCTCCTGAACTTTCAGTAATTTACAAAATTACCCCAAAATTGAAACTATTTTCGCAGTTCAGTCACTGGTATGAAACCAACAGCTTTGAGGTATGTTTTCCTAGAAATTCAACATATATTTCAAGCCAAAATACAATCCATCAATAATACAACTCACTTCTTCCATACAAACGTTGTATAAAGACCAAATCTGATGAATTTCGAGTCAAACAATAAATTTCTCTAAATCTCATCCATATGAAACTTGTACAAAATCCCAGAAATCTGATCATATGCAAATCCTTACCTTAATGTCTTAGAAATCGTTGTCCAATCATCAAATAGGCTTTAAAGGCCTCAATTTGTGCAAGAACAAGCTTGACATGAACTCTTATCGCATGCATTGTATGCCATTATCATACATTGAGCTCACCTAATTCTCGACCATATAATTGCTGCACTTGAAACTAAGGAGGTGCTGCTTCTATTTATAGGTGAAATAATCTAAAATCTCTTCTTCCTCATTGGATGAAATGGGCAGCATAAACTCCATATTGGATAACCCTTCTCGTTACTTTGACAACTCCTACTTGTAAAAGTATGAGTCACAAACACACTTGTCTATTGTATGAAACCTTAATGACACCTTCACCTTAATCCTTCCAACTTAAAAGCTTGGTCATCTGCATGCCATGCAAAGTTGACAACAAGGCTTCTTGATAATTCTTATAAATTAACAGCATGGTGAAGCTTATCAATAAATAACCATGAACAAACTACTAAGTTCTCTTGCGTAAGGTGGCTGTCAAATTGATCTCCACGTGGCTAATTCCATCACTTGTGGTTGCCATGTCTCAAAGTCAGCCATTCTTTGATTGCCACATGGTGTTCTCCAATCCGTCATATTTAAAGTTCCACTGTAAGTTCGTTTGAGCTCAGAAAATTAATCCAAAAGATACCACAAGCTCGTAATCTTATCCAATTTCATCTTTTTACCTCAAAATAATCTTTGAACTCAAGTAAAATCATCACCCATTTAAAAGGAACTAGAAATTGTAAAATTTGTAGGTACTCCAAAGTTCATAAAAACACCTCTAAAATTTCAAGTCTCACATTCCACCCTCCTTAAAACAAATCTCGTCCTTGAGATTTACTTTAAACACTGAATTACTTAACAACTCGAGAGGTTCCACCTTTGGTCAGACTGTCATTTCCAAGTTAAGTTCAAAAGCTTAAGCGTATTGAATACATTTAACACTTAGTCGAACACACATAAACTCTCAAGAATTATGGGCACCTTTGCAAAATTTTCTTAGCATCATATCTATTGCATTTCTTATTCCTTAAATCAATGAACATTCCATTGTAGAGTATAAAAAATCCGGTGGCCAGTAGATCCCTTAACTCGAGCGAATGACAATGATTACATGAATAAGAAAAGAAACATATAGCTAATACTTTCCCATCATGCCACTAAGTAGTGAACTATTCTACAAATGTAAGTGGATATCTAACTGTCGGATTCCTATTTCTAAGTTGTTTCTTCAGGTACATGACATTGCCGTTTACATTGCATAACCCGATTTCTAAGCCTTTTCATTTCCCAATCAAGTATGCATGTACGAGGCATATCCTCCAATACTTGAATTAATACTTGAATTACTCGCTTTGACTGTCCATCAATTTGCGGATGGTAACCTATACTTAAATCAAAGTGAGTTCCAGGCTCATCTTGAAACTTATTCCAAAGTCGTGATGTGAATCTTGGATCTTGATTTGAGACTATTGTCTTTGGAATTCCACGTAATCGAACAATCCATTCAATATACAATTTGACAAAGTAATTGATAGACGAATCCATCTTCATAGGCAGAGAGTGAGCTACCTTAGTAAGTCTATCAACTATCACCTAAATACCATTTTGTTCTTTCTTTGATCTTGGTAAGCCGGTAATAAAATCAATCATGAGGTTGTCTCATTTTCATTCTTGGATCGGTAGTGATTGTAGCATTCCGAAAGGTTTCTGGTGTTCTGCCTCTGCCTTTACTTGTTAGTACACTACACATTGGCCAACATAAATAGCAATATCACGCTTCAAACCTTTCCACCAATATTGCCTTTTCAAATCCTTGTACATTTTAGTACTTCCAGGATGCATATCTAATTGCATTCTGTGAACTTCATGTAATACTTTCTTTCTAACTTCTTCATTCTCGAGTACAACCACTTGGTCTTTGTACCTCAAACTACCATTTTCATGAAGCTTCCATTCCTTAAGTGCTTCTTCTGAAACTATCTTCTGCCTTATTTCTTGTACTTTAGGATCTTCCTGTTGTTTCTGCATTATACATCTCCCAACTGAGGTGCTAAACTAAGATTTGCCAAATAAGCACTTATGTCATCATGTTGTTCCTCTAGATCATAATCTTGTCTTGTATAAAACATCTTTTTATCCACCAACATCAGATAAGACAAAGTGTTCCTCGTCTTTCTACTTAAAGCATCATCAACTACATTTGCTTTCCAAGGATGATAGGACAATTCAAAAACATAATCCTTTATGTACTCCATCCTTCGTCTTTGCCTCAAATTCAAATCACATTGAAACTATATATGCTTTAAGACTTTTGTGATCTGAATAAATATTGAACTTACGGCCGTACATATAACATCTCCAAATCTTTAATGCATGTACTATGGCAGCTAGCTCCAAGTCATGTGTTGGATAATTCCTCTTGTAATTCTTTAACTGTCTTGAAGCATAAGCTATAACTTTTCCATTTTGCATTAGCACACATCCGAGTCCTTGTGCCGATGCATTAGTGTTTATCTCAAATGGATCTTGGTTATTAGGCAATACTAACACCGGCGATGTGGTAAGTCTTGTTTTCAATTCCTCAAATAACGACTCACACTTATTTTTCCATTCAAATCTTACTCATTTTCTTGTGAGTCAGGTTAGTGGAATTGCAATCTTTGAGAAATCCCGAACAAATCTTCTATAATAGCCAACTAATCCAAGAAAATTACGTATCTCCAAGTAACTCTTAGGTTGCTCCCAGTTCAATACTGCTTCTATCTTACTGAGATCCACACAAATTCCGTCTCCACATATAACATGTCCAAGGAATTTCACTTGTGTTAACTAGAAGTCACACTTCGACTTCTTAGCATATAACTGATTATCCATTATAGTCTGTAAGACTATATGGAGATGCATTTCATGTTCCTCCCTAGTCTTCAAATAAATAAGGATATCATCAATGAAAACAATAACAAACTTATCCAAATAAGGTTGGAATACTCGATTCATGAGATCCATAAATGCAACTGGTGCATTTATCTCTAGTAGATCCAAATTCATGACATTGATAACATTCAATAGGCCCTGGCCTCCTAAATCTATATTCACCATTGCCACTCCTACTCCATTTTTGTTCCTAAAAAACTTCCTAATCATTTTTCTCGATCTTGACCCTTTATATTAATCTTGCTCTAACTTATAAGTTGCTTCCACAATTTCATGTTAAGTTTTAGGTCCTTGACCTACAATATGCCTTCAGATAAAGTCTCTAAACCCTTTTCTGAACTTAATTTCCATTGTCTTCTAATCATGAGCAATACCATCAGAGTACTTACTCAACTCACTAAATTTGGCAACATACTCAGCCACAGTCATATTCCCTTTACTTAAGATCAAGAAAGTCTTGAATCCTAGTATGTTTCATGGCATCAAGAAAGTAACGCTTGAGAAAAAGTTGCTCAAAATCATCAAAATTCATCTCTTCAATGTTATACTGAGCACGTATAGTAGCCCATCATAAATCCGCTACATAGGAACATGTGAAGCTAGGTTAACTTTATGGTGGTACATGAAGAGTTTTCATCTTCTTCTTAATATGTTCCAACAAACTCTCAGCTTCAGGCGTTCCCTAAAACTTGAGCAGCTTATTTTTCATAAAACGATCGAGATAAGACATCTATCGATTATGTGTACGTTCCTCATTAGTGCGCATATAAGCATTCGTAGATGCTTGCAAAGCCCCAGACATTTTAGCTATTTGTTGTCGGTGCCCTATTTTCTTTTGGACTTGTCGAAGGACTAGGCATCTTGTCAACAGAGTATGAATTGAAATGAGAGATATTGACTCAACAACTCATTCAAGATTTGACTCGACAACAAATGAAGTAGAAGTTTGAATTGAAAGGACATGGCAAAGTCAATCCAAAACGCAAATCGAAGGTGGAATTCAAAACTCTTTTTCGAACCAAAACAATTTAAAATAAAGAGGAACAACAAAATTCTTTAGAGGTGGATCAACCGTCGCTCTGATACCATTTTTCAGTCACACCCCAAAAATAATCACGTAACAGTGCCACGCTCTATTTGTAAAAAAAAAAACTATAGTGTTAAAATCCAACACTATTGCACTTCATTCCTAATAGAACGTAAGGCTATTTGAGGGGAATAAAATAATTTATTTTTAAGCAGTATGGAAGCAGAAATCATTTTGATAAAATGAAGAATAAAAGAGTAACTGAATTTTGATAAAATTTTTACATAGGAAAAGAACTTCACAATCTACAACAAAACCAAAAAGTTTAAAGTAATTATCATACTAAACCAACTCTTTAGTACGATTTGAAAATGCAAAATGTTGAGTTTGGCTACAAAAATCACTTCAAGATGGTGAGGCAATCAAGTATATGTATAGATAAAAATATGTAGAAAGAGTCAATGAACGACTGAGAAGTTGACAAGTAACAAACAATGCTAGTCCCGACTTTAGTCCAGAACATCTTTTTGTACGTGCACTGGTCCTGTAATAAAGTAAGGGTGAGCATCACAAATATTTCATAGCTCCCCCTCAGGGAATCCACCCCCAGCTAGATTTAAAAATAGTATACGTCACTATATATACTATTGGAAAATGATTGGTGCACAACATCTTTGTTTAGTTTTGAAAATAGATTGTATGCTTGCACAATTCCCTTTTAAAAAGAAAACAGGGATCCCAATAAATTGCTACATGCCTGATGATCGGTCTAATAACCAACTACCCCTTTACCTGCACCAACTCCGAATGAATATACTTATGGTAAGGTGTAGCGAGAGTGTCCTTTAATGCTTTACTTATCCTAGTACCTCTCCTAGAAAGGTAGCGGTACTAATCCCTTCGTAGTGGCCCTTCCGGAGGTTTAGGGGATCGAAACCCAAGGCGGTCAGTATGCCCCCTTCACTCTGAAGTCATCACTTTAACTGTAGCATAAAACAACATGCATATCATGATATAAAAACAAAACCTTTTTTCTTCATGGTTCTCAGCAAAATATAAGCAACATTCACAGGCATTCGTATATTTACGTATACATATGCACAAAAATCCATAACTAGGGTAAATAAGGATCCCCCTATCTGGTCTCCAAGCCAAGCAAGTAATATTCCTCACCAATACATTGATTAAACGTAAGCACCACGAGTAATTGGAGTCCCTAGTTCAACAATTACAATATGTCACTATATGTCCATATATAATGACTAAACTTTATTCCCATTATAACAACTATATCCAATAGGGACCTTCACTTAACTAGAATAAAAAATCTGTGTTTGAACTTTTATTATTTCAAATAGGCCCCAAGCAATTGATAATTTCACTTTGGCCCCTGAACTTTTGGTAATATACAAACTTACCCCAAAACTGAAACTATTTTCACATTTCAATACCTGGTATGAAACCAGCGGCTTTGAGGTCTGTTTTCCTAGAAATTCAAACATATATTTCAAGGCAAAACACAATCCATCAATAGTATAACTCACTTCTTCCATACAAACGTCGTATAAAAACCAAATTTGATGAATTTCGAGTCAAACATCAAATTTCTCTAAATCTCATCCATATGAAACTTGTACAAAATCTCAGAAATCTGATCAAGTGTAAATCTTTACCTTAATTTCTTATTAATCGTTTTCCAGTCATCAAATAGGCTTCAAAGCCTTCAATTTGTGCAAGAACAAGCTTGACATGAACTCTTATCGCATGCATTGTATGCCATTATCATACATTGAGCTCACCTAATTCTCGACTATATAATTGCTGCACTTGAAACTAAGAAGATGCTGCTCCTATTTATAGGTGAAATAATCTGAAATCTCTTATTCCTCATTGGATGAAATGGGCAGCATTAACTCTATATTGGATAACCTTTCCTGCTACTTTGACAACTCTTACTTGTAAAAGTATGAGTCACAAACACACTTGTCTATTGTATCTAACCTTAATGATGGCTCCACCTTAATCCTTCCAACTTAAAAGCTTAGTCATCACCATGCCATGCTAAGTTGACAACAAGGCTTCATGATAATTCTTATAAATTAGCAACATGGTGGAGCTTATCAATATACAACCATGAATAAGCTCCTAGGTTCTCTTGCGTAAGGTGGCTGTCAAATTGATCTCCACGTGGCTGATTCCATCACTTGTGGCTGCCATGTGTCAAAGTCAGCCATTCTTTGGTTGCCACATGGTGTTATCCAATCTGTCATATTTAAAGTTCCACTATAAGTTCGTTCGAGCTTTGAAAATTAATTCAAAAGATGCCACGAGCTCGTAATCTCATCCACTTTCATCTTTTTACCACAAAATAATCTTTGAACTCAAGTAAAATCATCACCCATTTAAAAGGAACTAGAAATTGTAAAATTCGTAGGTAATCCAAAGTTCATAAAAACACCTCTAAAATTTCAAGGTCTCACATTCCACCCTCCTTAAAACAAATCTTGTCCTTGAGATTTACTTTAAACACTGAATTACTTAACAAGTCGAGAGTTTTCATCTTTTACTGGACTGTCATTTCCAAGTGAAGTTCGAAATCTTAAGCATACTGAATACATTTAACACTTAGTTGAACACACATAAACTTTCAAGAAAATTATGGGTATCTTTGCAAAATTTTCTTAGCATCATATCTATTGCATTTCTTATTCCTTAAATCAATGAACATTCAACTGTAGAGTGTCAATGATCGGGTGGCCAGTTGATCCTTTAACTTGAGCGAATAACAATGATTACATGAATAAGAAAAGAAACAGATAGCGGATACTTTCCCATCATGCCAAAGTAGTGAACTATTCTACAAATGTAGGTGGATATCTAAATGTCAGATTGTTTCTTTAGGCCCATGGTATTGTCATTTACATTTCATAACTCGATTTCTAAGCCTGTTCATTTCCTAATCAAGTATGCATGTACGAGGCATATCCTCCAATACTTGAATTACTCGCTCTGACTGCCCATCATTCTGCGGATGGTAAGTTATACTTAAATCAAAGCGAGTTCCAAGCTCATCTTGTAACTTATTCCAAAGTCGTGATGTGAATCTTGGATCTTGATTTGAGACTCTTGTCTTTGGTCGACCTCTTGGTGAAGATCCTCAACCTCCTTTTGAAGAGCTTCCCGCTCCCTAGCCCAAGCATTCCACTTTGAAGCAAACGCACACTCTGACTCTCCCTTCGAGGGAACGAGAGCCTAGTCTGACTCCGCCTTGGCCTGTCTCTCCAGCCTTAGCTATTCTCTGAACTTTTTAGAACTTTCCTAGTAATCCTTGGCCTTTATCTTCAATAATAGCCAGGTCGATGTAGCGAATTAACTCCGCCTCATGAGCAGAATCCAAAGCTTGCTACCTGGCATGCGCATTCTTGAGTTCTTCTAATTGGGTTAGCAATCGCTGTTCCGCCTCTATTATCGCCACTGTTTCAAGGCCCGAAATCTGTTCAAGCTCCTAGATTCGCCTTACTTGTTAGAACAAGGCGACCTTCGTCCACATATTAACATAATATACAAGGTACATGATGGGGAATTCATGAATATCAACAAAGAGAAATGAAGGAAATGGAGTCAGGTACTTCATAACGACTCTCGGAGCACCGTATCATGACGTCTTCAAGAGGTGCAATCTTCTTTAAAGTCGGCGAGGGCAATTACGACTCTGAGCAGCACTGGGGCATAGTCCGTATTTTAAAGACCACTAGCATCTGAAAGAAGAGCAACACAATCAATTGAAGGCCGAATCACAAGGGGAGGATGAGTTGTTTCCTCTCAATGCAGCAGTTGACGAAAGACCATCATAACGGGGAGATCCATCTACAGAAAGTAGCAGTTGAGGGACAGAGGTTGACGCCGAGGCAATAGAAGGCACGACGATTTCGACTCCGATGACCGGGGCAACATTGCAGGTGAATGCAAGGGTAGCGAAGAGGTGCCTCATCTATTACGGATGCAGGGGTAAGTACATTAAAAGTTGGTGGCGTCGGAATAGTAATACGTCTCTTTCTTCGAAGATGGGTTTCTTTCTCTTATCCAATACCTTTACAGTGGATGTACCTAACCAGCTAGAGCTGAGGAGTCGCAATCAATGAGTGAGAAGAATAACTACCAGGATATTTTAGCTTATTTGGGATAGGTGACAGAGTTGATGCTGGTTTAAAGGAACGAGACATTTTATGAACGCTACGAGCATCAACCCACTCTGACTCTTTTTAGGGAATCTAGAACAGTGAAAGGCGTCTATATCTTTCCCACGGCTGTTGAAGTGCTCAGAGGAAAACAACCACTTCTAATTGCAGGAAACGGCCAGAATTTGCATTGCCCGGCGAATCAAGTCTAGACGGCATATGCTAATACCAGATAGACCACCTTTGAAATCTGGGTCAGTTGGAAGACGAGATCGGATTTGGAATCCGCTAATATCTCTTTCACAAGCTCCGTCAACGACTAGTATATCTTTGAATCATTCCTTGTCGTGGAAGGGAATGTCCTGAATGAATGTCTCCCAAGCTAGGCTAGCTCTAACCGCAAAATAATAGTGGTCATCCAAACTCGGTCTGATGCAGTACAACAACCTAAACTTGGGGATATCCAACTCAGTCCCTGAACCACTTATTCAGCAACTCAAAGCAAGTAAGAAGCCTGAAGGTGGTGGGAAAAAGGTTACAAATTGCTATATCATAGCACAATAAAATGCCTTTCATGAAAGTAGAAAGCGGAAAGCGAATGCCTAAGTCCAAGAACCAGGGGTAGATTATAATGCAAGGGCGACATGGGTCAGACAATGGCGACAAGTCGGCGTAGATATCGTGGTCGATTCCCACCAAACGTTGCAGTCTTACAAGATATCATGGTGCTCTTCAACAAATGACTCACCCTCTTCTCGATTACAAATTCTCGTCAAAGAAAGATTATAAGGGGAAACCTTGACCAATTTAGACTTCTTGCTTGAAGACGCCATGAAAAAAGATTCAAAAGGGAGAGAGGATATTGAAATAGGTACAGATAACAAGTTGGAGCCTTTTTGGACAATGAAAGTTTATGGTAGAGGAGAGAAGCAAGATCCGAGGATATATAGGTATCATTTGGGGGAGTCATCTAACCGTTGAATTTAGACCGACTTGTATTAAGATCTAACAACGGCTAGGAAAAACAAGGGATATCAAAGAAGATTTCTCGTTTCTCGTGCGCAAGAGTCAGACGCAATGTTTCATCATTGCGAACTTTATGGCACCTACACGAAGATACATGTTTGAATCTGAAATGCTGCCACATTAGTGTTAAAAGGTCACCTTGCATTCATGAAGATTAAACGGTATGTATTCCAGCTTATTCCAAAAGGCATTGCCTTTGATAACAATCCATCTTCAATGGGAACATGTTGCCTCTCAGACAGATTGTTAGGGAAAATTACGGGACCATGATTTTTCAGGACTAGAGTAAGGCTGATCCGAATACTGTTACCTCAGAAGTCCAGTCATAGACTTACCAGCCCTGGGTGGAGCTCTATCAGAGGGAGTAGGGTGCCACCATCACTCTACTCTAGGGCAATAGGCAGAAGAGTCCTAGCGACTCCACTAAATGACCATACTTGTTCTGCAAGACATGTGATCTAATCCGAGTAGGGACACAATCAGATTTTATTAGTCTTGGAGTCCCTACAATCTAGGGATAAGCATGCGCCGTAAGTAATTATAACTCATAAGAGGATGTAATATCTACTTACTAGTTATCCCCTAAGATTCTCCCCCTAAGATTCTCCCAGCTTAGAACGAAGGTATAAATACACCTGTCTAAGGTTCATCTACATTAACGCAATCCATACACTTGAATTCTCTTGTCCACTGCTTGAGTCTAAAGATCATTCACTAACTTGACCGTTGAAGAACCTTTGGTAAGGTTTGCTTACGGTTGTTTTACTATTTTGCAAGTTGCTTAGGTTTACTCGAATTTGTGCTCAACTGCCGGTCCCGGAGGTCCCCCCATTTGGTTCCAACATAACACAAGAAAATTATTAAGTCCTTGTCCTCACGGCATTAAAAAGAATCTAAATATGGATTTAACCCCTCCAAAATAACAATCCATTGAGAAGAAGGCCAGTTTCTTGCGGCGCAAGCAAATGGCTTATTAATAACATAAAACAAACAATCTGTTGGTCATAGCCAACAGTTGCACACCTGAACGAAATCATCACTTACAATAGGGGAGTTTGTAACAAGAGTTCACCACACTTTTAGGGGAGTTTGTGTGAGGATCATGCATCCTAATACTGCACTTACAGTTGGGCATCACAAATTATATTTTGACAATTCTAACTTTGCAATATCAATGATAACAACAATAACAACAACATATAAATGGCATATCGGCTAGAATACAGTAAACTGCAACTTAGAATACCTCAGAACTGAGTCTTGTGGAGCCAATTTAGGTTGATATTCTCTTTGGTCACAATAATCTTCAGGTTGTTGAGACACGACGAGAAAGACTCCCACAAATATTTTGTCTCTTCATCACAGACCACTTCCTCTAACTGCTCAAGATCCATGACTGATGGAGGCAGCTCTTGCAACCTTGAACATTGTCTCATGTTGATCTTTCTTAAACTACTCATTTCACCAATGTCTTCGGGCAACACCTTGATGTTGAAGCAATCAGATATGTCAAGAAAGTTTACCTTTCCCAGGTTCTTCATTGAGGGTGGAAGCTTTGACAGTTCTGTGCAGGATCTTAGCCTTAACATTTCTAAATTTTCCAACTTTCCAATCCTTTCAGGCAAGGCAGATAGTTTATGACAGCTAGTGACACCGAGCTTCTTTAGTTTATTAAGATCACAAACCTCGACGGGCAATTCAATTAAATCACTGCAATAGTCGATGTTCATTTCCTCTAGATTTGGGAATGCTGATGAGATTGAGATGGAACCGTTGTTGAAAGCTTGACCAATGTTACACATGAACAAGGATATCTTCTTCAGACCCGCCAATTGTTTGGGATTGTTGGTTATAGAAGGAATTGAGATGCGTTCTAATCTGATTCTCTTAAGATTTGGTAACGAACTCAAAAGTTGAAAGTTACTCAATTCAGCAGGTAAGAAACCATAATTTGTGACTATCACAGCCTTCAATTCATCCATGTTCACCAAAGATTCGGGTAAGGCATAATTCTTTGTCTGGAAATTCAATACTAAAACCTTAGCTTCTGGCATTTGCATGTCGTGCCACTTTGTTGAAAACCCTTCATCTGCAAAGCAACAACTGTGAGTGTCTGGAGAAGAAACTAAATGAAAGTACTATTAAGGCTTCATGTGCACGTGCGAGTGCGTGTGAGCAAGAATAACTATTTATTTGTGCATGTCTACATAATTGCTAAAGAGAAAAGGAGCGATGGAACAACCAGTTGTTATGGATATTAAGCGGGCCTTCATTGGCTGATGCTTTTGTTCTCTCCACCATTTTGGAAGATTGTCTCCACATATGTCAATAATCAGTTTTTTTCTATGTTCTACTGGTCCTTTTTTTGTGTTGTAGATAGCCAGCTCCCTAACAACATCATGATGGGTAACAAAGTGCTCACTGTAGTACCCGTCCCCCACCATATTGTCCTTCCTGGTGATGATCAAAACTAATTTTCTTAGAAGAGATTTCTTCAACCAACATAATGCAATAACAAGTTATTAGCATCAACCAGTCGTGAGTATAAAGGGGAAAATAGAGCGAAAATATCATACAAGAAAAAACAAAGCATGCACACCTTGTAACAACAAGATTAGCTAGACTACGTTTGGTTAGCTCATAGAGGTTTGCAATGCACTCTATATCTGTATCTACATCATATAACTCTGCCCAGATATCAATGAGGGCAGCAACAGGGATTCTTTGGTCTTCTGGAAATGAACCCAAGTCTAAGAAACATTCCTTGATGATTTCTTTATCTATGGCATCCAAGCTTCGTTCAAGGCAGAGCAGCAATTCAGTCTCTGAATCAAGAATAGAAAAACCTTTAGACCATTCAAGTTCTCTTTTTTGCCATATCTCTATAGGCTCCCCGCAAAGCGATCTCCCCACCACTGTAATAGCAAGCGGAAATCCCTTGCAACGTTCGACTATCTGCAGGATAATTTTCCAAAACAAAGTCAGTTACCTTTTAAGTTGCAGAGCCAAAATTCAAGTTACGATGATGTGAAAATGGCTAAATAACTATATACTGTATTCTAATTTTAGTTTTAGTCCACAAGTATGCTTAGATGCATGACTGCTCACAAATTTATACGGTAAATGGACGTGTTCATTCACTTGATTGTGGATGCTTTGCGTAAAGTGAACATGATTTCTTGACAATTTTCCAAAACCAAGTCAACTAATTTTTTACTATACATGCTCTGCATTGCAACTAAAAAGTACCTTTTCTGCAAGAACTTTTGGAATATGAGAGCTCTTATCTCCAAGGGATGCTGAATGATGAAAAAGTTTCATCGCATTGTCACGATCCAATGATCGCAAATAATAAGGGGAACCATATCCCCGAAATTCAGACCTAGATGTCACCAAAAACTTGTAATTTTCCATTTTGAATTGATCAAACTTCTGCACAAGGGATTCTGATCCAGACCAAACATCATCCAGGACAAACAGTATAGGATTCTGCCCTTCTTTCTTAAGAAAATGTTGCAGCCACGTCACTGTACTAACTTCGTTTTGGAAAGTAGGTACCTGGAAACCCTTTCGTTGATATAGATCTTGAACAATGTTTTCCAATTTAGGCTTTTTTGAAACCGTGACAAAGAAGATATTATCCTTGAATGTATCTATCCAAAGAAAACATAATAAATCTGTCATTGAGGCGTCATTTAAATCTGACATAGTTGTAATATATGATACCTTTTACATCACAAAAAAAAATATACAACTCCGAGTGCTAACTTAAAATATATGATACCTTTGACATCCTTGTCTTGACAAAACTTTGTAGCCAAAGTGGTTTTCCCACATCCTCCGGGAGCAGTCAGCACAACCATTGATACCTTTTCGTCCTTTAGAAGCTTCCTCTTCAATTCCTTTAGAGGAAAATCCAACCCAACCACAAGCGGTGGAAGTTCAGGTGCTGCACACCAAGTTTCACTGTCGGGTTGTTTTGGTATCCCCAGATTCGATTGAATTTTGCTGACCGCCTTCTCTATATTCTTCACCAAAACCGGGCTGTCCTTCATATCCCTTATTCCCTGAACGTCTAGCTTTTCCAAAAGTCGTTGAAGAGATTTATCCCATCCAGTCAGCTTGTTGGAGTATTTGTACCGTTTGTATGTGGTCCACCGTCGAATCTTTATGCACTTTTGAACGAGCTCTATGCCCTCTTCCAAATGCACTTCTAAGTTTTCCAGTTCCACAACCGGAAGATCCAATTTCTTGGATTTTTCTATATCTTTTTCTATATATTTCAACAATGGTTCCAAAGAGTCTAACCTGGATTTGATGTCTTTGAGGAGGGGCTTAATCCTTACATTCTTGGCGATCAGCTCCATGAGGACCTCATGCAGCGCATTGAATACTGATCCGGAAGGGTCGTCTGCTCCATCCATTCCTTGATTCTTAACGACGAAAACCAACACCGAAAATCAGAAAAACATACAAAAGTTTCAATGTAAAATTTACGACAATTGAAAATAACAGGGGAAATTGGCCGAATTTCTTAAATTACCAGTTTTTTATGTCATCGATATTTGATTTTGATAAGTTGAGGAATTGAGAAATTGAGATTTGGGGTGTATTCAATTGAGAATGTGAGAGATTTTAATGAAGTTTAATTGATTTGTAGAGATTTCATATAAAATTTTGATTCAATTCCCTCGAAATCTCATATAAAAAGGTGAGATTTGTGGATGCTTAAAATACATTACGAAATCTCTTCAATTCCTTGTAATTCCTCAACTTTCTCAAATTCTTTAAAATCAATTTCTGATTGAATACACATTTAAAATCTTAATTGAATATTTCTAAGGATTTTAATAAACTATCTTAAAATTCTAATTGAATACTGCTAGAATTTCAAAGACTTACTCAAAATTCTAATTGAATACCCTAGATTCATTAAAAGAATTAAAATCCCTAAAAATCTCAATTGAATACACTCCTTGATCTCGGACCATTTTAAGCAGTTGCCCAAAACAATATCAGATTAGAAATTGACACTCTTAAATATGGAACCCAAAATAAAGAGATTCAGAAAAGAAGCAATACAAAGTTGGATTTTCTCTTACGTTGTTGGTGATCAAGCAATACAAAGTTGGACAAACAAATATACAGTTTGGGTTGGTTTTAACATAGAAACCCTTACTCTTGAAGCTCGAAAGAAATTTCGGAGTTGGAGCGCGGTCACTTTTAGCAGTAGCTGATTGCTGTGGTGGGGCACTTGGAAATTAACTTGGAAGAAAAGGGGGAAAAGGGGGAAAACGGTGGAAAGAAGGTTTAAGGAAAGGGACAGAAGGGGAAAAGGGGGAAAAAGGTGGAAAGAAGGTTTAAGGAAAGGGACAGAAAGGGGGTGAGGTGGAAGGAAGGTGGGAGGAAGGTGGAGGAAGGTGGACGGAAGGAGAAAAAGGGGGAAAAGGTTGAAAGGAAATAGGTACCAGGAAGCTCAAGGAAGAAATAGGGGAGAAGAGCGGAAGGAGGGTGGAAGGATGGGGAAACGGAAAAGGGGAGGAAGGGGCTACAGACAGAGAAATCAGGGGCACAGGGGTTGGAGGAAAGTGGCGAACGGGGGGAAACCAGAAGCTCAAGGAGATGAACGGAACCGGGAAACTCTCACACAAAGGAAAGAAGAAGTCTCGCCAAGGAGAAAGGATCTCTCACGGAGGAGTTGTGAAGGCAAGTTTCTAAAGGAGACAAAAGCATAAAGACAGTCAAACGAAAGTTTGGACCGATGAACACTAAATGATTGATACTTAAACCATTTCTTTTATGTTGCACTCTACGGATTACATTTTGACGATATCAATGGCATATCGATTGCGTGTTTGCATTAACTTAAAACACATTCAACCGTAACTTAGAATATCTCAATATCTATCACCTACAGGAGTCTGCAACAAAAGAAACTTAATGCATAATTTACATATTAGGTTTAGTAAAAACACATGTTTTGTATATTCAAAGAAAATATAATACACATTATTTATAGAGAATTGGTGTTGATACTCCAAAAGCATCATTTTGCACTTCATAAAAATGCAATACAAGAAAATATAATACACATTATTTATTTTGTGTAAAACATTACACAGGAAAAAAACGCATAATTTCTTAAGACTCAAGAGAGTTTGATCTAAACAGTACCACAAATGGATTTGATGAAACTTAGAAATTGTACAAAATCAAAAAAGAAAAACCCAACAAGAAGATGAAAATTAAAGAAACAATGTAACACAAACCTTATTTTGTCTTTTTTTATTTTTTTAAACAAATGATATTATCATCATTAAAATATGAGAAGATAAAAGTAAATATAACTTCACAATAGACTAATAATAATATAGTTTAAATTAAGAAAGGTTCCCACAAATGTTTCTTCTCTTCATCACAAATCACTTGCTCCAACTCCTCATCAAGATCCACACATAAAGGTAACTTTTCGGATGAATTACATAAAACTATCTCAAGTATTAGGTCTATCAGAGCTTATACCTCATCATTAAAATATTTAAATATCATACCTTATATTATATTCGAGTCGTCAGAGCTCTTGCAGGGGATCTCGTTGCCGTTGCCTTCGGCCGCGATTTCGGCATCGAAAGGGCTGAAGGTCACGTTGATGTAAGAAGGCGGGTCGATGTACGTGGAGTTGTCGGGGGAGATCGCGATATGGTGAGGGCGCCAAAAGGGGATCGATGTCGGCTGGCGTTGTTGAGGTGGTGGTAGCGAAGGCGGCGACGACGAAAGGGGTTGTGTCGTATCGAATAGTGACGACATGGCGCTGCAATAATTTGAGTACGATTTATTACCATTCAATTGAGCGTCAAGGACGAGATCCTCCATTTCTTCTTT
The DNA here is from genome assembly GCF_916048215.2 of Malus sylvestris. Classification (NCBI taxonomy): domain Eukaryota; kingdom Viridiplantae; phylum Streptophyta; class Magnoliopsida; order Rosales; family Rosaceae; genus Malus; species Malus sylvestris. The sequence continues at coordinate 13,246,879 of NC_062261.1, read as the reverse complement.
CGGTGCGAGGAGGTGGGCTTCGTCGGAGGCCCGGTTCTCAGAGCCCATCATCTCGTTCCTTCACCAGAACAAAACCGATAGGTGAAGAAGAAAAGAGTTGGAGGAGGAAGTAATTAGTCTAGGATTTGAGGGGCATTTAGGGGTTTTTGGGGAGTTGCAGAAATGGGAAGACTTGATTGGAATTTGGCAGAGGTGGCTGGGTGGAGAAGACGATCGAGTGGGGAAGATGAGGGCGAGGGAGAGTCACGTGTGTATGGAGGGTGTGCTGACTGCTGAGAAAGAACGATAATTCAGTGGGCCAAAACGACGACGGGTTTAGTTCGTTGGATTCGGAACCTTTTGGATAGGATGATGTTTTTGGGTTTGGAGTGTTGTGGAGTACTTGGTTTTTATTTGAACTGGAAGGTTGAATGACGAGTTGCTTTGAATGGTTGGATTTAGTGGTGGTGGTGGAGGAGGAGGAGGAGGAGGGATGTGGAGATGGCGGAAGAGAAGGTGGCGATGGGGTTCTGGTTTTGGTGGTGAAGGAAGGTTGGGGTGGGGGGCAGGGACACAGTGGATGGGAAAGAATGGGTGATGGGTTTGTAGGGATGGGTCTCCTATTTAAAAAAAATTATTAAAATGTATGCATTGCAATAAATTTGAAGATAATGTATGATATTGAAATATTTTAAAGTAATTTTGTCTAAGTACCCAACTTTTTCAAACTTGAGCATTGTCCCCATGTTGATTTTTCTTAAACCGTTCATATTACCAATGCCTTGGGGCAACTCCTTGATGACGAAACAATTATACATGTCAAGATTGCACAACTTAGTGAGCTTCTCAAATCGAGACCGTAAGCCTTACCAAGTCTGTACAGGACCTTAGGACTACAAGAAAACATGGCATTTGCGACACCGTTTGTGCAACTGTAAGGCGGCCCTCGCAATAAAATATTAAATTTCACTAAAAATTTTTGCGCTTTGTTCTGCGCTAAAAGAGAAAAATAAAAAAGAATTATAATGAGACTCAGATGCTCGAGCCTGCCTCTAGCTCTCCGCCTCTCTCCCTCTCTTCAAAAGCTTAAAACCTTCTCTGCCACTCTCGCCATAACCATTGATGCTGAGCCACAATTGAACCAGGTAAGGGTTTATGGTTCTTGTTCCCTCTCTCAAACAAATCTCCCCTTTCCCTATCCCTAATTTTTTCGTCATCTCAGTTCTTTCTTTTTGCTTCTAGAAAGTCGAATTCAACGTCATCTCTTCTCATTCGGGTAAGATAATGTGTTTTTTGTTGGTGTTGTTTCATCATTTTTCTTCAAATTCCTATCCTATCTATTCTCCATAAGTTCTATCGTTATTTAGGGTTTTTCCCTTTTTTTTTCCTGTGGTTTTACTTCGTCATTACTTACTAATATTTTTGGAGATTTTTTGTAATTGGAGCTATTTTTTGTAATTTTGGATGTTGTGATTGTGTACTGTATTAATTGTGGTATTATTTTGTCAATTAGTTGATGTAAGGACGAGGATCATAAGGAAAACGATTAAAGGCAAAGTGTGATATACATTTTAATGTGAATTTCAGTTTAGACCAACTCTAATGGTTGGGCTAAAAGCCAAATTTTTTAGCCTGGAAAATTTAGCTTTTAGCCCAGAAACAGTTTTTCTGCTCCAACCGTTCTAGGCTAAAATTTTAGCCCGGAATTATTAAATAATGAACTTAGGCTATTTTTTTCTTAAATTAAATTAATATATATATATATATATATGTAGACTATCGTAAATTAATTTTATGAACATTTTAATCTAAAAATATTTAAATTTTGATAAATATTGAAAAAAATAAATTTGTGTGAATGTTTGAACAATTACATAGGTATTTATGGAGTTTTTAGGTGAATTTTGAGTTAAATAGTTTTTTTTTAATTTTTTTAGCCGTTGGATTTAAATTTAGGCCGTGAGATCTTTTTTTTTTACTGTTAGATTTGATTATATTCGATCTCAGCCGTTAGATTCAATGTATTTTAAAATAACATATTCGAAAAAAAATAAATTTGAATTTGGACTATTGGATCAACCAACGATCCTTAAACCCCAGCCATTGGATCTCAATTATAGCCGTTAGGATGATGATTTTGGCCGACAACCAGCTGACTGCAGGGCCCACCCCTGTCGAGAAAGCATTGCAAGCCTAGTGCGTGGGGCGCGTACGTGTGTGGGCGGGCCAAGAGTGGCCCAAGTTCCAGCGAGTCCACTCGCATGGGGGGGGGGGGGAGGAATTTAGGGTGGTATTTGGCCCAGCTTTGGCATTTGGCTTTTAGCCCAAAGATTTGTCTTGGGTTGGAGTGGGTTTGGGGGGGGGGGAATTTGGCATTTAGCCCATTGTTGGAGATGGTCTTATTAATGCTTTTGTTGTAGAATTTATTTGATTTAATCCGAGTTTTTCATTTGTATGCTATTACTGCTCATTTTTCCCTATCTGGACTTGGATATAAAGTACTATGCTTTAGGGATTTTGAACCGTGATGCAACCGATGACAGAGTTACAGTAAAGAGCGCTGAAGCCACTATTAAGTAAGTAGTTTGATTCAGAATTTGTTTAGTGTCTTTGTATTTCTTGTTAGGAATGTCGGTACTACAAGATAGAATGCACAAAGTAAAGTAGAAAATGGACACTCTAAACTTCACTCACACAATATGTAGTGGAACATTCTCATTCTCACTCTTGGAGTGGAACTCTAGCTTTGGACTTGATCCTTTGCTACTCACTACTTTCTTGATTGGTTACATCAGTACAATATCACACCCATATTTATAGGTGAGGACTTGGCACTCTACTAGTTTTTAGTTCCTTCTACAAACTAGAACTAGTTTCTAGTTTCTAGTATATTCTACAAACCTCTAGCTTATGTTGAAAAACCCGCACACTAGACCTTGTTCTTTAATGTAACCAACGGCAATAGACTAAACTAGCAAATATTAGAAACACACAAGAATTATACTGGTTCGGCAGAACTTTTGCCTGCGTCCATCTGTTATTTCTCTAGGTAGAGAAATCACCTCTCCTTTGATTAATAATAAAGATTACAGAACTTTTGCAAACCCTAAAACTAATCTCAAAACTCTTGGCTGTCTGGCTGTTTTCTTTCTCTCCTCTTAAAAATCAGCCTTGCCGCACCCTATTTATAGACATAGAGTTGGCTTACATGTCCTAAGGCTGATTGAATTCTTATTTCCAAGTGGACTAGGAAATTACACTTATCCAAATCCAAATAGACTTCTAGAAATCCAAACCTAAATTGAATAAAGAAATTGAAATTCTTTCCTAATCCCTCTAGGACAAGAATCGGTATACCTCTAGGTTTCCTAAAACAATCCTAAACCAACTAGGACATATTTGACGAGCCAAAATCCAAACAGCTTAATTCTAGACTAGTCACAAAATTGTAGCTTCTAGATCTTTTCATTTGCAACCAAGGAAGCTAGTACTTTCTAGCTTCTTCCACCAACTTAATAACTTGCTAGAATTGTCTAGCATGCTCCAGCCACCTCACTTTCTTACTAGAATAATCTAGAACATTCATCATGGGCTGGACCATATACCAACAATCTCCCCCTCCAGTCCATGAGGGAGGAATTTCGATCATGACTCCAAGTTACTTGGAGTCCATCCCAGCAGCCTTAATGCAGAATTCCAACTTTGATTTTGTGACTACCTTTGTCAACATGTCTGAGGAATTATTATCGGTATGAATCTTCTTCGGCTGTAGCAACTTGTTCTCAATAGCCTATCTAATCCAGTGATAACGAATATCAATGTGCTTGGTGCGTGAATGATATGCAGTGTTCTTGCTCAAATCCAAAGCACTCTTACTATCACAATAAACGCCATAATCATTTTGCTTCAAACCTAACTCTTGGAGAAACCGCTTCAGCCACAACAACTCCTTGCATGGTTCTGTAGCGGCTATATATTCAGCCTCAGTTGTGGACAAAGCAACACACTTTTGCAACTTGGATTGTCATGAGACAGCTCCCCCTGCAAAAGTAAACAAGTACCTAGACGTAGATTTTCTACCATCCAGGTCACTTCCCATGCTAGCATCTGTAAATCCTTCCAAGATTGGTTTGGAACCGCCAAAGCACAAGCACATCTTAGAAGTCCCCTTCAAATATCTGAGAATCCACTTAACAGCTTCCCAGTGTTCCTTCCCTGGATTAGAGAGAAACCTGCTTACCACACCTACTGCATGAGCAATATCTGGTTGTGTACACACCATTGCATACATGATACTTCCTACCGCTAAAGAGTAGGGAACAACTGTCATTTTCTCCTTTTCTTCATATGTTTTTGGACACTACTCTTTGCTTAACTTGATATGATTGGCTAAGGGTGAGCTTACCGGTATGGCTGCTTTCATGTTGAACCTTTCAAGCACCCATTCAACATACTTTTCTTGTGACATCCACAACTTCTTGGATTTTCTGTCACAAATTATCACCATGCCCAAAATCTGCTTGGCTGGCCCTAAGTCCTTCATGTCAAACGACTTAGATAACTCTTCTTTGAGCTTTTTAATCATAGAAGCATCTTGACCGACAATCAACATGTCATCAACATAAAGCAATAAAATAATGAATTTACCTTCAGAAAATTGTTTGATATAGACACAAGAGTCAACATAAGTTCTCTTGTACCCATTACTCACCATGAATGAGTTGAACTTCTTATTCCACTGTCTTGGAGCCTGCTTAAGACCATATAAGCTTGTCTTTAGCTTGCACACCAAATTTTCTTTACCTTTGACTTCAAAGACTTTGGGTTGCTCCATGTATATCTCCTCTTCTAAATTGCTGTGGAGAAATGCAGTTTTAACGTCTAACTGCTCGAGCTCAAGATCCATGCTTGTTGCCATACCAAGGATAACTTGAATGGAAGTCATCTTCCCCATCGGTGGGAAAATCTCATCAAAGTCAACTCCTTTCTTTTGACCAAAACCTTTGACAACCAAATGAGCCTTGTACCTTGTCATGTTGTCGTCTCTTTTCAATTTGAACACCCACTTATATTTCAATGCTTTTCTGCCTTTTGGAAGCTCCACCAGCTCATAGGTATCATTCTTTAATAAGGAATCCATCTTTGACTCCATTGCCTTAATCCATCTGTCACTATTGTTATGAGCTTTTGCCTCCTCATAAGTTTCGGGCTCTCCATAATTTGTCAACATGATATACTCTGATGAAGAATACTTGGTAGACAGTCTTCGACTTCTGCTGGATCTTCTGACTTGGTCTTCATTCTCTTGCGGGGTTGGAGGCTCCCCCTGATGTAGTTCTCCTTGATTCTGCTATTCTTGACTAGGCTCCCCCTGATCAACAATTTCATGGTCTGGATTAGGCTCCCCATGATCAGCATTATATGGTTCTGCAGACACTTCATTGGCAGCTGAGAGGTTTCCTAGTTTCCATCTCTAAACTGGTGAGATGTGTACTCGCCGCCATTGTTGCTACGAAGGCACTTGAGAGGTTTTCTAGTTTCCCTCTCCACCATGGCATTGAACTCCTGGAATGTCTGAAACACCTGGTCTTTGGATTTCAACAAAAACACCCAGACACTTCGTGAAGCATCATCAATATAAGTAACAAAATATTTATTTCTTACAAGTGACACGACTTCCATGGGACCACACACATCTGAATAAACAAGATCTAACAAATTTCCTTTCTTTGTAGATGGAACAAAAAAACTAACTCTTCTTTGTTTACCAAATAAACAGTGCTCGCAAGAGTTTAACGACGTACCTTTGGCAAAGGGAATGTGAGACTTCTTTGCTAGAACTTGTAGGCCTTTCTCGCTCATGTGGCCAAGCCTCTTATGCCACAAGTCTAGAGATGAGTCTTCCACAGCAATCAACTCACCTTTCAAAACCTTGGCATTTGACCGGTACAACATACAACAAAGTCGTGCTCTTGCTACCACCATTAAGCCTTTAGTAAGCTTCAATTTTCCTTCGCCAATATGGTGATAATAATCTTGTTGATCAAGGGTATCGATGGATATCAAATTGAGACGTATATTAGGAATATGTCTCACATCTTTCAATATCAACTAGCAGCCGAGATTAGTTTTTAGGCAAATATCACCAATTCCAAGAATTTTGGAATTGCTTTCATTCCCCATCTTCACTATGCCAAAGTCACCTTCTTTGTATGTACTGAAGAACTCCCGTTTGGATGTAGCATGGAAGGAAGCTCCATTGTCAAAGATCCATTCAATGTCTTTGTCAGAATCACCCATATGCAGACATTCACCAACAGACAATATTCTGATACATCACCACATGATTGCGGTGGTATTGCCAGTATCATCTTTCTTCTGATTGTTTCCTTCCCTTTGCTATCTCTTCCAAACTCAATAATTTTTCTTCATATGGCCTTCTTTGCCACAATGGTGGCATGCACCCCTGAACCTTGATTTGGATCGGCTAGAACTCCTGCCATGACCTCTAGGCCCTCTACTCTTGCTTCTTCCGCGGTTCTCTGTGACAAATACTTGGCTGCTATATGTGCCAGAAGCCTTTCTCCTTGTTTCTTCATTAAGCATGCTATTTTTAACATTATCAAGAGTAAGAACACCATTAGGAGTAGAGTTACTTACACTCACCACAAAGGTATCCCAACTGTCTGGCAAGGATCCAAGTAACAAGAGCGCTTGCAGCTCGTCCTCAATTGTCATGTTCATAGTAGCCAACCGGTTGATGATATTCTGGAAATTGTTCAAGTGTTCTGCTACACTTAAACCATCCGTGTTCTTCACATTGATGAGCTCTTTGATCAAGAAGACTTTCTTGGCTGGGGTCTTTTTCTCGAACAAGGACTCAAGCTTTGTCCAAAACTCACGGGCATTGGTTTCATTAGACACATGGTGAAAAACACTATCGTCCACCCATTGTCTGATTGTGCCAATTGCCTTGCGATTCATTTTCTTCCACTCAGCATCGGACATGCTCTCGGGCTTAGTGGCATCTCCTTCAATTGGCTCATGCAGATCCTTGCAATAGAGAATATCCTCCATCCTTGGCTTCCATGTTACCCAATTGGAGTTGGTGAGTTTGATCATAGTGCCACTTCCTTCCATCTTGTAGTATAAGCCAACCGGGCTCTGATACCACTTGTTAAGAATGTCAGTACTACAAGATAGAGAATGCACAAAGTAGAAAATGGACACTCTAAACTTCTCTCACACAATGTGTAGTGGAACTCTCATTCTCACTCTCACTCTTGGAGTGGAACTCTAGCTTTGGACTTGATCCTTCGCTACCCACTACTTTCTTGATTGGTTAAATCACTACAATATCACACCCATATTTATAGGTGAGGACTTGGCACTCTACTAGTTTCTAGTTCCTTCTACAAACTAGAACTAGTTTCTAGTATATTCTACAAACCTCTAGCTTAATTATAGACTAGTCACAAAATTGTAGCTTCTAGATCTTTCCATTTGCAACCAAGGAAGCTAATATTTTCTAGCTTCTTCCACCAACTTAATAACTTGCTAGAATTGTCTAGCATGCTCCAGCCACCTCACTTGTTTACTAGAATAATCTAGAACATTCATCATGGGCTGGACCGTATCCCAACATTTCTTACCTTTGAATCGTTAGTTTTTGCTTCTTCTATTTGTTTGATTTTAACCTTTTATGCCCTGCAGGCACAATTTTGTTGTGTAATGTGCTACAGTAACCCCTGGTTAGTTGTTTTTGCTTTTCTATAATGCTGTTTTGTATGTATTATCACGAGGACCTTGAATCCTTTACGATATACATTATGGCTGCTCAAATACTTTCCTTAGCAATAAGATGATCTATCTGCTCTACCTGGACATTTAAATGTTGTCTCATCTAATTTCAATTTCTCATATACCTTGCAGATGAGACCAGAATGAAGGAGTTTGGGTTGAAATCAATGTGGAGTCCAAAGGGCACAATTAGAAACATTCTAGACGGTTTGTATCTGAGACGTCATCTCCTTTTAATACAAAACAAAATTTAATACTCTTAGTTTTGTTACTCGTTTTCGTTCATAAGTTACAAATTAAGTTAGCATCTGAAAGATTACCTAACTGTTTGAACAATCTCTAATTGAAATGTAATGCTTTAATTTACAGGTGCTATTTTTTCATGAAACTATTCTATGTAGAAACATCCCTAGAATAGTTCCTGGTAATAGCTTGAAGTCATTTCTAATCTTGAATGTAAGTAAAATGTTATGGGAAGTGCTCAATACGTGTCCAATTTACAGGTTGGAAGAAAGCCATATGTATTCGTAGGCATGCCTTTGGCGATCAGTATCGAGCCTGATACAGTTGTCAAAGGGCCATGAAAACTTGAAATGGTTTTTGGTAAGTAAATCTCAACATTCTAGATCATATGATTGTTCTGGTGAAGTAATTTCCCTTGAATATGGTTTTCTGCTTCGCATCTCTGTTTGTAATGCTAAGTCCCAGAAGGAGTCTCCCTTGTTGCACTTGATGTTCACAATTTCAAAGGGCCTGGTGTGGCCCTTTCTATGTATAATGCTGATGAGGTTTGTGTTACCACAATGGGCATCGCATACCTTTTTGTTTGTTTAGGCAAATGTGCTGATAAACTCTACTAAAAAAACCTTTATTTTTTGGTAGTCTATTCGAGCTTTTGCCGACTTGTCAATGTCTTTGGCTCTTTCCAAGAAGTGGCCACTATACTTGAGCACCAAAAACACTATTATGAAGAACTAGTGAAGTATGATGGCAGGTAAATTTACCTTTCTTGGAAGAATTATTCATCATTCAACTATGAATTCTATATCATTTAGTTCAATAAGGAAATTCTTACAAATGTTGAGTTATTTGACTGCTCCAGGTTTAAGGACATATTTGAGGAGGTCTATGACGAGAGGTGGAAGCAGACGTTTGAAGACAATTCTACATGGTTTGTATTATCATGAGGACCTTGACGTAGGAATATAGAACCTATAAACGTTTTGATCATGTATATATGTTTCATTACTGTAAGTGAAATACATTCTTTGATATCCAAGTGTTTCTCATTTTGTGAATTATGAATTGTATCAGTATTGGATTTTATTCTAGTTTGAAATATGTAGTAACATTTCACATGAAACAATTTTGGTGAAGCTGTTAAAAATAATGTGATTGTGGAGTCTCATTTGACGCCTAATATTTTTTTAAAACCTAGTGCCTATTATTTGTGATGCGTTACTTGTTGTCGCAAACCTGTAGCAAATAGTATTTGCGACACGGTGAAAACGTCGGATATAATCAACCAACATTTACGACGCCTATGTATTGCAACGAGTCATTGGCTCTCGCAAGCCCGTTGTAAAAGGGTTGCTGCGACGCTTTTTGCTGTTTTTGTGACTCATTTTGACCGTCCCAAAAGGTCCTTTTTTTTTGTCGTACTCCTAAATTCTCTAGCTTTCCAATCTTTCATGCAAGGTAGATAGCTTATGGCAGTTGGTGACACTGAGCATCTTCATATGAACAAGATCACAGAGCTTAGCAGGCAGTTCCACCAAATCATGGCAATAGTCGATATTCATTTCCTCTAGACCTGGCCAGGCATCAGAAATTTTGATGCAACAATTGCGGACATTGTCAATTTTCTGTACAAAGACCTTTGTTGAAATTACAATTGTTTTTGCTTTATCTTTTGTTACTATACCTCGAAAGCATGGACTCTTGGAATGCCAATATATTAAAAAGGCTTTATAGCCAAAATGGTTACTGAGATTTGCATAACACATCACTTTGGTTCATGAGATTGAAAATCAATAGAAATGGTCCTTGAGATTGTCCACCATCCATTATTTTGATCATTCCGTTAAAAACTCTGTTAAGTGTCCCGGAGCTCTTAGCTGGAAGTTTGGGCAATTTTCAATGCTTCGTAACTCAATCGTTTCTTAACCAAATTCGACCCATAATATATAAAAAGGAAGATAGGAAAGTGTAGAACAAGATTATACCATTTGGAAGCCCAATGGTTGCCAGAGATGGCCGGAAAATACCCTGAAATATGATTGGTCCGCAGGAAAACTGAAAAACTCGCAGGAAACTGGGTAAACTTTAAATGTTCATAACTTCTTCAATACTCAACGAAATCGAATGATTCGAATGATTCAAAAACGAAAATCATACTCATCAATGAGACGTAGAGAATGGTACATTTCTTGATGGCTAATTCACCGTGGTTTGGCCGGAAAACAGCTTGAAAGTGGCTAACTCAAGACCAAGACAACCACTTTTGAGCCGTTTTCCAGCCAAATCACGAGGATTTAGCCGCCAAGAAATGTACCATTCTCTTTGTCTCGTCGATAAGTATGATTTTTGTTTTTGAATCACTTGATTTCGTTGACTATTGAAGAAGTTATGAACGTTTAAAGTTTACCCAGTTTCCTGCGAGTTTTCCAGTTTTCCGGCGGACTAGTCACATTTCAGGCTATTTTATTACCATCTCTGGAAACCATTAGGCTTCCAAATAGGTTTAATCTTGTTTTACACTTTCTTATCTTCATTTTGATATATTATGGGTCGAATTTGGTTAAGAAACGATTAAGTTACGAAACTTTGAAAATTTGCCAAACTTTCGGCCAAGTGCTCCGGGACACTTAACGGAATGACCAAAATAATGGTTGGTGGACAATCTTAGAGACCATTTCTATTGATTTTCAATCTCAGGAACCAAAGTGATGTTATGCAAATTTCAGAGATCATTTTAGCTAAAAATCCTATTAGAAACTACTACTAGTCTCTCTCTCCTTTCGCCTATCAAATGACTCCTTGCTCCAACTTGTGGTCGGTGACAGTTATTTTCTAAAACTGATATCGTTTGGTTACTGCTTTTAGTTTTCTATTTTGAAGAAAATGAAAATTGAAAGCAACGAGGCCAATTGATTATCATTTCATTTTCAATTTTTGTTTTATCTTTTTTGAAAATTAAATTTATTTGATAACTACCTTTAATTATGCAGTTTTTAAAGCTAATTCTTTAAGTTTTAAATTTTGACTTTTAATTTTGATTTTTAATTTTAGTTATTAAATAAATGTATTTAATATTTCTTATGCACATTACCATTTAGTATTACAGTCTAGTAATATTCATCTTCACTTGTAAATGATATGTTTTAGGTTTGATTCTCGCCAAATGCAAATTTGAACTACGTTATTGCTAGCTTATTGTGATGTAAGCTCACCCCTTTCCTATTATATAGATAATTTCGTTTTTTCAAAAAAAAAAAAAAAAAAAAAAAAAAAAAAAAAAATATATATATATATATATATATATATATTGTGCGTAGTTGTTGGAGTTATCGTGTCATTTGGTAGGACTTCACTTGTTGAGCAAAAATACATTCATAAAAGTCATGCATTGACAAAACTGATGATGCATCACGCTCACTGTAAATTGTATATGAAATGGTTACGAAATCGCTAACCGACCCTTCAGTTATTCTACTGTTTCGTTTCTTGGAAACGTCCTGCAATCCGAGCCCACAAACTGCCGAGTAAGGTAAATGAAGGCGTAGTGGGCGACCTCAACAAAGTTGACAACACATGGCCCTTTTTTTTTTTTTTTTTGGCTTTTTAGTCAAATGGTCCCGGAGATTTGTATAACACATCATTTTAGCTCCTGAGATTGAAAATCAATAGAAATGGTCCCTGAGATTGAAAATCAATAGAAATGGTCCCTGAGATTGTCCACCATCTATTATTTTGGTCTCTCCGTTAAAAACTTCATTAAGTGTCCCGGAGCTCTTGGCCGAAAATTTGGGCAATTTTCAAAACTTCGTAACTCAATCGTTTCTTAACCAAATTCGACCCATAATATATCAAAATGAAGATAAGAAAGTGTAGAATAAGATTATATATATTTGGAAGCCAATGATTGCCGAAAAATAGCCTAAAAGTTGACTGGTCCGCGGGAAAACTGGAAAACTCGCAGGAAACTGGATAAACTTTAAACGTTCATAACTTCATCAATACTCAACGAAATCGAGTGATTCAAAACAAAACTCATACTTCTCAACGAGACAAAGAGAATGGTACCTTTCGCGATGGCTAATTTGCAGTGGTTTGACCGAAAACGGCTCGAAAGTGGCTAACTAGAGACCAGACAGGCTCTTTGGAGTCATTTTCCAGCCAAACCACTATGATTTAGCAGTCGAGAAAGGTATCATACTCTTCGTCCTGTTGAGAAGTATGATTTTTGTTTTTGATTCACTCGATTTAGTTGAGTATTGAAGAAGTTATGACTGTTTAAAGTTTATCCAGTTTCCGGCGAGTTTTCCAGTGTTCCGGCTGACCAATCAGCTTTCAGGCTATTTTCCAGCCATCTCGGGCAACCATTGGGATTCCAAATAGGTATAATCTTGTTCTACACTTTCCTATCTTCATTTTGATATATTATGGGTCTAATTTGGTTAAGAAACGATTGAGTTACGAAGCTTTGAAAATTGCCCAAACTTTCGGCCAAGAGCTCCGGGACACTTAACGGAGTTTTTAACGGAATGATCAAAATAATGGATGGTAGACAATCTCATGGAACATTTCTATTGATTTTCAATCTCATTTACGTGTATCATATATCTACTGATAAATTGATCCCGTTTGCATGAATCATAGTTTGATGAAAAATAACAAAGCTGAGAATTTTATGTGAGGAGACTGTAGTATAGTTCCCTTATGTCTTCATAGAATATACACAAAAACTTCAAAATTGATTAATTAAAAATCAGCTCTCTTTTTAATAAAAAAAATATCAGCTATCTTTTCTAATGTACAATTATTGGTTCCAAAGCTATAAGTTTTATACAAAAATACTTTCCAAGAGCTCAATTAGAGCAAAAAAACCTCCTCATTTACCTAATTGTCACGCTTTAATTGATTATTTGCTGTGAAATTTCTTTGAGCCCTTCCCATTAAGCCAAGTCTTTTTTTTTTTAATTATTGACATGCTCTAATTAATTTTTAGTTGTGAAATTTCTATTGTGTGCCGTTCTTCCATTACAAAGTATTAAACTTGTATATTTTATTTTCTAAAGTATAATGGATGTTATTTATTTTCTAAAGTATTAAATTTGTGTATTTCCTTCTAAAGTATAATATTATTTATTATCTACTTTGTCAATGACTTCTCTGTGAAAAGCTCAAAAGCCTATTGTTTTTTTCTTAAATATATCATCAGAACAACTTTTAAAAGAAAGAAAATATGGCACGTTCTTGTAACCAAAAGAGAAAATATGACCCTTTCTTTTTTTTTTTTTTTTTTTCAACTATTAACGTTGAATGAGATTAATCGAGCTGTATTTGTTGAAAAACATAGTTTGAGACCAATTCATCGCAATAGTCAATAACTAATCAATTCTCTAGATTCGGCAATGCATCTGTTGAGCAAAAATTGTACAAAAATGTAACAAATAATCTATCAGACACAATCTTACTCTCGTTCATTTTTCTGAAGAGGGTTTTATTAATTTTTGTTTGACCCATTTTAGACTATACGTCTGTTAATTACAACCTTTGATTAAAAATAAAATAACCTTTTGATTCCAATATGAATAAATCATAACTTGGGGATTTGGATGTTTGTTTGGTTTTGCAACTGCACCTCGGTTGAGCCCTTGATTACTACGTACTCTTTTTGGAGGGATCAAGCCATTCGTAGTTCTTGGATGATTTGGTTTGAGATTTTTAGTGAGTGAATGACCCACTAAAAAAAAGTTTTGTGTTTGGTTTATTTGAATACTTCGAATTTGTTTGAGTGAATTTGGTTGAATAAACCAGGGATTCAATTTGGACTTTGTGGTGAATTTGGTTGAGATGAATAAGGGGCTCGATTTGGATTTTATGGTGAATTTGGTTGAGATGAACCAGAGATTCAATTTTGGGTTTTTGTCTTTGTGCAATTGCATCTAGACTGAATCTCTAGATTGCCTACATATCGTTAGCGAAATCAAACTGGCATAATTCATTAATTCCAAAGAGTGAAAGACCCACTGAAAAGAAAAATATTTTGTGTTTGATTTGGTGCCTTGTGCAGTTTCAGCTTGTGCAGACATAGTTCATTAATTCCAAAATGTAAAAATATGATTTTTCATTAAAAGTGAACTATTAAAAAGTGAACTGTACCAAAATGTTTTGTTAAAACTTATTTTTTAAGGGTTGCCACGTGAGTGTTTTTATCAATTAATTTGGGAAGTTGTCAGCAAGCTTTTTTCTTCCCTGTGAACTTGGACTTGACTTCACATGGCAGACAAGATAAAACATCTTTTAGTTATTTATTTGGAGATGCGGTATTCTTTGATCATTTTGAATTCTACTCGCTATGCTTTTATTTTGCCACAGGGAATTTTGTTTCCTTGCATACTTGTCACGGCATCAAAGAGGAACCAAATTCTTTTTTTTTTTTTTTTTGAAGTATATTGATATTTTTTATACTAAGAGAAGGGGAAATTTGGATAGACCACACAATGCGTAAACTAATTTGGTATCGAATTAGCCATCTACGATATTCGAACCTAAGATTTCTCACTTCCAAATGAAAATGAATATTACCATACTGTAGTACTGAGTAGCAGAAGAACTAAAGACGCCATCTAGGAGATTCGAACCTAAGACTTCTCACTTCCAAATGAAAAGAAATATTATCATACCATAGTACTGAGTAGCAGAAGAACTAAAGATCTTGATTTCAAATAAACCCCTCCTAAGACCATCTCCAATGGTGGGCTAAATGCTAAATTTCCCCCCACATTTCCCCCCTAAACACTCTCCAACCCATGCTAAAACTTTAGGCTAAATGTCAAATGCCAAAGCTGGGCCAAATACCCCCCCCCATGCGAGTGGACTCGCGGGTTGTTGGGTCAGTCTCGGCCAGCCCACGCTCCAACGCGCACCACGCGGTGCACTTGCAAAGGTTTCCCGACAGCGATGGGCCCCGCTGTCAGGCTTATGTCGGCCACCCACAAAAACCCAACGGCTATAATTTTGATCATATGGCTGGGCTTTAAGGACCGTTGGTTGATCCAACGGTCCAGATTCAAATTTAATTTTTTTTAGAATATGTTATTTTAAAATACATTGAATCCAATGGCTGAGATTGAATATAATCAAATCTAACGGTAAAAAAAAAAATCTTACGGCCCAAATTTAAATCCAACGGCTAAAATAATTAAAAAAATATTTAACTCAAAATTCACCCAAAAACTCTATAAATATCTATGTATTTGTTCAAACATCCACACAAAACTCAATTTTCTCTTACAATTCTTCCAATTTATCTTTCTACCAATTCTTTCCATTTCCAAATTGTTCAACATGGCAAGATAGCATATTAGAGGTCATAATTGGACATGTGAGGAAGATGTTGCTTTATGCTTGGCATGGGTTTCTGTTAGCGAAGATGGTGCAGTTGGCACAAATCAAAATAAGAAGGTTTTGTGGGATAAAATAATTGCAAAGTTTCAAGAAAACTGCAATGGCGGCGGGTGGGATGGTGGTGGTGTTTATGATCGGTGGAAGACTATCAACAAAACATGCACTTTATGGAAGGGAAACTTGGAGAGAGCCGTGGTTGGCATGGCTAGTGGAAGGAGTGCCACATAAATTGTGAGTTTTGTTCTTGATATTTTATTTGTTATATACATAATATTATGTTGCAACTAATTATTTTTATGTATTTTTTGCATAGGGTGACAAAGCAATCGAAATTTACAAGACAAGAGTAACACCAAAAAATCAAGTTTTTAAGTTGCAACATGCTTGGGACGTCCTCAAGGATTGTCCAAGGTGGGGAACCGATGCGGACCAACAATGGGGAAAATTATTTCAATGTGAAGCCGCACAGACAAATGTCGGAGATGAAGGTGTCGATGAAATGACCCCATCTCATTCTTTTGCAAGGCCATCGGGAAGAGATAAACAAAATGAAGCAAAGAGAAAAGGGAAGTCCCAAGATCCGATGACACTTTGATACCGGAATTGCAAAATTGAATGAAACTCATAGCGCTCGCCAAGATGAAACGGCCCGAATGCGTTTGCAAATGAAGGAAATCTTGGATAGGGATGAAAATAGGTTTGAAATTGAATTCATGATGAAGGACCTCAGCAAATACACTCCAGAGAGGAAGAAGTTCTTACGTGGTAAGCAAAAGGAAATTATGCGAAAGTTTGCCTCAAGGAGTATGTTTCAAGATGATGAATCATTTGAACCCTATATCCCAACATTTCAACGAAGTCCATCACCAAGTGAAGATGGTGAATATGATTATTAAGTTTATGTAGTGTATGAATTATGTGCTTTATTAATTAAGTTTATTAATTTATTAATTATGTGGTTTATGAATTATCGGTTGTATTAAGTTTATGTATTATTGGTTGTATTGTTTCTATTAATTTAGATGCCTTCAATAATTATTGTACTTATTATTCCACACTTTGATGTAGAATAGATGCCTTCAATAATTCAACCTCCATTCAATAATTTATCCAACGTACTAGACAAAATATTTTGCACAAGAAGACACTTAAATTTATTACTAGAAAATAACAACATAGTATACTTAAAATTATTACATAAATGCTTAACCAACATCATCAACGTTCACCTTCTCGGCGCTATACATGCTCAACCAAATCCTTGCAGAGTGTGTCATGACATTGAAGAGCTTGAATTCTATTTAAACATCTCATATACTCACTCAAGGTGACCCTATCCTATTTGGTCTCATATGTGGTTGGAGCGAAATATTCAACATCTCTTGCAATAGCTCTCGCATGTGTTGGTTGATCATCATTCACATCTTCGTTTGAATCTTCTTCAATTTTGATGTACTCATCTTCCACAATCATGTTGTGCAAAATTTTGCACGTCATCATGATTGAATGGAAGTCTTCGGACTGCCAAAATTAAGCCCTAATGGATTCTCCCTTTTTTTTTTTTTCCGAGAGACCATGCTTGCAGTAAACTTTGGACTTCTGCGAGCCTAATTACTCTGCAGACAGGACCTGGGTTGCGGGGGACCACGTGAACAAGTGGCGGACGGACCTTGAGACAAGGATGGGCCTAGGCTCATCCTGAGATTTTCTTTGCAACCCTCCTCAAATTGGTATTGTGCCTCCTTCATTTAGAATCCTCCTCTTATTGGTCAATAGTACAACAATTCAAATCTATTCTTCCTATTCCAAATTTCAACTTCCAACATCTCACCACTAACTCTAATACTTTATTATATATATCATATAGAATTAATAATCTTTAGCATTTGATAAAAAAAAAACTTATCACTAAACCTCCACTTTTAAATGAAAAAAAAAATCTACTTAAATTTTTCTCTTTCACGGTAGAACCCAAAAATGGGACTCCAAATCTACAAAGTTATTCTTCTTCTCATTTTCTGAAATTTCATATATATATATAGTCATACCAAATTCAAATTAATTCAACGAACAATAAGATTTGTAAAATCTATCTTATTGTCTGTAACTTTTTATTGTTTATCCTCTATCCTACCCCTTATTTAAGTGTTACTGTGTTAGTGTTTAGAATTTTTTTATTGATTTGCACTATTTAAATTAAGAGTGGTGTGTGAGAAATAAAAAGAGGTGTGTGGATGACAAAGTTAATAGTATAGATGACAAAGTTACCATGAAACAAGTAATATTTTGCATGCTTGGAAGTACATTCAGTATGCTTTTGGTGAAAGTGTTTTTAGGTTTCAAAAGTTTGGAATAATCACCAATTATGTACTTCTTGTAAGCACTTCAAGTTCTTTTTCGAATTTACTTTACACTTTAATTAAGGATTCGTTCTATAAACACTTTCATTAAAAACATCTTCAGTCATTTTCAAAACACCTTCAAACACACCATTGACAATGAATATGTTATTATGATGTTTCGTTTAGTTAGGGTTGGTTCGGGTCGGGATCCCGAACTGAAACCCCTAACCCGAATCCCAAACCAAAACATTTCGGGATGGGATTTTATATCCCGAAACCAAACCGAAACTATTCATTTCCCGAAATTCGGGATTCCTGAAAGTGTTTCGGGATTTTCGGGTCACTTTGGGATTGGGCCTTGAAGCCCAAAATGTTGGGCTTTTAAAACTTTTTACAATTTTAAGCTGTTTAACAAGTAAGCCCACCCATTTTTCAGAAAAAAAAAGAAAAAAGAAAAAAAAAGGAACAATTGCAGGCTTGGAGGTTGCAGCCCACTGCCTGCACGCACAGCCCACTAGTTTCAGACTTTCAGTTTCACAATTCACCACAATATCACATAAAGCTTCACAATTTCAGTTTCACAATACCACCAGTTTCAATTTTCATACCAAGGAAGCAACAACTAACAAGTTAAGCTTAAGTTTACAATTGTCTACCAAACTAGTTAATTAAAAGTGCATGCAACCAAAATGAAATAAGTTAAATTTTACAAACCAAACTTCCGAATGAATTTAGATTAAGTTACAAACCAAAAGCAAAACATAGTTTATAAACGAGAAAGTGCATGCAACCAAAATGAAGCTTAAGTAAGTTCATTCCCTTTAGCCCATTCGGCCCCTTCCCCTTGTTGATGAATGACCCGTTGCCGTTGATGGTGGACCCCTTCCTCTTATTGATAATTGAATCCTCCTTTTGTTGGTGTAGATGCTCTTGAAATGGGTGGTCGCGGAAGTGGTGACGGGCGGCGTTGAACTTGAGGTGGTGGAGGAGGTGGCATTTCACTTTGTGTGGGATTCTCCTCACCTCCCATATTAGGCAACTCTAAAACGATAAAAACAATAAAACACAAAATATATTTAGAATGTGAATGCATAAATTATAAAACTAAGAAAATAAAAACATGAAATCAAATACTTCACTTACCCTTCTCCAAGTTTTCAAGTTCCTTGTAGAACATGAGGTCATCAATTGTAGGCTCCTTGTAGAAGGACATTTCATTCCCCCTCAGCCAATCACTTGTACACACCAAAGCCTCAACTGTTCTTAGTGTTAGGGAAGCTCTAAAAAGATCTACAACTCTTCCACCAAGACTAAAAGCATTCTCACTAGCAACGGTGCTACTAGGAAGAGCAAAAATGTCCTTAGCAACCTTACTAAGAGTTGGATATGTTCCACAATTGACTTTCCACGAATCCAAAATATTGAAACCTTCATATGTTAAGCTTTGGTGAGGACCATTGAAATACATATCCACTTCATTGGATATCTCGTTTTGTTGGGCCGCAGCTTTTTTTGTTGGATTTTCCTTTGCATTCTTGTGGCAACATCATCATCTTCCAACCCCGAAGAATCATCTACCACAACACTTGGCCTTTGATCCACGGTAACACTACTACTACTAGAAACCTCTCCCTCCTTATACACACCTTAAACAAATCTGTCAAGTTTTTTTTAATACTTATCTTCACATCCAAGATTGCCTCACATGAATAGCGGAGGCTTGCCTCCAACATTTCAAACTTGTACCTCGGGTCGAGTGCTTGGGCTATAAAGAGTATAGGGTTAACCTTTTCAATGTCCCCCCTAATACTTGTCAAACTTAAGCTTCATGGAAGTTGCCACACTTTGCAAAGTGGCATTAGAGGAATTGCAAATCTTTTCTTCTATCTCCACTTGCAATGCAATCACCATGCCAAGTATTAAGTTTGAAGTTGAAGTTAAGGTTGCACTAAGTGTCAAGGTGGCATCATAAAACATTTTAACAAAGTGAGCAAAACTCACAGCCCTCTCCCAAGCTTCTACCACTGGAGGACCCACCTGTTTCACCTTGGTTGTGACCCCATTAATCTCTTTAAATACCTCCTCTTGAAAGTAAGAGATGAAAATGTTGCACTCATCCGCCATCCTTGAGAACACTTGCTTAAATTTGAAGGCATTATTGAGCATTTCATAGGTGGCATTCCACCTTGTGACAACATCAAAAGGAATATTCGACATCTTATCAAATCTCATCAAGACGCAATACTCCCTAAAAGTCTCCAACCTCGCGGAAGATGAGTGTATGAACTTGACACAATTCCTTACCCCTTCAATCTCACGACTAAGCTCCGTCATTCCATCTTTAACTATCAAATTGAGGATGTGACAAGCACACCTCATGTGCAAGTGAGCCCCATCAAGTAAAAGAGTACCATTGGACTTGAGCCTTCTCTTCATGTATGCAATGGCGGTGTCATTGGCACTAGCATTGTCAACGGTAATGCTAAATACCTTGTCTATGAGCCAATTATTCAAGCATACCTCTAGACACCTCCCAATATCATCACCCTTGTGAGACGTAATTTGAACAAAATTTAGGATCCTCTTATGCAAAGTCCAATCATTGTCCAAAAAAATGTGCCGTCACCACCATGTAATTAATATTTTGGATTGAGGTCCAAGTATCGGTAGTGATACTCACCCTTAAACCATCAACCACCCTCTTGATTTTTTTTCTTTCTATGTAAAATACAATTCTAAAACCGCCGCCTCCACCTTATGCCTATTTGGAAGCTTGTACTTTGAATTCAAGTCATAGATCCAATCTCTAAAGTCCTCTTGATCAACCACCCTAAAAGGCATCTCTGTTTTTATTATCCATTTCACACATTTCATATCAAGTCTTTTTTTATTGAAAGTGTGAACGACAACTTGACCCCCCATCATCCCTTGTGACAACAATGGTTGTTTCGAATCCAGTGCCTCGTAGAGACTAGAATCCGGGCATTTCTTCAAATGATCAAGAATACCTTTCGTCCCATGTCTAGAGGACTCCGCCTGCACTTGCATTTTGCAATGATTGCACTCTGCCATAATCGTTGTAATTCCAAATTCATCGGTCACATTTACCTTAGTGGCATCATTCCAAGCCGGACTTGGCCCCTTAGTCCTATTACTTTTTTTCGTTGACCCACCCTACTTGCTAATGTGGCCACCGAAGGCATCTGCCACTTGTCCAATTCAACATTATCCTCCTCACCTTCTTCTTCCTCTATTTCTTCATCTATTTCTTCTAACCTTATATCAGTATCCATATCCATATCATCATCACAATAATCTTCATAGTATTCAGTTCGAATGTACTGTGGCTTTCGTTTTACTAAAACCAAGATCCTAGGTGTACTAGTAGATTGTGATTGGCTACCACTACCATTACCAAACCCGTCCATCCTGACAATGCACAATAATATATCACAACACAGTTCAACATATATATAAGATTCACATATCTCATCTCATATACTGATCAAACACATATATATCACATATATATCACAACCATAAACTGATCCATAAACTGACAGAGTGCACATTCCATAAACTAATCCATAAACAAATATATATATCAAAGTCAAACACATGTTTATCTCAGAATATAATCAAAATATTCTATCTTAAAGTATTTTCTCTCCAAATGTAAGTTTGAGCATGCCACGGAGTCCAAAGACAGCATAAAGATCTTCAAAATCAACACATTAATTTATTCATGTTAGAAGTATGGCATTAATTTTGAATGCCAAGAAGAAAATTTTATCACTTTTCTAAAAGAAAGAAAGCAATGTCAGCCACATTAATTTATTCATGTTAGGAGTATGGCATACAATACAACACAAAGTGAAGTGAAGAGCAGCACAAGATGTGTTCAAGTCAATGCAATCAATTACGAGTGTGATATACATAACAATGGGAAAACTACAAGGGGATGAGAAAAATGGACCGGAGATTACGAGGGAAAAAAAAGTGCATGCAAAAACAAAAATATTTGTTGCTCAATATCTTCTAGTTAAGAACTAACCACTTCAGATATGCCTGTTACCTGTATATCCGATGCTGCTATGTTGCTGGAATTAGACAAGGAAAGCTCTACTGTGGTCTACTTCATTCTACAAAATTTATGTTTCAGATCTTCCTTAACTCATTTGAATATTGGTGAGAATGCTCCTGCAATTAATATAGAACCATATCTTATACATTTTCCATTGCAAAACATTTGGAGAGAAGATATTTTGACAAAACACATAGAACCATATCCTGCATGCAGGTCCTACAGTTACCTACCCTAATTCGAAACCCACAGTCCTCAAACCCTCACTCACACATTCGACAAAATACTCAGAAATCAAGTTAATCAACATGAAATTTGACCCTAAACACTAAAGAACAAAACCCCAGTGAAAATCAGAAACCCTTACCTGGATTTTGGGATTCAATTGGTGTCAGACTCGAGACTTCATTCCTATGTTTGCGTGAGTCGATAGAGGAGGAGGAGCGGCGTGAGTCGATGGAGGACGAGGAACGGTGTGGATTCGACGAAGGAGTGGAGCGAAGAGAGCACGAGCGGCGAGACTGTGAGTGAGAGTGTGAGTGACTGTGAGAGAGACTGAGAGAGTGAGCGAGAGTGACTGAGAGAGAGTCTGAGAGACCTAACAAATAGCCTAACTCAATGGATGGTTAGATTAGATCTTCTTAACAAATCCAACGATTCGAGTAATTTCTAATTAAAAATTAAAAAAAATATATATATAATATTGGGTTCGGTTCGGGATTACCGAACGTGTTCAAAGCTGTGGCCGAATCCCAAACTGAAACTTTCAGGACGGGTTCGGTTTCAGGTATCAAATTTTTTTGGAAATTTAGTTCGGGCATTTTTCGGTCAAATTTCAGGACGGGTTCGGGACGGTTCAGGATTTTCGGGAAAAAATTCCACCCCTACGTTTAGTAGATTTTTAATTGTTAGCCACCATTTTTTTTACATTTGTGAATGCCTCTTCTCATGAAATTCTGGCTTTGCCATTGAAAATGACCTCCAAAAAATTTCCTTATTTTTCTTCATTTGTTCCAATAAGAGCCCATTTCAGCTTTATCTTGGTATTTGGCGGGAATGATCTGAACGTTCTTTCTTCTGCACAGTTGGTGATCTAGAGAAGAACATGCCGCCATCATCATTTGGAATCGAACGAGATGGCGACTACTGTTCCTCGTTGCTACAGTGGGGACTGGCGATGACATCGTCATTTGGCTACTGCTTCCTTGTTCTACATGATATGCAGTATTCAAAACCTTCATGGTCTTCAGAATTTCTTCATAGTGTTAGCGTACAAATGTCTTGGTGTAGAGATGTTAATTTCCTAGCACCTCTATATCCACGTATAGATACGCTGTGCCGAAAATTCTTAGATTAACAGATTTCAACCTTTTTTGTAAAGATCACTTTTCGGCACCTCCGTGTCTACGTGGAGGCATGTTGTGCCGATAAAATTCTAGACAAGTAGATTTCGACTTTTCTTGTAAATATCACTTTCCGGCACCTTCGTGTCTACATAGAGACATGTTGTGCTAAGAAAATTCTTGACGAGTAGATTTCGACCTTCAACATAAAGATCACTTTCCGCACCTTCTTGTCTACATAGAGACATGCTGTGCCAAGAAAATTCTTGGCGAGTAGATTTTGACCTTCACCGTAAAGATCACTTTCCGGCACCTCCGTGTCTACGTGGAGACATGATGTGCCGAGAAAATGCTTGATGAGTAAATCCGAGCCGCTAAAGATGAACATCTTGAAGAAGTTGACTTTCCTGCAGCTCTGCGTCTGCGTGCAGATATACTGTGCCGAGAAAGTCTTGACGAGAAGACTTCGACCATCCTTCTATGCTGATTGGTTACGTTCTTTCGAAAAAAGGCGAGAATTTAAGTGCTTTTCTTGTGGTAGGAACCATTTTTGTTCTTGCATGCCGAACTGCTACAATCACTTGAAAGCTAACCTTATTGGTCTAATTTCGAAGAGCACTTTGATAGCGGAGAAGGGTTGTTACTTCTAGTTTTTTTTTCTTGCCCAACAGCTTTGATCACCGGAAGATTGCTTCTAGAGTAAAAAAGGATTGGCACCATTTTGATTTATTATAAAGAGAGGTCCTTCACTGGAGCATTTCTTTGTAGGAGCATGTGGGAAACTAACTTTGCTTCGAAGGTCATGCGCCATGAAGTGGAGGTTAGTGCAAGGAAAGAAATGATAAATAAGAATAAAACTTTTACCTTTGATTCTTCTTCCCCGTGAACATTCTGCATAATTGCAGCCATTTGCTCATTTCTTCTCTTTCTGTTAAGACTCTCTTTCTATTTCTGCAACTTTCATTTTTCTCTCATTCGCTGCTCTCTTTACTCTCTCTCTCTCTCTCAGAGCTTTTTGCTGTATGTCTCCTCCTTTTATTTGAACCTAGCCTTCGTCTTTTTATAGACGTAAAGAGTAGTTCAGAGATCCTTTTCCATTCTATTACGTGTGCCACTTTTCGAGGATGTGGAGAGGTTGAGAGAAGGCCATCACTTAGTGGAGAACATGAGAGTTTTGGGAGAGTTCCATACATACAGAAACTCAAACTTGTCGCACATTGAGGTCCACGTATGTGAGGGTTGTAGAGATTTTTCTCTTTTTTCTTATTAATATATTTTACTTTGTGAACTATATGGTGCAACATCATCTAGATTATTTATGAACAGTTCTGGAAACTTGACCAGTAGAAATTAGCATAGATACTAGTGAAACTTATCCACAACAAGATTAACACCTGGCCCTTGACATGAAAATTCTTATCTTATGGGACTCTTCAACCTTGTGGTGTTGAATTTTGAAACTTATCCACAACGAGATTAACACCTGACCCGTGACATGAAAGTTCTTATCTTATGAGACTCTTCAACCTTGGTGTTGAATTTATTTTGGGAGAGCATGAAGATATTGATTTTCAAACAAAAAAGTCAAGGAATTGTACAGAGATTGAATTTGAAACTGTTAGAATTAGCAAAGAATGGTACATTATGAGCTATGACTTCACAGATTCACACAGAATTTAGATGAAATTCCAGTACAAAAATGACGGATGATGATAGAGAAAAGCGAGAGATAGCAACAGAGAATATGACTTTGAGATTTCATTCACACACATTCACCATGACATTTGCTAGAGAGAGAGTGAAGGAATATCGCTCCAATTCTAACGGTTATACACTTTTGGCAGTATTCAAAATACATCAAAGAAATCTCAGCCTTCCATCTTACACCCTATGAGATGTAGACACTTGACACCTTACTTACTTAAGACCTATGAGACTCAAATAAGAAAGATACAACCAAATTAACACTTAGCTAATTATTCTAGCAATATAAGCTAGAATTAGAACTGCCACATCAGATCACAATTTACACACTAACAGCCCCCTTTAAACTGTGAACTGATTTCACTCCAAGAAATTCTCTGAGATAGGTGAATTGCTCTCTTGCTAATGCCTTTGTAAACATATCAGCAACTTGCTCATTTGTAGGACAGTGAACCAAATTAATCACTCTTTGCTGCAATGCCTCCTTTATGAAATGATACTTCCTGTTTATATGCTTGGTTTTCTGATGGAAAATAGGATTCTTAGTGATAGCTTTGGCTGAAATATTGTCACAATTCATTGGTGTTGCAACAGATTGCACTTCACCAAAGTCTTCCAGTACAAACCTTAGCCAAGTAGCCTGAGTTGTTGCCTCAGATGCACTAATATACTCTGCTTTAGCTGTGGATAAAGCAACACGTTGTTGCTTGATTGAAGCCTAAGAGAAAACTTCATTGCCAAAGGTAAAAGCATACCCAGATGTGTTTTTCATGTCTTCTTCTGAACCACTCTAATCACTATCACAAAATCCTATCAGAATTGCTCATTCGCCTTTCTTGTACTCCAAGCCAAAATCAAGAGTCCCCTGAACATATCTTAGAACCCTATTTGCTGTCCCATAATGCTTGTTAGAAGAACAATGCATGAGCCTTGCTAACAAACATGCAGCATACATTATGTCAGGTTTAGTTGTTGTGAGATACAACAAACTACCTACAATTTTTCTATATTGAGCTTCATCTACAGCTCCACTTTCATCTTCCTTTCTCAATTTATCACTTGGTACCAGTGATGTGCTCACAGGTTTACAATCCCGGAGTCCAAATTTCTTCATCAAATATGAGGCATACTTTTTCTGGTGTATGAAAATGCATTCTTCAGTTTGCACAACTCCTATACCAAGAAAATGATGTAAAAGTCCCAAATCAATCATCTCATATTTATGCATCATATCAGCTTTGAATTCATCCATTAAATCTTGATAGCTTCTAGTGTAGATTATATCATCAACATAAATTGATACTATAATCATCTCTGAGTCTTCTCTACACTTGGTATACAATGTTGCCTCACTGGTACTCCTTTTGAAACCACACTTTGCAAAATGTGAATCAATCTCTCCATAACAAGCCCTAGGTGCCTGATTCAAACCATACAAGGCTTTGTGCAGTTTGTAAACCTTATCATCCTCTCATTGCACAATGAACCCATCTGGCTGGTCTACATACACCTCCTCTTCAAGTACACCATTTAATAAAGATCATTTCACATCCAATTGAAATAGCTTCCACTTGTTCTTTGTAGCCAGTGCAATGAGAGTCCTTATTGTGTCTAACCTTGCAACAGGTACAAAGATTTCATTATAATCTATTTCAGGCTTTCGTGCATAGCCTTTTGTAACAAGCCTACCTTTATTCTTTTGAACTAAGCCATCTAAGTTTAACTTTATTTTGTACACCCATTTTACCCCAATCACAGGTTTATCAGATGGTCTCCTTACCAATTCCCATATTTGGTTCTTTTTAATCATACATATTTCATCTTCCATTGCCTTCTTCCATGCTTCATCCTATGCAACTTCATCATAGCATTATGGTTCAATAATACAGAAATGGCATCTCTCAAATCTCACTTAAGTTTCTATATTTCAGTGGAGTATCATCATACTTAGGTATAAAGACAGAGTTGGTTGATTCACCAGAGACAGTAGTTGGAGAGCCTTCAATTTGGATTTGAGAACCTCCAGATACAACATGTTCCATGAAATCTGAACCTTCATCAACTTCACTCATATTTAGATATTCATTTGCAGAAAATGGGATGCACACTTCCTTGACTTTATGTTTTTTCCATTCTCATCAAAGATCACATCCCTTGAGAGCATCACCTTCTGTGTTTCAGGATTAAGCACTCTATATCCTTTCTCACAAGTATCATATCCAATGAAGATACCAGTGACACTAGTTTCTTCTAGTTTAAGCTGCAAATTTCTTGGAATGAGAGAATAACACAATGAGCCAAACATTCTCAGGTGTTTAATTCCAAGTTTTCTTCCACTGAACTTCTCAAAAGGTGTAATATTCTCCAATTCTTTTGTCGGACACTTGTTTAGGAGATACACAGATGTGTTCACTGCTTAACCCTAGAGATTATATGGAAGGTCTTTCTCATGAAGCATGCATTTAGCCATCTCCACTATGGTTCTATTTTTCCTTTCTGCAACTCCATTATGTTGTGGAGAATATGCAACAGTGAGCTACCTCTCTAACCCCAAAGATTGACAGGACTTTTCAAACTCATTTGAAGTGAGCTCTTCTCCTCTATCAGTTCTTAATTTCTTCACATAATAACCACTTTGAAGCTCTATCATAGCCTTAAACTTCTTGAACACATGGAAGACATCTGACTTGTGTCTCAAGAAATAGATCTGGCACATCCTTGAATAGTCATAAATGAATGTAATGAAGTGCCTATTTCCACTCATTGTTGGTGTTTGCATAGGGCCACACACATCTGAGTGTATTAGCTCAAGTGGCATCTTTTCTTTCGATGTTGATTCCTTTGAAAAAGACTCCCTGTGATTCTTTCCCAATGCACATCCATGACACACACCTTCACTATCATGCATCACAGGTAATCCAAGAACTATATTATGTTCCTGCAATTACTTCAGACTCCTATAATTTAGGTGTCCAAACCTTCTATGCCACATTGTAGCACACTGATGCATATTAACTTTTAATACTAGTTGATCATTGGATTTGAACATTAGTGGAAAACACCTGTTCCCCTTTTGCTTCACATTAACCACCAAGTTTGTCAATGTTCTGTCATCAAAGATATCCACCTTGTAATCACCAAACACAAGAAAATACCCATGTTCAGTCATCTGTCCAACACTGAGTAAGTTCTCTGCAAGTCCATGTACTAGCATGACTTCTCTGATATATCTTTTTCCCTTCTCAGTGTCAATAACAAGAGTTCCTTTGCCTTTCACATCAACTAGAACCCATGTGTCAACTTACATTTTTGCTTTAATACTTCTGTCAATGTCCACAAGCAGATCCTCTATGGAGGTCATATGATTGCTGCATCCACTATCTATATACCAAATGTCACTCACAACTTTCACTCCACTTGTTTGTTTAACAAGAAATAGATTTCCAGGTTCCTCCACTTTGTTTGCAAAATTCCCTTGCTGAACATTCTTATTGAGATTACAAACCTTGGCAATATGGCCAAGCTTGCCACATTTGGGATATTTGATCTTCCCATGCAGCTAACACTCTCCATAGTGAAGCCTATCACAGTATTTGCAAGCACTAACAGTGTTGCTCGTTTCATTTCTTACACCTAGAATGAACCTGTTATTCCACTGTTTCCCTTTAAACTTGAAATTCTTCTGAAATTTTGTTCCACCAGCATTGGTATTTTGATTACAAAATTTACCATTCTTAGGTGAGATATTCAAACTAGCAAATGCATGCTCAATACTACTTTCTCCATGTCTAGTTAGCCTTAGTTCATACCCTTTCAATATAGCAACCACATCTTGAACATCAATTACTTCTATATCTTTAGTATTCTCTATAACATAAGCTATACTATCATATGTTTTGGGTAAATTGATCAATAACTTTTGCACAATTATCTGATTACTAAGATCTTCTCCATAACTCTTTATCTGATTTATCAAATCAAACAACCTATCCAACTATGCAGCTAGAGATTCACCTTCATTCATACGTGTATACTCAAAATCACGACGAAGACCCTGTAATTTCACAGATCGTACTTGTTTGTCTCGTACGAACTCTTGCTTCAGAATATCCCATACTACTTTCGTAGTTTCTAGAGTTGTTATGTGTAGAAACATCTAATCCGATACAGCTCCTTGAATGATTTCAAGAGCCCTTACATCCTTGACCAAATTTTCACGATGTAGCTTCATCTCCGCCTCTGTTATCTCTTTCTCAGTCTTCGCTGGAGAAGTAAAACCCGTCTCAACAATACTTCATAACTCGTGAGATCGAAAAATCATCTTCATTCAAATTTGCTAGAAATCGAAGTTTTCTCCATTGAATTTCGGAGCTCGAAGCTCCCCTCCGCCAGACCCAGCCATATTAAACTAAGATCACACCTCTCTCTCACTAGTTTCTTTGCAACGAGATGTTGCGAGGATGAACTCACTACCACTCACATAATCGACGCCCAGAGATTCAGACCCAACCTGGCTCTAAGGCCATGTTAAAGTTAGCAGAGAATGGTACACTGTGAGCTATGACTTCATAGATTCACACAGAATTTAGATGAAAATCCAGTACAAAAATGAAGGATGATGATAGAGAGAAGAGAAAGATAGCAACAGAGAATATGTGATTCAGAAGAGAACCAAAGGACCGAGGGAAATAGAAAGAACGGGGGATAGATACCTGGGAATCACTCAACCAGGGGCAACAGAGCTCGCTCACGTCGCTAATCGTGGATTCGCTCACACGACCAAGCCAAATGCTTGATTGGGGAATGAGAAATCACTCACTTCAATTGCACATGGCAAATACAATTTTTTAATTCATTCAAGTCTGTCATTCAAAGCTCTCTAGTACAATATTTATAAGCGTTTACAAATTAATAGACCTCAAGTTTCCATGACACCCTTACAACTCCCAAAATAACTTAACAAATTCCTAAGTAATTAAAATACAAAACCTTTGTTATTCCAAAGCATATTAATAGTTTCAAATTGTTTTCTCTGAGTCTTCCTCCCACATCATTCTCCTCTTCTCGAAGAAAATTCGTCCTCGAATTTCATTTGGTCTTCCTCGATCTTTTGGATGCCCAACCAATGTTTCCCAAAGTAAAGATTTTAGTAAGATAATCACAATTCGTACAACATTGCAAAGACCACAAAATTCATAATATATTTTTTGTTTCGATCGTGTATAGACTAATCCCTTTTTTCTTCCAAAAGAATTGCGATGCATATAGGCTTCCAAACTTATTGCTTCTAAGAGACCGTAAATACTCATGAATGAGAAAAGAAAACTCCAATAATGAGCAAAAGGTAGTTCCTTATCCAAGCATTTTCTCTTAACCAAAGCACAATCAATGAATTCATCCCAAATATAATCATGAAAACATAATGCAAGAGGCTTCACATTCTTTATAATTTGTCCACATCGTTGTTCAACCCATGAACTCTTACTTGCGTCTACATGGCAGTCAACAAAAATTGGGGCAGAATCCCAATATGGAGAACAAGTGACCTCAAGCTGCCTACAACACTCTTGATTAGCCACTAAAATCAAATACTTATAATAATCATTTTTCTTGTCAAAGATTGGTGTAGAACTCCAATCAACAAAGTTCTTATTGACTTCTTCGTCGTCATCAAAGTACTTGTCATAAATTGGCGGCAAATTTCAATCGACCGAGCTAGTCTCTTCAACCAATTGATTTTCAAACAGATGAAAAATCTCACCCATGATCTTCATATTCAACGAAAAACCTGCTCTGATGTCACTTGATGCAGGACAAAAGCCAAAGGAGTCTTGGGGAGACGGGGGATGATAACCTGGGATATCCCCGTAAAGACGTTGAGTAAGCTCCGTTGTCCATGGTTGAGCAAATATGAGGTATCTATCCCCCTCTTCTCGAGACCTTTGGTTCTGTCATGCGTCAAGTGGCATCAGAGCAGGTTTTCCGCTGTAGTTGAAGACTATGGTTGTGATTTACAATTTGATTGAAGAGCACACTATCAAAGAAATAGTTTCGTCAATTGGGATTCACCACCAATTTATGATGAGTACATTGATGAAGATGAAGTCAATAATCGTTTTGTGAATGAAGTTGATGAGGATGGTAGTGAGGTAAGCAAGTTATACTCCTCAAGTTTGTATAATTTCTTAAAAGATGATATTGTTATTCACGTGATCAATGAGATTCTTGAAGGTAGTTTCTTGAATGTTGAGCACCAAGTAAAGATTGTGGATGTGAAGGAAACTTTACAATTTATGAACGAGGTGGTAAATTCAAACTTAATTAATGCACAACTTCTACATTGGGCAAAAACGCATTGCTCACCATTGGAGTCATGTGCCATTTCAAGCTTATTCATTTGAAGAAAGAATATGGATCAAGACTACGAACACTCGTAAATTTCTTGTGCTATTGTACCTGTTATGGAAAAGTTTGAAAGGCCTTCCAAAAGATTGAGGGAAAACCAAAAGTCAACTGAAACTCGAGGACGAGTTTTTTTCGAGAAGAGGAGTATGATGCAATGCACGACATTAAATATAGTTTTTATATTAAATTTGATTGTTTGTAGCTTTTCATCTTTCAAGGCTATGTTTTATTAGGTTTCTAGTAACTATAATCGTTAGTTATATATATGTATCCTACCAATGTATTGTAATCTCTCTATTTAAGGGACTCCGTATGTATGTTTAGGGAGACATGAATGAATTAAATTTGTATTTGCCTTGTGCATTTGAAGAGAGTGATTTCTCCTTCTAAAATCAAGCATTTGGCTTGATCGTGTGTATGAATCCACAATTAGCGACGTGAGCGAGCCCTGTTACCCCTAATTGAGCGAATCCCAAGTTATCTATCCCCTTCTTCTCGAGACCTTTGGTTCTGTCCTGCGTCAATATGACTCTTAAGATTTCATTCACACACATTCACCATGACATTCGCTAGAGAGATAGTGAAGGAATATCACTCGAATTCTAACAGTTATACACTTTTGGTGGTATTCAAAATACATCAAAGCAATCTCAACCTTCCATCTTACACCCTATGAGATGTAGACACTTTGCACCTTACTTATTTAAGACCTGTGAGACTCAAATAAGAAAGATACAACCAAATCAGCACTTAGCTAATTATTCTAGCAATATAAGCTAGAATTATAACTGGCACATCAGATCACAATTTACACACTAACAGAAACAAGATACAACCAAATCAGCACTTAGCTAATTATTCTAGCAATATAAGCTAGAATTATAACTGTCACATCAAATCACAATTTACACACTAACAGAAACAAGATACAACCAAATCAGCACTTAACTAATTATTCTAGCAATATAATCTAGAATTATAACTGTCACATCAGATACAATTTATACACCAACAGAAACTATGTTACAGTCGAGTTTACACAAGTCCCACTAAAAACACACACCAGAGTTTGAAGAACAACGTTCACTGAGGATACACATATCAGAAGTGAGTCTTGTGGAGCCAATTTAGGTTCATATTCTCTTTGTCCACAATTATCCTTACGTTGTTGAGACACGACGAGAAAGATTCCCATAAATCTTTTGTCTCTTCATCACAGACCACTTCCTCTAACTGCTCAAGATCCATGACTGATGGAGGTAGCTCTTGCAACCTTGAGCATTGCCTCATGTTGATCTTTCTTAAACTACTCATTTCACCAATGTCTTCGGGCAACACCTTGATGCTGAAGCAATCAGATATATCAAGAAAGTTTACCTTTCCAAGGTTCTTCAACGAGGTTGGAAGCTTTGACAGTTCTGTGCAGGATCTTAGCCTCAACAATTCTAAATTTTCCAACTTTCCAATCCCTTCAGGCAAGGCAGATAACTTATGACAGTTGGTGACACTGAGCTTCCTTAGTTTACTAAGATCACAAACCTCGGCGGGTAATTCAATTAAATCACTGCAATAGTCGATGTTCATTTCCTCTAGATTCGGGAATGCTGATGAGATTGAGATGGAACAGTTATTGAAAGCTTGACCAATATTACACATGAACAAGGATATCTTCTTCAGACTCGCCAATTGTATGGGATTCTTGGTTATGGAAAGAATTGAGATGCGTTCTAATCTGATTCTCTTAAGATTTGGTAACGAACTCAAAAGTTGGAAGTTACTCAATTCAGCAGGTAAGAAACCATAATTTGTGACTATCACAGCCTTCAATTCATCCATGTTCACCACAGATTCGGGTAAACCATAGTTCTTTGTCTGGAAATTCAATACTAAAACCTCAACTTCTGGCATTTGCATTTTGTGCCATTTAGTTGAAAACCCTTCATCTGCAAAGTAACAACCATAAGTGTGAGGAGCAGAAACTAAAAAGAAACCATTACTTAATGTGTGCACGACCGAGTGTGTGCAAGGATGACTAGTTATTTGTGCATGTCTATGTAATTGCTAAAGAGAAAGGGAGAGATGGAACAACCAGTTGTTATGGATAATAAGCGGGCCTTCATCGGCTGATGCTTCTGTTCTCTCCACCATTTTGGAAGATTGTCTCCACATATGTCAATAATCAGTCTTTTTCTATGTTCAACCGGTCCCTTTTTTGTGTTGTAGATAGCCAGCTCCCGAAGAACATCATGCTGGGTAACAAAGTGCTCACTATAGTATCCGTCCCCCTCCATCTTGTCCTTCCTGGTCATGATCAAAACTAATTTTCTTAGAAGAGATTTCTTTAACCAACATATTGCAATAACAAGTTATTAGCATCAACCAGTCGTGAATATAATAAGGGGGAAAAAAAAGCGAAAATATTATACAAGAGAAAACAAAGCATGCACACCTTGTAACAAGAAGATTGGCTAGACTTCGTTTGGTTAGCTCGTACAGGTTTGCAATGCACTCTATATCTGTATCTACATCATGTAACTCTGCCCAGATATCAATGAGGGCAGCAGCTGGAATTCTTTGGTCTTCCGGAAATGAACCTAAGTCTAAGAAACATTCCTTGATGGCAGCCATTTCTTTATCCAAGGCACCCAAGCTTCGTTCAAGGCACAAAAGCAATTCAGTCTCTGAATCAAGAATAGAAAAACCTTTGGACCATTCAATTACTCTTTTTTGCCATATCTCTATAGGCTCCCCACAAAGCGATCTCCCCACCACTGTAATGGCAAGTGGAAATCCCTTGCAACGCTCAACTATCTGCAGGATAATTTTCCAAAACAAAGTCAACTACCTTTTAAATTGCAGAACCAAAATTCAAGTTACTAAGATGAGAAAATGGCTAAATAGCTATCTACATTATTGTAATTTTAGTTTTAGGCCACAAGTAGGTATGCTTAAATGCATGATTAATCATAGGTTTATATGGCAAATGGATATGTTCATTCACTCGATTGTGGATGCTTTGCGTAAGGTGAGCATAATATCTTGATAATTTTCCAAGACCAAGTCAACTAACTTTTGACTATACATTTTGTGCATTGCAACTAAAAAGTACCTTTTCTGAAAGATCTTTTGGAATATGAGAGCTCTTATCTCCAAGGGATGCTGAATGATGAAAAAGCTTCATCGCATTGTCATGATCCAATGATTGCAAATGATAAGGGATACCATATCCCCGAAATTCAGACCTAGATGTCACCAAAAACTTGTGATTTTCCGTTTTGATTTGATGAAACTTCTCCACAAGGGATTCTGATCCAGACCAAACATCATCCAGGACAAGCAGTAAAGGATTCTGCCCTACTTCCTTCAGAAAAAGTTGCAGCAACGTCACTGCACCGACTTCGTTTTGGAAAGTAGGTACCGGGAAACCCTTGCGTTGATATAGATCGTGAACAATATTTTCCAATTTAGGCTTTTTCGAAACCGTGACGAAGAAGATATTATCCTTGAATGTATCTATTCAAAATAAACATAACAAGTCTGTCATTGAGGGGTCATTTAAATCTGCCATAGTTGTACAAAGAAAAAAAAAACACATACAATTCCGAGTGCTAACGTATAATATATGATACCTTTGACATCCGTGTCTTGACAAAACTTTGTAGCCAAAGTAGTTTTCCCACATCCTCCGGGAGCAGTCAGCACAACCATTGAAACATTTTGGTCCTTTAGAAGAATCCTCTTCAACTCCCTTAGAGGAACATCCAATCCAACCACAAGCGGCGGAAGTTGAGGTACTGCACACCAAGCTTCACTGTCGGGTTGTTTTGGTATCACCATATTCGATTCAATTCTGCTGAGCGCATTCTCTATATTCCTCACCGAAAGGGAGCTGTCCTTCATATCCCTTATTCCCTGAACGTTTAGTATTTCCAAAAGTCGTTGAAGAGATCCATCCCAGTCAATCAGCCTGTTGGCGTATTTGTATCTTTTGTACACGCTCCACCATCGAACCTTTTTGCACTTCTGAACGACCTCTACGCCCTCCTCCAAATGTTCTTTCAAGTTTACCAGTTCCTTATCCGATAGATCCAATTTCTTGTTGGATTTTTCTATATCTTTCAACAATGGTGCCAAAGAGTCTAACCTGGATTTGATCTCTTTGAGGAGGGGCTTAAAAATTACATTCTTGGTAATCAGCTCATCGAGGACATCATACAGCACATTGAACGCTGTTCCGAGAGCAGCCCCGCCGATAAGGCCGCCTGCTCCATTCATTCCTTGATTCTTAACAACAAAAACCAACACCAAAATCAGAAAAAACTTACAAAAGTAGAGGAAAATTGGCCGAAACGATCATTTTTCACCCCATTGCGGAAATTATCAGTTTTCAGTATGTCGCCGATACTTTATAAGAATTGAGAATTTGAGATTTGATTTCGGACCATAGCCACTTTCCCAAAACAATAACGGATTAGAAACTGTAGAAAAGTGAGCCACATAAATTTGGTTTCCAAAATAAAGAGATTAAGAAAACAAGCAATACAAAGTTAGGATTTTCTCTTTCGTTGTTGGAGATCAAGCAATATAAATACTTACTATTGAAGCTCGATAGAAATTTCGGGGCTGGAGCGCGTTGACTTCAACAGTAGCTGCACCACCATGTCTGGGAAATTTCCGAGTTGGAGTGTGGAGGGAGACTTGGAAAGTCACCACGAAACTGCATCGTGTGTGGGAATCTTTCACAGTGAAAGAGAGAACCCACCTAACATATTATTAAATTGTGAAACCAACTTTCGAAAGGAGACAAAAGCATAAAGATGAGCAATAAACGGTCAATATTTAACCACGAACCGATGAGCAATAAATATCAATTTTGGAAAAGAATCCTCTACGGAACTCTTTTCTGGAGATCCTGGAGATCCCATGATCGAAGCGGTCCATCGTATATAGTTCGGTTAGAAATTATTTTAAAATTTAAAATTAAATATAAATAGCACATAACGAAAACTGACTGCACGATGTACAATGAACGATCCCGATCACGAAATCCCTAAGAAAAGGATTCACGATGATCATTTTCCTCAAATTTTAACCATTCTTTCTACGTTGCAGTAAACTGCTCTTCGAGCACTACTGATCATATTTTGAAAATTTTAACTTTGCAATATCGACAATATCAACTGTAGTAGCATATAAATGGCATATCGATTATATGCATGCATTAAATTAAAATATGGTAAACTACATCTTAAAATATCTTAATATATAATATCTAGAGTAATGCTAGAAAGACTAAATATGTAGATAAAATTTTAAAAATTAAATGATATGTAAGTTGATAATTGATTTATTACTTAACCGTTGATAAACGTGCTCATTTTTATTGGTGATACATTATTTAGTTTCCAAATTTTGTCTCCAAATTTAATATCTCTAGCATTACCCTAATATCTATACCAGAGTAAGCAACGAAAGAAAACTTATAGATATAACCAGATGCATGATTTACATATGAGCCCCATAAAAAATAAAAAAAAATTGACATATGAGGTGCAGTAAAAACGTATTTTTTGTACAATCCAAGAAAATATAATACACATGATTTATATTGTGTAAAACAATAACATGATAATTACACAAGAAAAAATAACACGAAATTTCTTGAGACGCGAGAGTTTGATATAAATAGTCTTACAAACTGATGTGATGAAACATAGAAATTGAACAGAACCAAAGAACGAAATCAAACAAGAAAAATCAAACAAGAAGATGAAAGCTAATTCAGATTGGCGTTGCTCCTTCATTTATTGAGGAAAGACAGGTCTCACAACTGAGGCTTTCCGAGCCAATTCAGATTGGTTTTTCTTTTGCCACCTTGATTTTGTCTCTGGCTAAGAAGGATTCCCACAAATGTTTCTTCTCTTCATCACAAATCACTTCCTCTAACTGCTCGTCAAGATCCCACGCTGACAGAGGCAACTCTTTCAATCTTGAGCATTGTCCCATGTAGATCTTTCTTAAACCGCTCATATTACCAATGCCTTCAGGCAACTTCCTAATGCCAAAACAATCATACATGTCAAGACAGCACAACTTAGCAAGGTTCTCAATCGAGACCGGAAGCCTTACCAAGTCTGTACAGGACCTTAGTCGCAGTACATCCAAATTCTCCAGCTTTCCGATCTCTTCAGGCAAGGCAGATAACTTATGGCAGTTGGTGATACTGAGCATCTTCATATGAACAAGATCACAGAGCTCGGCAGGCAGTTCCACCAAATCATGGCAATAGTCGATATTCATTTTCTCTACTATAGGACCTGGCCAGCAATCAGAAATTTTGATGAACAATTGTGGACGTCGTCAATTTTCTGCACAAAGACCTTGTTTAAATTACAATTGTTTTTGCTTTATCTTTTGTCACTATAACTCGAAAGCATGGACTCTTGGAATGCTAAGATATGAGAAACTGCTGCTAGCCTCTCTCTCCTCTCACCTACAAATGACTCCTTGCTCCAGCTAGTGGCCGGTGACAGCCCCTCTCTCCCCTCTCCTAGCTTTACTATTTTCTCTTCTTCTGGACTGTCGTAGATTTATTTTTCATTTTAATATTAAAGTCAATAAGAGGCTTCTTGGTGAGGTTGTTTTTTGTAAGTCTCTCCTAGTGAGTATTTTTAGTTTTGCGTTGGTGTGTTATTGGCATCTCTTGGGTCTACTTCACTGTTCTTGATAGATGTTGCGAACAAAATTGACATAGGTAGACACTAGTTGGTTCATTGCTAGTTCCTCTTCAAGCCAGCACTACTTATTGTCAAATAGTGTCTTTATGTTTGTTATATTGCAATTTTTGTGTGTATAATTACTGAAGTGTTTGACTATTTCATCATGAGTGCAATCTCGACCTTTTGAGTTTAGATACACTCGTTTGCTTCTTCTCGTACATTTTTCACTGTCAAACCCACCACTATGGTCGCAACTTGTTTAGCCAAGTTGGCCTTTAGAACGTTGAGGGACCATTTTATAATCATTTCATATTTAATTTTTGTTTGTAGTTATTTTTTAAAACTAAAAATCTTTTGGTAACTGCTTTCAGTTTTCTATTCTAAAATATGAAAACTGAAAGCTACAAGGCCAATTGATTATCATTTCACTTTCAATTTTTGTTTTGTCTTTTTAAAAATTAGAAATTTATTAGATAACTACTTTCAATTATGCAGTTTTTTAAAGCTAATTCTTTAAGTTTTTTTTCTTTTAATTCTTTAAGTTTTAAATTTTGACTTTTAATTTTTATTCTTTAAAAAATTCAAATTAGTTATTAAATAAATTTTTAGCTTTTAAATTAAATAAAGGGAACTTTAACGAAAAGCACCCGGTACTGTTCACTTTAACGAAAAACCACATTTTTACACTAAAAAGTCAATCCTGGTACTATTCATTTTACCCTTTATTTTGTCCTTATCATTAAAACTCAAAGTTTTCAAACTCTTTTCATTAGTTTTCCTTTAAATAAAACTCCAGAGTTTAAAAATAATAATCAAACATATTTTAATATTTCTTGTTCATATTGCCACTTAATACTATGATCTAATGGTATTCCTCTTTACTTGTAAGTGAGAGATTTTAGGTTTGATTCTTGTCAAAGGCGAATTTGAACCACACTATTGCTAGCTCATTGTGATACTAAACCCATCCCTTTCTCTTAGGGTAGATAATTTCATTTAAAAATAAATAAATAAATATATATATATATATATTTCTTGTGAGTAGTTGTTAGAGTTATTGTGACGACCCGTCCCTAATTTTCTATGTAATTTCTCCCCGAATATGTAAATTATTGTTTATGCCCTTGTTAGCAAGTGACGTGGACGTATTTATTAGCTCTTAAATTAGTATTCTCGCTATCGTAATAAATTGTACTCGTTGTTACGAGTGTACGTTAATTTTATCTGTGTTAGAAACACTATTCCGAATAGATTTTCTGATTTGCTTTTACTGTGGGAAATCTGTAAAAACCTATCCTTCTACTTCTTTAAAATTTGGTATGTGCCTTATGTTTTTCACCAATCAATCTTCTTCCCTCTTTCTGGCACCCAATCAGACTCTCCTTCTCTCTGCTTAATCAAAAACCATCATTTCTCTCTCTCATCTCCTTTTCTCTCTCAAACCCGTACCTCGCTCTTCTCTGCAACAAAGAAGACCACCACCATCTCTTAATAGATCGAACCTGAAAACCACATATTTGGACTCTTCTCGTCACCACGAACTTAACCATACCCTCAGATCACGTGTTGGTTGAGTTTTGAGTGGTCAACGAAGAGTGTTTGTACCATACTTAGGGCTTCCGTATTTAGACCTCGTATAAATACTCGGGGGACTCAAATGTAATTATGTAATAAATGAAGGGGCGAATATGTAATAAGTGAGGAGCCCTTATTCTATAAAAGGACTCCTCACTCTCCTCATTAAGGGAGGCCAAGTTTTAGGCCATGGGAAGAGAGCACACAAAAAATAGGCTAGAGAGCACACTGCCTCTAGTCTTCTTGTGTATTCACCATTCAGAGTGAAACAATATCAACATTAGTGTGGACGTAGCTCAAACATTGGGGTGAACCACGATACATCTTGTGTTCTTTACTTTCTTGCAGATTCACGGTCGGATTTACGTTATTCCAAGACCTTCGGTTTTGTGCATCAACAAAGAGCAACTCGAAAGCTTCGACTCGATGGTTTTTGTGTCAACATGATCGCGGTCGAGTTACCAAGTTTTGAAGGTTTTGGAAGCATCCACGCAACTCCCTAAGGTCCCTAGACTAGTTTTCGTGAAGCATTGAAGTCGAAACAAGCGAGTTCAAGAGGTTGACTTTTTGGCCGGAGCTATTGAGCTATTTTCAGGCCAATCTCTGATCGTTTTTCGACTTTCAAATGGTATGATTTTGTTCCCTTCATCATGAGCTTCAAATCCATATAAATTTCGTGAAAAATGGTTGAGAATTGAGCAAGATATAAAGATTTGAAAATTTTCCAGTTTCCGGCGAAAATTCAAGTTGTGAACGGCAAGAGCGACTGGAGAAGAAGGAGAATATTCCGTCTAATGACGTCAGGTAACGCTGTTAACGTTCATTACTATTTAACAGAATATTCCGTCAATTCTGACAAAATATTCCTATGTTCCATTAGTCACCTACCATGCACATGCCTATGCGTGGCTGCACGTGTGGTTGTGGGTTGGGCGGTCATGAGGGTGCGTCTGGCCTTCGGCCAGCGAGTGGTTTTTACGTGTAGGTCTGTGACGTCAAGTAAATTGATTTCATATATTCGAACCCTCCGTTTAAGCAAATTATGGGAAGTTATTCCTAGTTTTTAGCGTATGTCCTTATTAATTAATTATAAATTGTTGTTTCGCATATAGGGGAAACTTACCCTGAGGACGTATGTGGACAAGCGAGACTAGGGGTCTACAATCCTATGACATACCAGTGAGTGGGCATTTTATTTTTGTATATTATGTATATACCTCATAGTTTCCATAAATGTTTTAAAATGGTTTTATGCATTTATGCCATGAATTATATATTTTTCTAAATGCTATGACATGGTTGAGTTTTTTATTGCATCATGGCCAAGGAAGAAAATATCGGTAATATCGGAAATATCGGTAGTCCGAAAACACGGAAATATCGATGGAAATATCGGGATAATATCGATATCGATAAAAATTACATGGAAACCACGGAAATTGTAAGAAAAACTTGGAAATTTTTATTGAAACTTTGCAGGATGTTTATTTAGTCAATTATCTATTAGTTTATCACAAAAAATTGGAAGGAAATGCATTGCATGATGGATTTAACATTATCAAGTTGATTATATAGTGAGCTGACAAACATTGTGAGTGTATAAAATATGTAGTAATTAATGAAAGAAGTCTAAACACACCATAATCATTTATATATAATGAATTAGTACAATATTTTACACTTTATACATTGCATGGTAACATACATGAGTGACTTAGTACCACATAGAGTTCCTATGAGGTTCAAAATTTTCACCTTTGTGTTTTTTAAAATATAGAAATTTATCCTAGATAATAAATATTAGCTTGCAAGCCTTGCAGACATCTTAACGACCATATAAATATTACAGGCTGAATATGTAATCACAAACACATCTATAGCAAGTTGGATAAAGCCTAAGTGCGTGGTTGACAAAGGGAGGGTTCGAATATAATTTGCTTGCTTAGTAAAAAAAACAAAATATTATCTAAATAATTTATAATTTATAATTTATATAACATTTATTAAAAGTTAAAACCATCAGAGGTGCACCTCACATCTTTCACGTCACATGTCCACCTCATAATTACAAGTTACAAACATCAAAGCCAATGGTTTTGTTTGTTTAAGTCTCCCGTCCACGGATAATACTTGGTACTCACAAGTGGGTACCCAATTTTCATTGACCATTGATATGGCTCAACTAAAAGAGAACACGTGTACTACTTTATATGTTTAAGCTATGCAGCCAAACACCCTGTTTATCCAATTACCTAGGCATCCAAACACCCCATAATCCATTTTCACTTCCTCTCTGCTCCATCCCGCATCGTCCTTGTCTTTTCCTATGCCATCACAGATTTGTATCAGTGCAGCGTCGTCACACTATACACTAAGAACAAAGATCCCCTCCCTTTCATGAATTCTTATGGACCTACTTCGATGGAGGAGAGAGATTGAAGGACGAGGCGGAAGCGGGGCCGACGGAGGAATACCGGTGAAGTTGACAGTGGAACAGCGGTGGGTTGACAGAGGAGAGAAGTTGGATGAGGACACGTGGTAGGTTTGCGGCGGAGGAACGAGGTGGGTCGAGGGAGGTGCTTGCTGGTTTGTCTCTTAAAGGTTGGGGATTCTTCAAC
Organism: Malus sylvestris; assembly: GCF_916048215.2. Taxonomy (NCBI): domain Eukaryota; kingdom Viridiplantae; phylum Streptophyta; class Magnoliopsida; order Rosales; family Rosaceae; genus Malus; species Malus sylvestris. The sequence continues at coordinate 13,204,675 of NC_062261.1, read as the reverse complement.
GACACACAGAGATCCTTCTCGATCTCTCTTCTCCCTTCGCCCAGTCCAACCACACACACACTCACACAGAGATCCTTCTCGATCTCTCTTCTCCCTTCTCCCAGTCCAACCACACACACACTCACACAGAGATCTCTCGATCTTTCTTCTCCCTTCTCCCAGTCCAACCACACACACTCACACAGAGATCTCTCTTTTCTCTGCACCGAGACCCACACGCACACCATCGCACCTGCTCCGGCGAGTTCCTTCAATTTCTCAGGTAGGTAAGCTTCGGGTTTTTCTTTTTATATTCTAGATCGAAGCTTAGATGTGAAATTGAAGTTATATGTCGTGTTTTTGCAAGGTTTTTGGGATGAAATCGACTCGGGAATAAGTACACCCATCTCCGGCGAGGCTAGGGAGCAGTTTTACAGTCGGCCGGAGCTGTAGAAGCTCCGACGTTCGTCTCCGACGTGCACAGTTCCGAAATTTCGCGATAATATCGATAATATCGCGATATTATCGATATTATCGCGATATTATGACGAAAACACCTTGGATACCATTTAAAATATCGATTCGGGAAAAAACCGATAATATCGGCGATATATCGCCGATATTATCGATATTTTCTTCCATGATCATGGCATATCCATATGCATATTACCTGCATGAAATTGATGTGCATGGTTTGAAATGCTAATGTGAATGCGGTACATGCAAGTAAGTCCAGGTAAGGTTATGTGATGAATTGAATGGTTGAATCATTATGGCATGCTTACATATAGTCTGCTCATCATTGCTACACCCCGGTGTTAGTACTCCAGCCCAAGGACAGGGCTAGTCCTTCATGTGTATGTTTATCTCCTGCACCGCACGCTTGCCATGGATCTAAGTAGGTGCTAGTCCTGTTGTACAAGTCACATTAGGTGACTCCGACTCGTAGGTGACCCAAGCATAGTGCTAGTCTTCACGTGACCGTAGCACTAGAGCGATTATTATTACACCTAGTCATGTCGTATAGGTCACATTAGGTGACTCCGACTTCTGTGTTAGCATATGACTGATGAGTGATAGGTGGAGTTGTACATGTCACATTAGGTGACTCCGATTAGTGTAAATTACAATTTACAGCACATAATCATATCTATACTGTTGTTGAGAACATATGTTGTGGCATACTTCTAGACTTACATTTGGCATGCATTTGATTTTCATACTTATACATAGTATGATATTTTGAAAATTATACTTGTTTTACAGTGAGGAGTTAGTATGATTGAAAAGTAAATGGATTTTATAAACCTTTATTTTTGTGCCCACTCACCCTTCTGTTTTTCGCTCCTCCATGTCCTAGTTAGTTGATTAATCTATGTGGCGTACGAGGAATAGTTGGTGGATTATGACATATCTCCATCTTAACGTAGGAACTTATCTCTAGTTGTGTAATAAGTATTTCTCTCGTTCTACTGTTTTACCCTCATGTTATCTATGCTCTGAATATTTGTAGTTATGAGTTGTAACCACTATTGCGCACTCACGTTCTTAGTTAATTAATTGGGAACTTTAACGAAAAGTTCCCAATACTGTTCACTTTAACAAAAAAACCACATTTTTACACTGAAAAGTCAATCATTGTACTATTCAGTTTACCATTTATTTCGTCCTTATCGTTAACACTCAAAGTTTTCAAGCCATTTTCATTAGTTTTCCTTAATTAATTCCTAGTTTTGGTTTTAATTTATTCACAATTTTCTTTCATCACTTGCACTTTGATTACGTCACCTTCACGTGACGGCCATCACGCCTTAATTCCAGTCGGAGTGTGTCAGTTATCATGTCATTTGGTAGGACTTCAGAACAAAAAAACATCCATAAAAGTCATGCATTGACAAAGCTGATGATGCATCGCACTCACCGTGAATTGTATATGAAATGGTTGCGAAATCGCTATTCTACTGTATCGTTTCTTGAAAACGTCCTGCAATCCGAGCCCGCACGCGTCGGAGCCAAGTAAACAAAAGCGTAGTGGGCGACCTCAACAAAGTTAACTGACATTTGGCCTTCTTTCCCTTCATGGTTCCGTTTCCCGACTTCGAAGAAATGGTAAAGAGATAACTAACATGCAACTAGCTTAGCTAATTCAATAAATTTCAATTACTTATTATGGCACGGTGTTCTAATTTTGAGAGTGATAATGATCGTTTTCTTCGCTAGACTAAGACTTAAATTTGAATCTCATTGCCGGCAATCTCTCTATAAAGCCCTTATGATTAAATTTTCATAAAATGACAAAATTGCCCTCTGTTTAAGGGAGAAAATATTATACTTGTACACATATAAAAGCTTATTTATCAAGGAAACTGTATTCTAACATGCTCATGTGTACTCACATGAACTTCGTCATTTTTAGTAAATTTAAGAATACATCTCATTTACGTGTATCAAAAGTTCAGTTTGCCCACAAAAAAAAAGTTTATTGAAGAATTCACCCATTTAGCGTGTATCACAAGCTCATAAAAGTTGACAGAGTTGAGAATTTTATACAGGAGACCATAGTTTTATTTCATTATGTTTTCATGGAATATGCACAATAATATTCAATATTGATTAATAAATCTTGTAGATCATGTAAGTATAATTTTCTTACTAGTTTTAAATTTAAATTGTACAATATTAAATTTATATCGTATAATGACTTTATTGTTCATGCAATCAAATATATAATTTTTAGAAGAACTATTTGTAGACATCGAAATTTCGGTAAATAAATGTTGACCGATAAATCAAAGTTTCAACGCTCATGTATTACATAAATTTTACACGTAGCGTGTGTCTAAACAAAAAACCAAAATAAGTTGGAAAAGTCATCAAACATGACACGTGTCAACACTTGGCAGAAACGACTTATTTCATCTGGAATATTATATTCAAAATTAAGCCTTGGAAATTTCTATAAATAGAAGGCTAATTCATTCATTTAGAGGAACCAAAATCATTAGGCAAAATTCTTGAAGCTCTGAAGCTCTGAAACTCCGAAGCTCTCAAGCATCCAGGTTCCCGAAGAATCAAGAAAGCTCTCTTCGTTCTTCGTTCATCGTTCTTCCAAGATCAAGCCCCGACGGCCCTTGGATCAACAATCCACCAATTCAAGATCAAGCCCCAAAAGCCCTTGAAGAACTTCCACCAATTCAAGATCAAGCCCCGACTGCCCTTGAAGAAAGCACCATCGTTCATCATCCGTTCATCCTAAGATCAAGCCCCAACGGCCCTTTGGATCAACAAACGTCGACAAATCCATACATCCAACCGTTCTTCAAGATCAAGCCCAAAAGCCCTTGAAGATCCGTTCATCATTGTTTTTCAAGATCAAGCCCAAAAGCCCTTGAAGATCCGTTCATCACCGTTATTCAAGATCAAGCTTTAACGGCCCTTGAAGAAACATTCATCCTCAAGATCAAGCCCCAACGGCTCCTTGAAGATCCGCTCAAATCCACCTTCAAAGATCAAGCCCACGGCCCCTTGAAGAAACTTCCAACAGTTCATCCAAGATCAAGCCTCAACGGCCCTTGGATCAACGAAACATCCACAAATCAACACCTTACGGAGATCGAATCAGAAAATCAAATTTGAGAGAGATTGTAACCCTAAAATCATCAAATACAAATATTTGTTTGTGCACGTTGTTCTTGTCTCTTTCGTTTCAGGAAAATTTTGTATTCACACTATTATTAGCGCTAAAAGAAAGTCACTTTGCCCTCCTTTTGACCTTATTTATTTCATTTGTGTGTAGTGCAAGATGATTCTTTTAGCTCAAATTTTGTTACGAGTGAATTCATAGGTCTAGTGTAAGTTAGAGAATTTATTGTGAAAATGCTACTATATGGTTTCCTTTTGGTATACTAGAAGATAAGAAACTATACTTAAATACATATAAGATTTATTTAACAACATTAATACTTTTTGTGCACTTGCTATGAAAACATAAGGAAATTATATACTTCTCCACTCACATGGGTTGTCATGTTCAATGCACTTATGAATTGATCTCTTTTGTGTATCATACGTCCATTGATAAATTGACCCTGTTTGCATGAATTATGGGTTAACGAAAAATGACAAAGCTAAGAATTTCCTGTGAGGAAAATATCATATAATTTTGTTATATTTTCGTAGAATATGCACAAAAATGGTTGTTAGGGGAAACTTATGTATTCTAGCTAATATGATTACAAATATGTTTGACCTATTCACATGAGCTTCATCATTTTCAATAGACTTACGAATTTCTCTCATTTACATGTATCAATAGTTCATTGACGAATTCATCCCATTTTAGCGTGTATTACAAGCTCACAAAATATGACAAAGTTGACATTTTCTTGTGAGGAGACAATAGTATAACTTCCTTATTTTTTCATAGAATATGCATAAAAATTTCAATGTTGAGTTTTAAATTTAAATTGTACAATGACTTTATTGTTCATGCGATCAAATATATAGTTTCTAAAGAGTGGTATTAGCTCTAAAAGAAAGCCAGTTTGTCCTCCTTTTAACCTTGTTTAATTTATTATAGAACAGTGCATGATGATTTTTTCTTTAGTGCAAATTTTATTACGAGTGAATTCATAGGCCTAGTGTAAGTTGGTTAAGAAAATTTATTGTGAAGATGTTACTTTCCTCTTTCTTTTTGGTATACTAGAAGATGAGAAATTATACATATGAAATTTTGTGTGCATATGTTATGGAAACGCAAGGAAATTATATGCTTTTCTACTCACATGAGCTCTGTATGTTTAATGCACATATGAATTGATCTCATTTACGTGTATCATACATCCATTGACAAATTCTCGTTTGCGTGAATCATAGATTGACGAAAAATGACAGAGCTGAGAATTTTATGTGAGGAGACTGTAGTATTATTCCCTTATGTCTTCATAGAATATACACAAAAACTTCAACATTGATTAATAAAAATCAGCTTTATTTTTATTGAAAATATCAGCTATCCTTTCTAATGTACAATTATTTGTTCCAAAACTATAAGTTCTATACAAAAATACTTCAAGAGCTTGATTAGAGAAAAGAACCCCTCATTTCCCTATTTGTCACGCTTTAATTGATTTTTTGCTGTGATATTTCTTTGTGCCCTTCCCATTACAAAGTCAAGTCCCTGTTTTTTTTTTTTAAAGTATTGACATGCTCTAATAATTTTTAGTTGTGAAATTTCTATTGTGCCGTTCTTCCATTACAAAGTATTAAATTTGTATTTTTTTATCTAACGTATAATAGATGTTGTTCATTTTCTGAAGTATTGAGTTTGTGTATTTTCTTCAAATGTATAATGTTATTTATTATCTACTTTGTCAATGACTTCTATGTGAAAAGCCTATTGTTTGTTTTTCTTAAATATATCATCAGAACAACTTTTAAAAGGAAGAAAATATGGCCCGTTCTTGTAACCAAAAGAGAAAATATGACCCTTTCTTTTTGTTGCAACCATTAACATTGAACGAGATTAATCAAGCTGTATTTGTTGGAAAACATAGTTTGAGACCGATTAATCGCACTAGTCAATAATAACCAATCAATTCTTTAGATTTGGTAATGCATCTGTTGAGAAAAATTGGACAAGAGATGTAACAAATAATTCACTAAACATAATCTTACCTTCGTTCATTTTTCCGAAGAGAGTTTTATTAATTTTAGCCCATTCTAGACTATGCATCTATTAATTACAATCCTTCATCAAAAAAAAAAAAAAAAAAAAACCCTTTGATTCCAATATGAATAAATCGTAACTTTGGGATTTGGGTGTTTGTTTGGTTTTGCGGTTGCACTTAGGTCAAGCCCTAGATTACCTACGTGATTTTTTGGAGGGATCAAGCCACTCGTTGTTCTTGGATGATTTGGTTTGGGATTTTCAGAGAGTGAATGACCCACTAAAAAAGGTTTTGTGTTTGTTTATTTGAATACTTAAAATTTATTTGAGTGAATTTGGTTGAATAAACCAGAGATTCGATTTGGACTTTGTGGTTAATTTGGTTGAGATGAACCAGGGACTCGATTTGGATTTTACGGTGAATTTGGTTGAGATGAACCATGGATTCGATTTTGAGTTTTTGTCTTTGTACAATTGCATTTGGATTGAATATCTAGATTGCCTATGTATCCTTGGTAGAATCAAACCAACGTAGTTCATTATTTCTAATGAGTAAATGACCCACTAAAAAAAAAAGTATTTTGGTTTGGATTTGGTGCCTTGCAGTTTTAAATCGTGTAGGTAAAGAACTTTGTGTCATTTGGAACAACTTTGTTCTATTTAAGATTTGATACGGCTTTTGTGCCATTTGAAATTTAAATCCGTTTTGTCCCATTTAAAATTTGAAAAGGCTTTGTGCCGTTTGAAATTTGATGCATCTTTGTGTCATAGAGTGGGGCAATATCCCATGGGAGCAGCATTCCCCATAAAATTGGGAACTTTATTGCAGACTTCTTTCTTCTTCTTGCAAAATTTACAGCCTCTAGGAAAGGGTAGGCCCAAAGTTATAAAAGAAACCACATGAATTCAAATTTGAGAGCTGTGGCCCTTTTTTTATTAAAGGTTGCCACGTGAGTATCTTTCCCAATTAATTTGGGAGGTTGTCGGCAAGTTTTTTTTTTACTATGCTATACACACATTTTATTATACTTCTCACACATTTCTTAATAATTTTTTTAGTTAATCATTTTTTATTCTTCAAATCCAACAACCGAAAATTCAAAATGTGTGTGAGAAGTAAAATGGAGTGTATGGAAATCACACCCTTTTTTTTTTGAGAATTTTAATGAAAAACTTCTGGTATTGTTTACTTTAATGAAAACTCATATTTTGACACTAAAAAGTTAATCTTGGTACTGGTCAATTTACTCTTTATTTTATTTTTATTGTTAAAACTCAAAGTTTTCAAACATTTTTCTTTAGTTTTTTTTTTTTTCTCTTCTCTGTGAACTTGGACTTTGACTTCACATGGCAGACAAAATAAACATCTTTTAGCTATTTATTTGGAGATGCGGCAAAGGCATTCTTTGATCATATTGAATCCTAATTGGTATGCTTTTATTTTGCCGCAAGGAATTTTGTTTCCTTGCATACTTGCCACGGCATCAAAGAGGGATAAAAAATTTTGATTTCAAATAAACCCCTCCTTAAGCTCTAAGGCTATTTGGATTCTCCCTTTTTCTTTTTGAGAGATCACGCTTGCGGTATACATTAGACTTTTGAGTGCCTAAGGTCATTTCTAACCGAAAAAATCAAACCTAATTTTGTCCAAAATTGTAGTCTGTAAAAAAAAAATTTAAATAAATAATGTCAGGTCATATTCATATATCATCTCAAACTCAAGACACTAAACATAGCTTCTCAATTATTTATTAGTTTTAAGTTTATACTTTAGCTTTATTAGTTAATTTAATTAAACTAATGTTAGATGTTTTCAGATATAGTCGTTGAATTTGAATCAATTATTGTAACTGAGAAGCTAGGCTCCAAAAAAAGGGCTAAAAGGGGGCTACGTTTGGCCAGCCTGATGCTCCTTTGACCAAATAATGGTATGGTGGACTTCATAGAGTTTAGTCCAGTCATCGGTTGAAGATGATATTTTGAATAAATCAAGACATTTTTTACCTTTTGAACATTTAGCCCTCTTCATTTGAGATGACCTAAGCACTCTGCAGATAGGACCTGGGTTGTTGGGGACCACGTAGGCCTGACAATTCCTGACACGACCAGATAACCCAACACGAAATTAACAGGTGTTCGGGTCAATACGATAACGAATTGGGTCATTATTAGGTAACCCGATAAGCACCTGTTAAAATAACGGGTTGGTTCGAGTATACACGTGGGTAACACGATACACGATAAGCAAAATATTAATTTTATAATTTTATAACCCTAAAAAAATAATATAATAATTATATATATTAATTTAACAATTTTATACCCTTACAAACTCTAATAGTTATATATATTAATTTAAATTTTATAAAATTGGTGACCATTGGATCGGCTGAGATTTAATCTCAGCCATCCATTGTTCATTAGGTTGGAGGCTAATATATTTTTATATGGTATAGTACTATTTTTTATTTCTTTTCATAATTATTTTAGTAAACTTTTCATAATTTGAATGGTTTTTAATGTTCGGTTTTTCTATACTTAGTTTATGCGAAAAAGAATTTTGACGTAGAAAACCTTACTGAAAACATCATCAACATAACTCTTGAAAGCAATAGATCAACCCAAAGTTCCAATACAATTTCCTCATGATGATTGATGAAAATTAAGGATTTTGTAAAAGGAATAACATGTAAGCTTTGAGTTCCATTGGCAAGGTTTAAACTTTTGAGAAAGGCTTCACAACCTCGAAAACAAAAATTCTTTCATTTTGCATATCCTTGCACATTTAATATTTTGTAATAGACTAGTGTATGAATGTTTTTTTATTAGGCTCTTATTTTCGAGTGTAGATGTAGCACTTAAACGACAAATGTGTTTTAATGTTTTGAAGTAATATTTTATGTGGCAATGTGTGGTATGTGTAAATTTAAGAAAAAAAAATATATTTTTCTTAACTGGTCATAATGGTGACCCAACCTATTAAGGACCCGTTAAGATAACGGGTGTGACACAACACGATCCTTTAAGATAACAAGTGTTACACGAAAACAACACGAACATGACAAACATGACCCGTTTGCCAGAGCTAGGACCATGTGAACATGAGGACCTCCATCCCTATTCTTTGTTACAGATCGCCTCTTAGCATTTTTAATCCCTGAATTAGATAGCTTTGAAGGTAGCAACCTACAGCAAACAATTTCATTGTCTTTTCTTCATCTGTTCCAGTGAGAGCCCACTTCGGCTCATCTTGGTATTTGGTGGGAAGGATCTAGACGTCATTTCTTCTGCACAATTGGTGATTTAGAGAAGAACATTCCGCCGTTGACGTTTGGAATCGAACGTGATGCAGTGGGGACTGATGCTCCCTGTTGCTATAGTGGGGATTGGCGATGACATCGTCATTTGGCTACTGCTTCCTTGTTTTATACGAGATGCAGTATTCAAAACATTTGTGGTCTTCATACTTTCTTCACGTAAGACATTATTTATTTTCACGAGATGCAGAGATTTTTGAGACTGGGGACGACGCTAAAAAATGTGCCATAAATAAGAAAATTATTTATTTTCACACGTAAGACATCGATAAAATTGTACTTAGAAAATCACTTCAAAATCAATAATTTAAAAACACAGAAAGACTAATTTGTTACAACCAAATAAAAATTGAAAAGAATAAACACGCACATAGCATTTTGAACTTAGGACTAGGGCTGGAAAAAAATCCCAAAAATCCCAAACCAAACCAAAAAAATCCCGATCCCAAACCAAAATTCCCGAAATTTTCGGGATGTAATCCCAAACCAAACCGAAAGTTTCGGTATGGGATTCGGTATTGCATTTCATTTTTTCGGTATTCCCATACCGAACCGAAAAAGAAAAAATATATATATATATATAATTTTTTAATTATAAGAGAATTATTTCAACCGTTGATTGTTTTAGATTTAATCTGTGCCGTTGATTTGTTTTTAGGTCAGATCACATTTCAGTTCCTCCGTTCATTTGTTTCGAATTGCAGCCCTGACCCTTAGCCTCCGGCCCTCACCAACGTCGTCCCTCACCAGACTGTCGAATTCCGACCAGCCACCGGCCCACCACCACACCATACTCTCGTCTCTGACTCTCCAACCTTCCTTCACCACACAACCACCACTCTCTCTCGCGATCTCTCTCTCTCACACGGTCACAGAACTGCATTGATTCGAGGGTTCTCTTTCACGGACAGAACTGGGGATCTCTCTCACGGTCTCACTTGGTTTTCTGAAATTAGGTAATTAATTTAGTTTTCTGAAATCTCTCTATCTCACTGTCACACACACACCTCTCGCTCTTTCTCTTTTCTTTTGCGATTTTGTCTCTTCACAGAATTTAGGCAAGTCTGTTGTCGTTTTCTAGTGAGCATTGATTCGAGGGTTACGGCCCTGACCTTTATAGGCTTATAGCACTTGTTATTCAATATCTTGCGACATGAGGCAATAGTTCAACTGAATCTTTGTGATTAAGCAAATTTCATGTCTTTCACTCCTATCTGATGACCCCTGTGATTGTTTCTCTAGTTTTGAATTTAAACTTGATGTTTGTGTCAAAATTGCGCTTAGTTTTTCATCCAATCAATTTCTCCTTTTTGTTTTTGCCTGTTTGCCGAGTATGGATACGGATTATGCAAATTTTCTCCTGGAACTATCCCACATTTTGTTAAACCCCTGAGATTATCATGGTACCAAGTGCCATTGTTGTGCATTGTCCTTCATCATTGTGCTCTCATTTGTTTGTTGTGATATTTTAATTGTATTTGTAAATGCAAGCATGTCTGAGATTGTTGGTGCCGGTATTGTTTACTACTAAATGTCAATCCATTTCTTCTGCGTGGAATGCTTATCTGATCCCTCCCAAGGCCGAACCGGGTTTTGAACTATGGCAGTAAGATTGATACTATATTTTTGCAACATCAACATTGCTTAATTGTTTGGAATTTGTTCTCTCGAGTATCTCACACTACCTATGCCAGCATCAATCGTTATTCCAATTTGAGTGGACGGTGATGTTTTGTGTTTTGGTCTCTCGTCGTAATGGCCTCTTTGGCCTTGCCGACTACTGTGATATTGCATCAATTGTCCGAGTCCATGAAACCTTTAAGCATATGCAGTTCATCAATTGTCCGAGTCCTAGAAAACTGTCTGTAAGACCACAACAGACCACAACAGACTTGCATGATGAGTATTCCATGAAGCATGTTAAGCATTGTCCATATTGGTTTGAAAACACAATATATGTTAAGCATGTTAGTCTACTATGATTCTCTACTAATTATTTTCTTGAATTATTATTCTTCAGGTTGTTTTTCTTGAATCATTTATTCTCGAGCAACTTTTAAAGGTTTAGCATACAAGCGCTACAAGTGTTGAAAACTCTTGTTTGTAGGTTCCAACTTTCATGTTTGTATTATCTTTGTGGGGGTGGGGCTACTTATATTCTCCTAGTTTAGAAACGAGCTGGTTTTTATTTGCTTCCTAGTTTAAATTCAAATACACGATACTTCTATGTTGAATGCTCAGATTTTTGAACCATTGATTTTATTTATTGTTTGGAATTTGGATATATGCTGAACTGTGGTTGTGATATATTAATGTGCATTGTTATTTTATTTGTTAGGATGGACGGATCTAGTAGCCAGTACACATATGGTCTCGGTATTAGGAAAGCGAAAACAAACCCAACCTAGTGGTACCCTTCAACTAGGCACTCCCTCACCTCAAGATTATTTGCATAATGATTATTATGAAGATTGTTGGGATGATGATCCGGATGTGGAGGAGGATATTGCATTAGAACAGATAGAAGAAGATGGGGAAGAAGAAGTAGAAGAAGTAGAAGTAGTGAGACAATGGGATGGTCCTCCTCGGAAAAAGGGCAATAGGAGAAAGGGTCAAAGTCCGGTGTGGAATGATGCTAAGAGGGTAACGATCACCGATAATAATGGGGAGAAATCTTACATGGCCGAATGCAAACATTGCAAACTCTTAGTACCGGCACACCCTATAACTCATGGGACAACGGGAATTCTTAAGCATTTGAGGAAATGTCCGGGTTCTAGTCTCTTTGAGAATGTAGATCCGAACCAACCTACATTGACACAAGCGAGGATGGGAGGTCCGGTTGTCACTCACACTTTCAATAAAAAAAGACTTGATAGGAGATGTGTGAGGTGGATTATAATAGCAGAGATGCCTTTTAGGGTGGTTAATCAAGAGGACTTTCGAGATTTTATTCGTGACTTGAATCCAAAGTACAAACTTCCTAATAGGCATAAGGTGGCGGCGGCGGTTTTGGAGTTGTATGATGAAGAGAAGGCAAAAATAAAAAGTGTGATTGAGGGGTTGAGAGTGAGTATTACAACCGACACTTGGACCTCAATTCAAATGATAAACTACATGGTCATCACGACTCATTTTTTGGACACTAATTGGGGGTTACATAAGAGGATCCTAAACTTTGTCCAAGTTACTTCTCATAAGGGTGATGATATTGGAAGATGTCTAGAGGTTTGCTTGAATGATTGGGGCATAGACAAGGTGTTTAGCATTACCGTTGACAATGCTAGTGCAAATGACACCGCTATTGCATACATGAAAAGAAGACTCAAGTCAAATGGTACTCTTTTACTTGATGGGGCTCACTTGCACATGAGGTGCGCTTGTCACATCCTTAATTTGATAGTTAAGGATGGAATGACGGAGCTTAGTAGGGAGATTGATGCCATAAGAAATTGTGTGAAGTTTATACACTCATCCCCGGCAAGGTTGGAGTCTTTTAGGGAATATTGTGTCTTGTTGAGATTTGATAGGATGTCAAGTATCCCTTTTGATGTTGTCACAAGGTGGAATGCCACATATCAAATGCTTAATAGTGCTTTCAAGTTTAAAGAAGTGTTCTCTAAGATGGCCTTTGAGTGTGACTCTTTTATTGCTTACTTTAAAGAGGAGGTCTCAAAAGAGGTTGATGGGGTGACAAGAAAGGCTAAGCGGGTGGGTCATCCGGAGGTGGATGATTGGGAAAGGTCGGTGAGTTTTGCTCACTTTCTCAAAAAAATTTATGATGCCACCTTGACATTGAGTACAACCCTTACTCCAACGTCACACTTAATACTTAGCACGGTGATTGCCTTGCAAGTGGAGATAGAAGAACAAATTTCAAATGCCTCTAATTCCACTTTGCAAAGTGTGGCTACCTCAATGAAGCTCAAGTTTGACAAATATTGGGGTGACATTGAAAAGGTGAATCATATTCTCTTTGTGGCCCAATCACTCGACCCGAGGTACAAATTTGATATGTTAGAGACAAATCTAGAAGAGCTCGGCTATGGATGTGACAAAATAAGGGAGGAGAAAGTAAGGGTTAAAGGTTATGTAACCGAGTTGTATAATGCATATAAGGAGGGAGTGGTCCTTAGTAGTAGTAGTGGTAGTAGTACTAGTAGTAGTGCTACCTCAAATGTGGAGCAAAGATCAAGTGTTGTACTAGATGATGGGGCGGGGGGGGTGTGATGGTAGATATTGATGTTGCTTCAAGGATGGCAAAGAAGATCCAAAGAAAGAGAGCGGAGGCACAACAAAATGAGATAGCCAATGAAGTGGATATGTACTTCAATGATCCACATCAAAGCCTAACATATAAGGGTTTCAATCTTTTGGATTGGTGGAAAGGAAATTGTGGTCAATATCCAATTCTTAGTAAAGTTGCTAAGGATGTATTGGCCCTTCCTAGTAGCACCGTTGCTAGTGAGAATGCCTTTAGTCTTGGTGGGAAAGTTGTTGATCCTTTTAGAGCTTCCTTAACACCTAAAACGGTTGAGGCTTTAGTGTGTACTAGTGATTGGCTTAGAGGAAAAGAATTTTGTTTCTACAAGGAGCCTACCCTTGACGAATTATGTTTCTACGAGGAGCTTGAACGCTTAGAAAGAAGTAAGTAAACAATTTAATTTCATCTTTTATTTTTTTAGTATTTATTATCTATTAGACTATAATTTAATGTAAATGATTTGTGGTTTATTGTTTTAGACATGGCTAATTTGGGAGGTGAGGAGAATACAACACAAGAAAATGAAATGCCACCTCCATCTCCTCGACCACCTCAAGTACAAGTTCAACAACGTCAAAATCAATCACTACCTCCATGACCACGACCACCCATTGTAAGGGGAAGGGCTCAACCATCAATATCAAGGGGAAAATTACAAGTGCCAACAAGAAGGGCCGAAGGGGCCGAAGAAGTCAACAATCTTCATAAACTTGAAACTTTGTTTTTTTGCTTTTGGTTTGTAACTTAATTATTAAAACTTTGGATTGTAACTAATTTTTTTGCTTTTGGGTTTGTTACTTTATTTATTTTAAAACCTTGGCTTGTAACTAATATTTTTGCTTTTGGATTTGGTACTTAATTTATTTTTATTGCATGCATGTGTAGTAGAACTTGAATAGGCATATGCAATTGTGCACAGATTGGCAATTGGCAGATTGCTTTTGAATAGGGTAAATTACATTTTCATAGGCTTTTGTCCTAACAACACATATTGATGTTACCCAAAACTTTGTGAACCCTACATTTTCATAACAACACAAATTGGCAGACCCGGGCCAACATCAATTATCCCAATAATTTTTTTATTTGATTGAATCAAGTTAAGCCCATATGGGGCTATTACATTCAATGGGCATGGCCCAATATTAGGTTTTTGTCCAATTGGACCAATATTAGCTTTTTTTTGTCCAAAAGCCCAAAAGCCCAAAAGCCCAAAATTATTTCGGGATTCCCGATTTGTCCCGAAATCCCGAAACTATTTCGGGATTCCCGAAAATTGGGATTCCCGAAAATTTGGTTTGGGATCGGTATTGAAATTGGGATTCCCGAAAATTTCGGTATGGGAATCGAGACAAGGGTTTCGGTATGGGATCCCATACCGAACCACCCCTACTTAGGACCTCTCCTTAATTTTAAACAATAAAAACCATTGCTTTTGTTGTACCATATATTAGGCCTCGATATTGAGCTCATGATTTATGTAAGAGGAGGAAACCCTTACTCTATAAAAGGGATCATCCTCACCTTCACAAAGAGCGAAGAAAGAAGAAAGTCTCACATCCCTCACAACAATAGAGGGCAATACCCTTTCAGCCAAACATAGAGCAAAATGGCAAGGGTTGCATCCACAGAGAGCTCCCTTGTCGATTTATTGTAATTCATACATTCATATAGTGAAATGGAATCAACATCAGTGTGGATGTAGCCCAAACATTGGGGTGAACCAAGATACATCTTTGTGTTCTTCTGCGTTTGTGTGATTCACGACTGGATTTACGTTGGTCCAAGATCTACTAGATTTTGTGCATCAACATTTGGCGCCGTCTGTGGGAAACGACACGAAAAACCATGTCGGTTCTCTTTCATTTTTTTCATCTATCCACCGTGAATCTGCACAACCCAAGAACCCAAAAACCTCACTTTTTGGGCTTTTCCAGAAAACCTTCACATACTTCCAACCACCTCTCTCTCTCTCATAAATTTCTCTCTCATAGGTTAATAGTACTTAGACAAAAAGGTTCAGAAGCTTGCGATCCTTCAGATTACCGCCACTGCTTTCAAAGGTCTTCGTCGTTGTCGTAGTCATCATCGACTCCTCCGAATCAAACGACATTGTATCCCTCCGTCGCTGATCCATCGAGGCACTTACGCAGATCCACATTCCCCTCCCTCTTCCTCTCTCCGCCGCCACGAGATTCGGCCTCAGAGAGAGCCCCGCCTCCTCGAACGGCTAAATTCGCTCCACGTCGTAGTATGCCGACGCCGACGGACAGTAGCGATTTTTCGGCGTGCATGCTTCTCTGCTAAACGCGTTCGAAGACTCGTCGAAGGCAGGCATAGTAAAAGCCGGTAATGGCCTCAAAGCGTCGCTGGACAGCACCGTATCGACCGCCAACTGGCACACGTGCTAGTTCCCACTCGACAGAAGCCCCACCGCTCCGTTCACCGGGTTCACCATGCGGCCGCACGCTTCGAACAGCAGAGACTGAAACATAGCTGATCGAGAAAAAGGAAAATATGGATTAATTAATGGCAAATATTAATCGTGTAAAATTATTGCAATATTGTTTAATTAATTAATTGGTTGTTTACCGGGGCGTTGGTTTTCCGGTACGACGAAGACGAATGAGAGGAGATCATTGTGGCTAAAGAACTTGGCGAGGAACAAGGTGGCGTTGCCTTGGGCTTCGGGAGAGTCGATCCAGTACAGACACGACCTCAGTATGCATGTGTCGCTGCATCCCTTCCGGAGCACTCGGCAGCCGTTGCAGCTCATCTCCACCATCCGATCCAATACAGGCACGACCTCAGTATGCATGTCTTGCTGCATCCCTTATGGTGCTGCTTCTCAGAGCCAAACTACTCCTAGTATTTGGTGACACCACACTAACCAAAGTCTTTGTCGGAGGGTTGGCGTGGGAGATTCCCAAAGAGGCCTTGAGAGAGCACTTCGACAAGTACAGTGAGATCTTGGAGGCCGTCATCACCTTCGACCTCCGCTTCTGCATCTCTAGAGTCAGCACTCTCGCCCAAGTCCAGGCCCTCGCCCTCGCCCAAGCTCGGTGGTAAACTCCTCCTATTAGCCACCACCGAAGACGGCGGCGACCGAAAGTTCAACACCACTGACATATTTCCATCTTCCAAAACAAGTTAGATTTTTATTATTTGATTTTGATTTTTTAATCCGTCAGAAATGTCAACCCAAAAGTAATCAAAGGAAGCCATAACCTTCAACCAGACCGACAGTAGAGAGGAAGAAAATAAGCTTTCTCATAATAATTCTATTATTATTCCCTTTTGGTATTGTCTGCCATCTGCGAAAAGAAAAAAGCTTTACTTTTCCTTTGTCTGCCATCTGCCAAAAGAAAAAAAAAAAAAAAAGCTTTACTTTTTACATCATGTTTTCTCAAATTATTTATTTATTATTTTATTATTTTGTGATATTTATCACATGATCACTATCAATAACGTGGCAAAGCACATCACACAAAGTTTTATTATTTAAAGTTGTGGTGATGTATCACAGGCTTATGCACACTACACAATACAAATATGTGTGTTTAAATATTTTATTATAATGCTGATAGTCTTTCGGCACATCACTATTCCTATGCCATGTGACATAATCAGACATCACATCCTTTCATTTTGTGGTATTCACCTCATAATTATCACATGTACTGGCTCATATTTCACTTACTTGTGTAAATATTTATTCATTGCCGAGTGATTCAATGACTGCTCATTAACTATGTCACTTATGCAACATGTGATTTACTACACAACTTAATAAATTATTTATTTGTAGTAGGCACATGGTACAATATTTTGCATTACCAAACTATGTTAATTTGATTTATTCATTATACGTTTGTACTTATACTGTCATTTATTGTCAGGAATTATTGAGCAACTAGCTCTGTTGATCAACATTGCCAATGATTAAAGAAGCTTACCAACTTATAGACTGATAAGCCACATGCTTATGGTGACAAAGATTTAGTTTGAACGGTGATCTCTTGTCTGATCGGACACCCACTTGCTCGAACACTCACATGTTTGGACACTTATGTGCCTGGACACCCTTGAGCTCGAACCTCGACTCACGGACCCAACTCAAAAACCCTATAGATGGCCCCGACTCGATGACCCTACGTATGGCCCCGACTCAAAGACCCGATTTATGGACCCGATTCGAGGATCTGGCACATAGACCCAATATGCGAACTCGACAAGTGGACCAAAGTCATATCAAGAATCAACTCATAATGAGCACACGCTGACGTTGAGTGCATACTCACAACGAGGAATGCCACAAGCCGAGCCGCCTCGCAACGAGCACCGCCTCCAGCCGAGTAACCGTCTCGCTGAAAGCATCGCCTCTAGCCGAGTAGCCTCGCAACGTGTGCTACCTCTAGTTGAGTCTTGCTTGACGTTAAGTATCGTCTCATGTAAAGTACCAGTTCTGGACGACATCTAGCCACTTCGGCTCGTACTTGGATTGGATTTAAAGTCTCCAGCCAAAAGACTCTCTTGACTAAAGACTTGGGGGACTCCTGTTGTACCATATATTGGGCCTCGATATTGAGCCCATGATTTATGTAAGAGGAGGACACCCTTACTCTATAAAAGGGATCGTCCTCACCTTCACAAAGAGCGAAGAAAGAAGAGAGTCTCACATCCCTCACAACAATAGAGCTCCCTTGCAGAGAGCAAAATGGCAAGGGCTGCATCCACAGAGAGCAAAATGGCAAGGGTTGCATCCATAGAGAGCAAAATAGCAAGGGCTGCATCCACAGAGAGCTCATTTGCCGATCTATTGTAATCTATACATTCATACAGTAAAATGGAATCAACATCAGTGTGGACGTAGCCCAAACATTGAGGTGAACCACGATACATCTTTGTGTTCTTGTGCGTTTATGTGATTCACGGCCGGATTTACGTTGGTCCAAGATCCACCAGATTTTGTGCATCAACAACTTCTAATTAAACTTATTGATCATTTAACCAAATTTTATAAATTTATACTTATATGAAAAGAAATTTGTAAAAATTGAAAAGTAAATAAGCACATATGATGTTTTGAACCCGTGACCTCCTCATTAATTTCAAATGACAATACCACCACTTCTAATTAATTTTTTTTATCATTGAGCCAAATTTTATAAATTTATACTCTTATGAAAACATATATCAATATATCACCCTAATCATTTTGGTGCCCCCAATTTGTTTGGACCCCGAATGCTAGCCCTACCTGCACTGGGCCTGGGCAGGCCCTGGTGTTAGTGTACAAATGTCATAGTGTAGAGATGTCAATTTCCTAGCACCTCCACATCCACCTATAGACATGTTGTGCTGGAAATTCTTTGATTAGCAGATTTCGACCTTTCCTGTAAAGATCACTTTTCGGCACTTCTGTGTCTACGTGGAGACAAGTTGTGCCAAGAACATTTTTGACGAGTAGATTTCGACTTTTCTTGTAAAGATCACTTTCTGGCACCTCCGTATCTACATAGAGACATGTTGTGGTGAAATTTTTTTTTTTGACAAGTAGATTTCGACATTCCCTGTAGAGATGAAGCCAAAAATTTCTTCTAGTGGGGGCAACAAAAAATAACTAAGAAAATTTTATTATAGTATGGTTGTACACAGTATGATATTAAGGATGGTTTCAAATGATGATGTATCACAATTCCAATGTTACAAAAATTTCAATATAGTAGTGGAAAGTGGCTAAGTGATGAGAAAAATATAAGTACATGATAGGCGGGAGATGATTTTTTCGGTTTGAATGATAGAACAAGAGCACTATTGCTCATATAATATTTGATATGGAGTATAAGTAGAATGAATGTATGTTAGATATTAGATACATATATTTTCTTGAAAAATAACCTGTGTATATTATATAATTGTAGTTTGCAACTAAACAAATGAATTACTTGAGTGGGAGCATCTGCCCTCAGTGAGCCTTCATTGGCTTCGTCCATGATTCCCTGTAAAGATCACCTTCCAGCACCTCCGTGTGTACTAGGAGACATGTTGTGCCGAGAAAATTCTTGACAAGTAGATTTAGACTTTTCCCTTAAAGATCACTTTCCGGCACCTCCGTGTCTACATAGAGACAGGCTATGCCGAATAAATTATTGACGAGTAGGTTTCGACATTCCCTGTAAAGATCAATTTCCGGCACCTTTGTGTCTACATGAAGACATGCTGTGCCGAAAAAATGATTGATGAGTAGATCTGAGCCGCTAAAGATGAACACCTTGAAGGAGTTTACTTTCCGGCACCTTTGTGTCTGCGTGCAGATATGCTGTGCCGAGAAAGTCTTGACGAGAAGACTTCGACCATCCTTCTATGCCAATTGGATACGTTCTTTCGAAAAAAAGGCAAGAATTGCTGTGCTTTTCTTGTGGCAGGAACCATTTTTGTTCTTGCATGCCAAACTGCTACAATCACAGGAAAGCTAACCTTGTCAGTCTAATTTCGAAGAGCACTTTGATAGCGGAGAAGGGTTATTGCTTCTGGTTTTTCTTCTTGCCCAGCGGCTTTGATCCGGAAGATTGCTTCTAGGACAAAGAGGGATTGGAACCATTTTGATTTGTTATAGAGAGAGGTCCTTCACTGGAGCATCTCCTTGTAGGAGCATGTAGGAAACTAACTTTGCTTCGAAGGTCCCGTGCCATGAAGTGGAGATTAGTGTAAGGAAATAAATAATAAAGAAGAATAAAACTTTTACCTTTGATTCTTCTTCCTCGTGAAAGTTCTGCGTAATTACAGCCCTTTGCTCATTTCTTCTCTTTCTGTTAAGCCTCTTTCTATTTTTGCAGTTTTCGTTCTTCTCTCCTCCGCTGCCCTCTTGACCCTCTCTCAGCTCTTGGTCGTCAGTCTCCTCCTTTTATTTGAATCTAGCCTTCGTCATTTTATAGACGCAAGGAGCAGTTCAGAGATCCTTATCCACTCTGTTACGTGTGCCACTTTCCGAGGATGTAGAGAGGTTGAGAGAAGGCCATCACCTAGTGGAGAACGTGAGAGTTTTGGGAGAGTTCCATACATACACGAACTCAAACTTGTCACACATCGAGGTCCACGTGCGTGTATGAGTTGTAGAGATTCTCTTTTTTCTTATTAATATATTTTCTTTGGGTAAATATATGGTTCAACAACATCTCGATTATATGAACAGTTCTGGAAACTTGACCACTTGACCTTAATATAAATACCAGAGAAGCTTATCCACAACAAGATTAACACCTGATCCCGTGACATGAAAGTTCTTTATTTTATGGGGCTCTTCAACCTTGTGGCGTTGAATTTATTTTGGGAGAACACGAATCAGATTGTGAAGTTGGATTACACATACAGATTTTCAAACAAGAAAGTCAAGCAAATGTACAGCGATTGAATTTGAAACTATGCTACAGTCGAGTTTACATAAGTCCCACTAAAAACACAAACCAAAGAGTTTAAAGAACAACCCTCACTGAGGATACACATATCAGAACTGAGTCTTGTGGAGCCAATTTAGGTTGATATTCTCTTTGGCCACAATTATCCTTACGTTGTTGAGACACGACAAGAAAGATTCCCATAAATATTTTGTCTCCTCATCACAGACCACTTCCTCTAACTGCTCAAGATCCACGACTGATGGAGGCAGCTCCTGCAACCGTAAGCATTGCCTCATGTTGATCCTTCTTAAACTACTCATTTCACCAATGTCTTCGGGCAACACCTTGATGCTGAAGCAATCAGATATATCAAGAAAGTTTACCTTTCCAAGGTTCTTCATTGAGGTTGGAAGCTTCGACAGTTCAGCGCACGATCTTAGCCTCAACAGTTCTAAATTTTCCAACTTTCCAATCCCTTCAGGCAAGGCAGATAACTTATGGCAGTTAGTGACACTGAGCTTCCCTAGTTTACTAAGATCACAAACCTCTGCGGGCAATTCAATTAAATCACTGCAATAGTCGATGTTCATTTCCTCTAGATTTGGGAATGCTGACGAGATTTGGTTGGAACAGTTGTTGAAAGCTTGACCAATGTTACACATGAACAAGGATATCTTCTTCAGACTCGCCAATTGTATGAGATTCTTGGTTATTGAAGGAATTGAGATGCGTTCTAATCTGATTCTCCTAAGATTTGGTAACGAACTCAAAAGTTGGAAGTTACTCAATTCAGCCGGTAAGAAACCATAATTTGTGACTATCACAACCTTCAATTCATCCATGTTCACCACGGATTCGGGTAAGGCATAGTTCTTTGTCTGGAAATTCAACACCAAAACCTCAACTTCTGGCATTTGCATGTCGTGCCATTTTGTTGAAAACCCTTCATCTGCAAAGTAACAACTGAAAGTGTGAGGAGGGGAAACTAAAATGAAAGTATTAATGTGTGCGCATGCGACCGTGTGCAAGAATGACTAGTTATTTGTGCATGTCTACGTAATTGCTAAAGAGAAAGGGAGAGATGGAACAACCAGTTGTTATGGATAATAAGCGGGCCTTCATAGGCTGATGCTTCTGTTCTCTCCACCATTTTGGAAGATTGTCTCCACATATGTCAATAATCAGTCTTTTTCTATGTTCCACCGGTCCTTTTTTTGTGTTGTATATAGCCAGCTCCCGAAGAACATCATGTTGGGTAACAAAGTGCTCACTATAGTACCCGTCCCCCTCCATCTTGTCCTTCCTGGTGATGATCAAAACTAATTTTCTTAGAAGAGATTCTTCAACCAACATATTGCAATAACAAGTTATTAGCATCAACCAGTCGTGAATATAAAGGGGAAAATAGAGCGAAAATATTATACAAGAGAAAACAAAGCATGCACACCTTGTAACAACAAGATTAGCTAGACTTCGTGTGGTTAGCTCGTAGAGGTTTGCAATGCACTTTATATCTGTATCTACATCATATAACTCTGCCCAGATATCAATGAGGGCAGCAGCTGGAATTCTTTGGTCTTCCGGAAATGAACCTAAGTCTAAGAAACATTCCTTGATGCCAACCATTTCTTTATCCAAGGCATCCAAGCTTCGTTCAAGGCACAAAAGCAATTCAGTCTCTGAATCAAGAATAGAAAAACCTTTAGACCATTCAATTACTCTTTTTTGCCATATCTCTATAGGCTTCCCGCAAAGCGATTTCCCCACCACTGTAATCGCAAGTGGAAATCCCTTGCAACGCTCAACTATCTGCAGGAAAATTTTCCAAAACAAAGTAAACTACCTTTTTAGTTGCAAAGCCAAAATTCAAGTTATGGAGATGAGAAAATGGCAAAATAACCATCTACATAAATCTAATTTTAGTTTTAGGCCACAAGTATGCTCAAATGCATGATTACTCACAGGTTTATATGGTAAAGTGAACATAATATCTTGATAATTTTCCAAAACCAAGTCAACTAACTTTTGACTATACATTTTTGTGCACTGCAACTAAAAAGTACCTTTTCTGGAAGATCTTTTGGAATATGAGAGCTCTTATCTCCAAGGGATGCTGAATGATGAAAAAGTTTCATCGCATTGTCATGATCCAATGATTGCAAATGACAAGGGAAACCATATCCCCGAAATTCAGACCTAGATGTTACCAAAAACTTGTGATTTTCTGTTTTGAATTGATCAAACTTCTCCACAAGGGATTCTGATCCAGACCAAACATCATCCAGGACAATCAGGAAAGGATTCTGCCCTTCTTCCTTCAGAAAACGTTGCAGCAACATCACTGCACTGACTTCGTTTTCGAAAGTAGATGCCGGGAAACCCTTGCGTTGATATAGATCTTGAACAATATTTTCCAATTTAGGCTTTTTTGAAACCGTGACGAAGAAGATATTATCCTTGAATGTATCTATCCAAAGAAAAAATAATAAATCTGTCATTGAGTCATCATTTAAATCTGCCATAGTTGTACAAAGTTAAAAACATACAGAATTCTGAGTTCTAACTTATAAATATATGATCGATACCTTTGATATCCTTGTCTTGACAAAACTTTGTAGCCAAAGTGGTTTTCCCACATCCTCCGGGAGCAGTCAGCACAACCATTGAAACATTTTTGTCCTTTAGAAGCTTCATCTTCAGCTCCTTTAGAGGAAAATCCAATCCAACCACAAGCGGCGGAAGTTGAGGTACGGCACACCAAGCTTCACTGTCGGGTTGTTTTGGTATCACCATATTCGATTCAATTCTGCTGAGCACATTCTCTATATTCCTCACCGAAAGGGAGCTGTCCTTCATATCCCTTATTCCCTGAACGTTTAGTATTTCCAAAAGTCGTTGAAGAGATTCATCCCATTCAATCAGCTTGTTGGCATATTTGTATCTTTTGTACAAGCTCCACCATTGAACCTTTTTGCACTTCTGAACGACCTTTACGCCCTCCTCCAAATGTACTTTCAAGTTTCCCAGTTCCTTATCCGATAGATCCAATTTCTTGTTGGATTTTTCTATATCTTTCAACAATGGTGCCAAAGAGTCTAACCTGGATTTGATGTCTTTGAGGAGGGGCTTAAAAATTACATTCTTAGTAATCAGCTCATTGAGGACATCATACAGCACATTGAATGCTGTTCCGAGAGCAGCCCCGCCGATAAGACCGCCTGCTCCACTCATTCCTTGATTCTTAACAACAAAAACCAGCACCAAAATCAGAAAAAACTTACAAAAGTACAGGAAAATTGGCCGAAATGATCATTTTTCACCCAATTGCGGAACAGTATGTCGCCGATATTTGATTTTGACGAGAATTGAGAATTTGAGAATTGATTTCGGACCATTTTAGCCGCTTTCCCAAAACAATAGCAGATTAGAAACTGTGGTAACTGTGGAAAAGTGAGAACCTTAAATTTGGTTGCCAAAATAAAGAGATTCAGAAAACAAGCAATACAAAGTTGGACCTTCTCTTTCGTTGTTGGAGACCAAGCAAGAGAGGATAAACAAAAGTAAAAATTTTTCTCCAAACTATCTGGGTTTTAGCATATAAATACTTACTCTTGAAGCTCGATCAAAGTTGGACCTTCTCTTTCGTTGTTGGAGACCAAGCAAGAGACGATAAACAAAAGTAAATTTTTTTCTCCAAACTATCTGGGTTTTAGCATATAAATACTTACTCTTGAAGCTCGATAGAAATTTCGGAGTTGGAGAGCGTTAACTTCAACAGTAGCTGCATCACCATGTCTGGGAAATTTCGGAGTTGGAGTGTGGAGGGAGACTAGGAAATTCACCGGGAAACTGCATCATGTCTGGGAAGCTTTCAGTGAGAGAGAGAACCCACCAACCATATTATTACATTGTGAAAGCAGCTTTCAAAAGGAGACAAAACGATAGTTTTGAACCAATGAACAATAAACGATCATTTAACCATGAACCAATGAGCAATAAACGATCAATTTTTAACCATTCTTTCTACTGCTCTTCCAGTCGAGCAGTACCGATCATATTTTGAAAATTTTAACTTTGCAATATCGACGATATCAACTGTAGTAGCATATAAATGGAAAAAATCTCTTCGGATTCCTTTCATCTAATCAACCTTATCAAATAATTCGGACGATTGAAATTTAATCAAACGGTTAAAGTTATTATAACTTTTAAAGTGGACCTCTATTTTTAGCCTTGAATCAAATTTCAAGAGCTCCAGTTGTATTGTTTGATGAGAAGTATTAAGTGAAAGGGGTCCAGGATCCCTTTCTCATATAAATGGCATATTGATTTATTATATCTAGGTTAATGTTAGACAGATCAAATATGTTAACAAAATTTTAAAAACTAAATGACATGCAAATTGACGATTGATTTATCAAACTTGCACATTCCTATTAATAATACATTTAGTTTATAAATTTTATTTATAAATTTAGTCTTCCTTGCACTTCTGAACGACCTTTACTCCCTCCTCCAAATGTACTTTCAAGTTTCCCAGATCCTTATCCGACAGATCCAATTTCTTTTTGGATTTTTCTATATCTTTCAACAATGGTGCCAAAGAGTCTAACCTGGATTTGATGTCTTTGAG
Organism: Malus sylvestris; assembly: GCF_916048215.2. NCBI lineage: Eukaryota > Viridiplantae > Streptophyta > Magnoliopsida > Rosales > Rosaceae > Malus > Malus sylvestris. The sequence continues at coordinate 13,179,414 of NC_062261.1, read as the reverse complement.
GAGGGGCTTAAAATTACATTCTTGGTAATCAGCTCATCGAGGACATCATACAGCACATTGAACGCTGTTCCAAGAGCAGCCCCGCCGATCAGGCTGCCTGCTCCACTCATTCCTTGATTCTTAACAACAAAAACCTACACCAAAATCAGAAAAAACTTACAAAAGCACAGGAAAATTGGCCGAAACGATCATTTTCCCCCCAATTGCGGAAATTATCAGTTTTCTGTAGGTCGGTGATACTTGATTTTGATAAGAATCGAGAATTTGAGATTTGATTTCGGACCATAGCCAGGTTGAATATATGATCAAATTGTAGTGAGCTTTTTTGTAAGCCCAGCAAAAGTGCCTTTTTTTCTTGGCCCATGTGAAAGCCACGGGGTGGCGATTGGGGTTTTTTAATTGGCAGCAGCAGCTGCCTTTTGTTGCAGCAGGAAAATAAAAGAGCAGCAGAGCAAAACAAAAAAAGGTGCCGCGGCCCCATTGTTTTTGGAGAGAAGAATAAAGTGTGTCCTTTCGTTGGTTAGCTATTACTTCATCAAAGTTGTATTTGTTGTATTAAATTTGAGTTTTGTATAGAGAGGAAATTATTCATTATATTTCCTTATCTATTTGTTTATTTGGTGAGTGAGAGTTATTTGGTGTATTAGGGTTTTGAATTGTGAGATTGCCAATACTTTGTAAACTCTCATTTGGTTGATAGTGGATTATTGGGTGAGCTCCTACTGCTTCGATGACGTATACATACTCGTGTTACACTGACTGTTGAGGAACCCCGTTAAAATCTTGATATCTTTTGTTCTTGCATTTTATTTGATATATTATCTATGGGTTAGCTTGAGTTGGTTCCAATTGATTTGATACTATCCTAGCACAACAAGCCACTTTCCCAAAACAATAACAGATTAGAAGCTGTAGAAAAGTGAGACACTTAAATTTGGTTTCCAAAATACAGAGATTCAGAACACAAGCAATACAAAGTTGGATTTTCTCTTTCGTTGCTGGAGATCAAAGCAAGAGAGGATAAACAAAAGTATATTTTTCCCATTGAGAATTTGAGATTTGATTTCGGACCATTTTAGTCACTTTTCCAAAATAACAGATCAGAAACTGTAGAAAAGTGAGCCACTCTTATATTTGGTTTCCAAAATAAAGAGATTCAGAAAACAAGCAATACAAAGTTGGAATTGCCAAAATAAAGACTCTTACGTTGTTGGTGATCAAGCAAGATATCATAAACTTGCAATACAAACCCAGGTTTTCTTCTCCAAACTATCTGGGTTTTAGCATATAAATACTTGCTATTGAAGCTCGATAGAAATTTCGGAGTTGGAGCGCGTTGACTTTAGCTGATTGAGTGTCGAGGGAGACTTGGAAATTCACCAGGAAATTGCATCACCATTTCTGAGAAGCATTCACGGTGAGAGAGAGAACCCACCAACCATATTATTAAATTGTGAAAGCGAGGTTCGAAAGAAGAAAATTTTAATTGTGACGGAAATATAGATGGTATACCATGTGTTTCTATGTAAGTGGTGAAAAATTTTAATTTTTAAGTTATTAACTTTTTAACACACATATCTTACAATTTATATGAAATCACGTGATGTATCATCTCGTATGATGATCACACTGAAAAATCTCTCGTTCGAAATGAGACAAAAGCATAAAGACAGAAGAACCAATGAGCAATAAACGATCAATATTTAACCACGAACCAAAGAGCAATAAACGATCAATATTTAACCATGAACCAATGAGCAATATATGATCAATTTTTAACCATTATTTGAGAAATTTTTCAATATGATCGGTACACGAGGTGCCACGTTTTACTATATAAATTATGGGATATATATGAAAGTTAATAACTTAAAAAATAAAATTTCTCACCACTTACATAAAAATACGTAATGTAGCATCCGTATTCCCGTCATAATAAAAAATTTCTCCCATTATTTCTACATTGTAGTAAACTGCTCACAGTCGAGCACTACCGATCATATTTTGAACATTTTAACTTTGCAATATCGACAATATCAACTGTAGTAGCATATAAACAACATATCGATTATATGTCTACATTAAATTAAAATACGGTAAACTGCATCTTAAAATATTATAATATATAATATTTACAATAATATTAGGAGACTAAATATATAGACAAAATTTTAAAAACTAAATGACATGTAAGTTGATGATTAATCTATTACTTAAGCATTGATAAACGTGTTCATTCCTATTGGTGATACATCTTTTAGTTTGCAAATTTAGTCTCTACATTTAGTCTCCCTAGCATTACCCTAATATCTATATCAGAGGAAGCAACAAAAGAACTTATAGATATAACCAGATGCATAATTTACATATGAGCCCTATATAAAAATAAAATAAAAAATTACATATGAGGTGCAGTAAAAACTTATTTTTTGTATAATCCAAGAAAATATAATACACATGATTTATATTGTGTAAAACAATAACATGATAATTACACAAGAAAAAATAACACAAAATTTCTTGAGACGCGAGAGTTTGATATAAATATTGAGTGATGTGTAGCTAGGAGAGTTTATTGTATGAAATGATCTTGTTATGACAAGTGTCACAATCCTAGAAGGGTAGTTAGTTAGATGGTTAGCTTAGTCATTAAGCAAACTAGTAAGTATAAATAGTGAGGAGGAGCATGATTGTATTATCTTTTGACAGTTAATCAAATATATACTTTCTCTCTATCTTTCTCTCTCTTAAATCTCTCTCTAAGCTTTTCTTCTTAGTTTCGAAGCATCCATGGCTGTACTTTCTCAGAGCTGTTATGATGGTATCAAGAGCTTAGGTTCTTCAAGATCCTGAGTTTTTTTCTTCCGGTGGTGATTGCGGTCAACGCCGATTTGTGGTTTTACTCAGGTTCTGTTCTTGGTTGATTCTTGACATTTCGTCTTTCAATTCGAGATAATTTGTTGATCATTGAGGCACGAAGCCAGAATTGGATATATTTGTGAAATCTTGTGTGATATATCATGATGAAATTTGAGCACGAAGCTGGGTTGTTCTTGGATTACAATTTTTCTTGAGTCTGTTGAAGTGCGATTAGGGCACTGAATTGAAATTTATGATTAAATTGGTTCTGTTGTTGACGTTTGGTGATGAATTGTTGAGCACGAAGCTTTTGTTAGCATAAACAAAATTTCACAAATTTGGAAAATTAAGGGCACTAAGCTCATCTTATTCGTATACGAAGATATTGTTTGTCTGAGAAATTTGGGGGTTTGTTGTTCTGCGCTCATCTCTCATTTGGTTCACCATACTAAGTACGAAGCGTGTGGTTGATTCTGTCTGAGTTCACAAATGGCGTCTTCTTCATTCAAAATTGAAAGTTTATTGGGAGTGCTCACTATCCGCTTACAGGATGATAACTTTGCTAAGTGGTCATTTCAGTTTCGCTCTGTTTTGGAAGGATATGATTTGTTTGATTTCTTTGATGGGAATAGTGTTTGTCCACCAAAGTATGTGATCTCTCTGGAAGGTGGGGTGACAAAGGAGATTACAGCGGCCTATCGTGATTGGGTTAAAACAGATAAAGCATTGTTAAGCTTGTTGATTGCTAGTCTTGGTGATGAAGCCATTGAATATGTGGTTGGGTGTAAGACTGCTTATGAAGCGTGGACCAATCTTAATGATCGATATGCCACAGTGTCTAGAGCACGGATCAATCATCTTAAGACTGAACTTCACACGATCAAAAAGGGATCTGATACTGTTGAGAAATACTTGCTACGTCTTAAGGGCTTGAAAGATCAATTACTTGCTGCAGGGGAAATTGTTTCAGATAATGATTTAATTGTAGCAGTTTTGGCTGGATTGCCCTCTGAGTATAACATGATCAAAACTGTGATTGTGGCACGCAAGTCTCCTCTTACTCTTAAAGAATTTCGTGCACAGTTGTTGAGTGCTGAGAAAACTGCTGAAGAGTTTCAAGGTGGTTTTCCAATTTCCTATGATTGGCATGTATTCTCATGGAGAGTCTTCTAATGCTGGTTCTCAACATGGACAGACGTTTAATGGTAACTATGGAGGTCTACGATTCTATCCAGGAGAATCATCCAATGCTGGTGCTCAACAAGGACAAAATTTTAATGGTGGAAGTTTTGGTTTTGTTGGTCAAAATCAGCGGTCTAATGGTAATGGTCAAGCTAATATATCACAACAATTTCATTCCAATCGTAACAATGGTAATAGTCAGCGCTATAATTCCAGATCAAGATTCAATGGTGGTAATGGGTTTCATTTTGGCTCTACCAACAGAGGCAATGGCTATGGTAATTCAGGTGGGAATTTTCAGAATAAAGGGGGTTCGAATTGGTCAACTTGGACTGGGAATTCTGGTCAGAAGTCTGCCATTATCCCTGAATGTCAGATTTGCAACAAACGTGGTCATACTGCTCCAAATTGTTACTATCGCAATGAACAACAATCTCAAGCGCCTGCTGCTATTCCTGAGTGTCAAATCTGTGGAAAAAAGAGGCACATTGCTCTCAATTGTTTCCATCGAAGTAACTATGCATATCAAGGAGCAAATCCACCTCCCACTTTGATTGCCATGACTGCTCAGTCTCAGTCTACTTTCAATCTGAATCAGGCATGGATCATGGACACAGGGGCTACTCATCATATGACGGGCGATATTAATGATCTGGAAATGATTGCACCATTTGAAGGGGATCAAAAGATCACGGTTGGCAATGGAAAATGTCTTCCAGTGAAGAATACTGGTTCCAACTCTCTTTATACTCAGTCTAAAATCTTATATCTTGCTTCTATGTTACATGTCCCTACCTTAGCAGCTAGTTTATTATCTGTGTATACATTGTGCAAAGATAATAACTGCTGTGTGATTCTTGATGAATATGGTTTTTTGGTGCAGGACAAGGCAACAAAGGCAATCCTAATGAGAGGAAGGAGTAGTGGAGGTCTGTATTACATACCCAAGAGTTTGTTTTTCAAGCATCACAAGCAACAATCAGTTTCTCTTCCAAAGGCATTTCTTGGTCAAGTGGTGAAGGCTTCTCTTTGGCATCATAGACTAGGACATCCTAGCAATGATGTGTTACATAGTATGCTTTCTAATTCCAAGGTCTTGTATAAACCAGATGTGAATAAACATATATGCAGTTTCTGCCTAAGTGGCAAAATGTCTAGACAGGTGTTCTCTTCTAGTTCACATTTGTCTGTAAGACCTTTTTCAAAGGATAAGTAGTGATGTATGGGGACCCTCTCCTGTTGTATCACTTGAAGGATATAAATACCATGTGACCTTTATTGATGACTATACAAAGTTTACATGGTTGTTTCCTCTGGTTTATAAATCTCAAGTGCTCTCTGTTTTTTAGACCTTTTTTGCATTTGTCCAGAATCATTTTCATACTTCTATTCGGTATTTTCAGTCAAATGGTGGTGGAGAGTATACAAGCTTTTCCTTCAAGAAATTTTTGAATTCAAAAGGGGTTGTTCATCTTATTTCTTGTCCTCATACACCTCAGCAAAATGGAATTGCTGAGCGAAAACATCGACATATTATAGAGACTGCTATCACATTATTGACTACTGCTTCTTTGCCTCATAATTTTTGGATGCATGCTTGTTCTCATGCTATTTTTCTTATCAATCGAATGCCTTGCAAATCCTTAGCTTTGCAGTCTCCTTACTTCAAGTTGTTTGGGACTCATCCGTTAGTCAATTCTATTAAGGTCTTTGGGTCTGCTGTTTATCCGTATCTTAGACATTATACTAAGCATAAATTGGACCCCAGAACCGATGAATGTATATTTCTGGGATATGTTTTAGGTTACAAGGGAGTTGTTTGCTATCATAGAGGGAAGCAAAGATTATTTATTTCGAGGCATGTAGTTCATGATGAACAGGTGTTTCCATTTCAACAAAGTTCTATAGTGCAACGTACTGTGAATGGACCTCACTATCAGTTCAAGCATCCAGTGGTTACTCCTTTTGTGCTACCAATTTATTCTGGAGCAAGATTCGGTCAACAACACCAAACTACATCATCTGTTCATAATGGTTCCGATTCAGTGGTTCAGGATACATCTTTAGGGAATGATAGTCCAATGTTCTCTGGTATGGGTCAAGATGAAAGATCTTCTTCTCCAACACAGACCTCTCATCACACCACTACTCCACAATCCTTTCATCCAACTACATCTTTGTTGCCTGTCCACTGTCCTGCATCATTGGAGGTACCTTTCTCACTTCCATATGCTAATGATTTGTCTTCTGGTTCCATACATAATGATACTTCTGATTCTTCCAATGTTCATTCTATGACTACTCGACTTAAATCTGGGGTTATTGCTAGAAAAGATTATAGTACCTATTCTGCAATGGCTGCTCCTATTTCCTCTGGTTCATATTCTTCTTTTGATGATCATGTTTTACTTGGTTGTACTGCTGTCTTAGACATATCTGAGCCTATTGAACCTGCATCTTACAAACATGTTGTTGCTCATTCTCATTTGAGAGATGCTATGACAGAAGAGTTCTCTGCACTTCAGAAACAAAGGACTTGGGATCTTGTTCCTTTGCCTTCTAATAAGAATATTATTGGAAGCAAGTGGATTTATAAAGTCAAGAGGGATCAAAATGGTGCAGTTTCCAGATATAAAGCTAGACTAGTTGCTTAAGGGTTCAGTCAAACACATGGTTTAGATTATGATGAAACTTTCAGTCCTGTTGTTCGACACAGTACTGTCAGAATTGTTTTGGCACTTGCTGCTTCTCACAAATGGTCTTTGAAGCAATTAGATGTCAAGAACGCATTTCTTCATGGAGATTTGCAGGAGGAAGTGTTTATGCAACAGCCCCAAGGTTTCAAGGATCCTCAACATCCTGATTATGTTTGTAAGCTCAGAAAATCACTGTATGGATTGAAACAGGCACCTCGGGCCTGGAATTCTAAGTTTACAACTTATTTGCCTACCTTGGGATTCCTTGTTTCAGATTCGGATCCTAGTTTGTTTGTTAAAACTCAAGGCAGTGCAGTGGTTATTCTTCTTCTATATGTTGATGATATAATCATCACAAGTTCTGATTCAGTTTTGGTTCAACAAGTTATTGATGAATTGGGAATGGTATTTGATATGAAAGACATGGGACAACTCACTTTCTTCTTTGGTTTACAAATTACTTATCAAGCTAATGGTGATCTGTTTGTGTCTCAATCAAATTATGATAAAGAGCTAATTAAAAAGGCTGGTATGGTATCGTGTAAAGCTTGTCCAACTACTTGTAAGCCACATAGTCAGTTGCTTAAAGATGAAGGCATACCACTGATTGATCCTACTGAGTTTCGCAGTTTAGTAGGAGCATTACAGTATCTCACTTTTACTAGACCCGACATCGCTTTTGCAGTGAACTATGCTTGCCAATTCATGTCAACTCCTACTGATGTTCATTTTCATTTGGTAAAGCGGATTCTTCGATATCTTCAAGGTACTTTGGAGTGTGGCCTTACATATTCATCTACACATACTTTGGATTTATTAGCATTTAGTGATGTAGATTAGGCATCTGATATCAACACAAGACGATCGACTACTGGATATGTGGTGTTTTTGGGACAGAATCCAGTCTCCTGGCAGTCCAAGAAGCAAGCAAGTGTATCGCGTAGTTCCACAGAGGCTGAGTATAAAGCTCTAGCTAATGCTGCTGCCGATGTTGCCTGGATACGATTGATCTTGAAAGATTTACACGTTTTCTTGCCCTCACCTCCTACTCTGCACTGTGACAATATTTCAGCTTTGGCTTTGTGTTCTAATCCGGTTTTTCACTCTCGGATTAAACATCTTGATATAGACTTTCATTTTGTTCGTGAAAGGGTGCAAAAAGGAGATTTACATGTTGAGTATATTTCTACTGCTGATCAGGTGGCTGATATTTTGACAAAGGGTCTTCATGGACCTTTATTTGTTCAACACTGTCACAATCTCAAGCTGGGGTTCCCCAGTTGAGATTGAGGGGGAATATTGAGTGATGTGTAGCTAGGAGAGTTTATTGTATGAAATGATCTTGTTATGACAAGTGTCACAATCCTAGAAGGGTAGTTAGTTAGATGGTTAGCTTAGTCATTAAGCAAACTAGTAAGTATAAATAGTGAGGAGGAGCAGGATTGTATTATCTTTTGACAGTTAATCAAATATATACTTTCTCTCTATCTTTCTCTCTCTTAAATCTCTCTCTAAGCTTTTCTTCTTAGTTTCGAAGCATCCATGGCTGTACTTTCTCAGAGCTGTTATGAATAAATAGTCTTACAAACTGATGTGATGAAACAGAGAAATTGAACAGAACCAAAGAACGAAATCAAACAAGAAAAATCAAACAAGAAGATGAAAGCTAAAGAAAACAATGCAACACAATCAGAAAGACGTTGCTCCATCATTTATTGAGGAAAGACAGGTCTCACAACTGAGGCTTTTCGAGCCAATTCAGATTGGTTTTTTCTTTTGCCACCTTGATTTTGTCTCTGGCTAAGAAGGATTCCCACAAATGTTTCTTCTCTTCATCACAAATCACTTCTTCTAACTGCTCGTCAAGATCCCACACTGATAGAGGCAACTCTTCCAAACTTGAGCATTGTCCCATGTTGATCTTTCTTAAACCGCTCATATTACCAATGCCTTCAGGCAACTTCCTAATGCCCAAACAATCAGACATGTCAAGACAGCACAACTTAGTGAGGTTCTCAATCGAGACCGGAAGCCTTACCAAGTCTGTACAGGACCTTAGTCTCAGTACATCCAAATTCTCCAGCTTTCCGATCTCTTCAGGCAAGGCAGATAGCTTATGGCAGTTGGTGATACTGAGCATCTTCATATGAACAAGATCACAAAGCTCAGCAGGCAGTTCCACCAAATCATGGCAATAGTCGATATTCATTTCCTCTAAACCTGGCCAGGCCTCTGAAATTTTGATGGAACAATTGTGGAAAGCTTGACTCATGTTACACATGAACAAAGATATCTTCTTTAGACTCTTCAATGGTACGAAGTTCTTGGTTATGGAATGAATTGAAATGCGCTCTAATCTGATTCTCTTCAGATTTGATAATGATTCCAGAATATCAAAATTACTCAATTCAGTAGGCAATAAACCATAGTTTGTGACTATTAGAACCTTCAGTTTGTCAATTTTCTGCACAAATTCAGGTAAGGCATTGTTCACTGTCTTAAAATTCAAAACTAGAACCTCAACATGTGGTAGATAAACACTCTGCCATTGTGTTGGGAATATTCCATCTGCAAACAATATGCTACGAGATATGAGTAGGACAGAAATTATATGAAACTTATGTGCAAATTTTAGCGTGTGTCTCTGTGTGCAAGTGCATTTGCATGTGTATATATGCATATGCTTGTGTCTGTGTTCATGTGTGTGTGAGCATGGACGAAAGTGAATGTACGTGGGTAAGTGTGCTGGTCATAGGTAGACGTGCAATGTGCACATATATGCATTTTATAAAGAGAGAGATGGGACAACCAGAGGAGATAGACAATAGGCGAGCATTGATGGGTTGAGACTTCTGCTCCATCAACCACTTGGGTTGATTGTGTCCACTTACGACAATCAGTCTTTTTCTTTCTTCTATTGGGTCTAGTTTTGCATTGTAGATAGCCAGCTCTCTCAGCATATCATGCTGGCTAACAAAGTGTTCGATGTAGTAGTCATCCAGAATCTCTATATTCTCCTTCCTGGTAACAAGCCAAACTCAGTCAGTTGCAGACTTGCAGTTTCATATTATGGTCAGAGCGACACGTGAATGTGGACATTTTCAATGAGAATATTATACAGGAGAAACTTAATAGCTTGCGTACCTAGTGATCACAAGATTTGCCAGACCTCTGCGGGCAAGTTCGTGGAGGTTCTTAATGGACAGAAAGTCCTCATCTAGCTTATATAACTCTGCCCACATATCAATGAAAGCAGCAGCAGAGATTCTTTGATCTTCAGGAAATGAAACAAGGTCTGTGAAACATTCCCTGATGATAACCTCTTTTTCATCTAAGGCATCTATGCTACTTTGAAGGCGAAGAAGCAACTCAGTCTCAGAATCAAGAATAGAACCTTTTGACCAGTCTGCTAGTCTTGAACGCCAGAATTCTGTAGCTTTTCCGCGAAGTGATTTCCCGGTCACTGTAATGGCAAGGGGCACTCCCTTACAGTGCTTTAGTATCTGCAGATTAATTGTACCAAATGATGTCAATTACTATCTGGGTTGCAGACAGAAAGTTCAAGTTTCTTTTAACATCTCAATGATTTCATGAAAATGGTTATTGACTACCTACTTAGCTTCATTCTTATTTTAGTTTTGGTTCTTAATTAACCTCACATGCGACCAGTGAATGATCATTTGCAGGTTCATATGGTAAAATAGGTGTTTGCTTCTGTATGTGTATACATATCGTAAAAGATCAAAACAATTTATTTTCCCCACTTTGTTGCCCCTATAATTTGTGAGGCCTTGATATGTATATATGTTGTGAATTGCATAGTGAGAAATAAACCTTTCTCAGAAGATCTTCTGGAACGGACGAGCTATCTCCCAGGGATGCTGAATGACGCAAAAGAGTCATTGAATCTTCATCATTCAAAGCTTTGAGATTATACGGAGTGCCAAATCCTGGAAATTCAGATCTCGATGTCACCAAGATCTTGCAATTTCGCGATTTCAATTCATCAAACTGCTGAAGAAGAAATTTGGATTTGAACCAAACATCATCCAGGACCAACAGTATAGGATCTTGTGTTGCTTCCTGAGACTTCATGTGTTGATATAGCTCTTCTACAACATCTAAGTTGGGCTCTTTAGAAACGGTGACGAAGAAGATATTTTTCTTGAATTTATCTATCAAAATACAATACAAGAAATATGTTAGATAAATGCGAAAACAAGGAACAATACACTATGGTAACATTGAAGAGTATGAAACAAGTGAAGCAATTTTCTTAATGGAACCTGATCAATCATGAAGCTAGTGTAGTAAATGCTTCGTTACCCTGTCAAGTAAAATTTCCTACCCATGGGATTTTCCAATTATATTCCTCTATGACTCAGATATGAACTGTATAACAGAAATGGGGACGATTCTTTACTATATAATGCATGAGTGAACTATGATATCCGAGATATACCACATATTATTCATGGAAAAAAGAAAGCTTGAATTTCGAAACCAGAATATCCAATAAGATATGATATTCAAGCATTTGAAATATTACATTTGTGGATTAACTTTGATGTTATATATATCCGAAGCTGGGTTTGATTTGGGTATAAATAGGTGCTGTAAACTCATACAAAAGGCTTCAACTCAACGAACGACATCTATAACATACTACTAGTAGTAATCAAGAGAAAACGATGTTAAATTAAAGATTATTTCTACTATAACACTTCTCAATTAGCAATTAGAAAGTATTATTATACCTTTGACTTCCTCATCTTGACAGAATTTCATTGCCAATGTGGTTTTCCCGCATCCTCCGGTAGCAGTCAGCACCAACATTGAGACATCGTCCTTAAGAAGCATCTCCTTCAAATCCCTCAAAGGCTCATCCAATCCAACTGTAACATGTGGAGGTTCAGGAACTGAACCCAAATCATGAAATCCTTCTTGCTTTTGTATCACAACATTCTCTTTGTTTCCTACCGAACCATTTTTCTGGACAGTAGTCAAGGTCTCCTTCGACACAGCCAAGGTCTCCCTCGAAACAGCCAAGTTCTCGAACCCGTTCCTTATTCCCTCCACAGTCAGTACCGTCAACAACCTGTTTAGACACTTGTCCAAATCGAGAAGTTGCTTGGCGTATTTATACTTTTTGAAGCCTTTCCACCAGTTAAGTTTGTAGCACTTGAGAACTAGCTCGTCCCCATTCGCCATTTGTTTCCCAATTTTTTCTACTTCCTTGTTTGATTGATCCAACACCTCTTTGTACTTGGCTATGTCTTTGATCAGCGGCTTTAACGCTTCTAGCGTGGAATCAAGATCTCCGAGGAGCTCTCTAAACATCATAGTCTTGTCCTTGACATCCTTAACAACCTCATACAGTACAGTAAACAATGCTCCTACAGCAGCACCTGCAAAAAGCTCCCCAACTCCTCCCATTCCAGCTTCTCTCAAACAAAAACCGACACCGAAAAATCCGAAAACTAACTTGTAATAATTTCAATCAAAACTTAGAGACAAAAGAAGAACAGAGCCGTATGAAAAACCCAGATAAAAATGCTCTCTTATAAGGAAGAATCCGATTCTGCTTCAATGGGAGGCTAATAATTCCTGAGTTGAATCCATTGACTTACTTTTCCCCGTCCCCACTGACTTACCAAGCAAGTTGCAAAGCTGCTTGCTGTGAAATTGACTTTGCCATTGACTGACCGAGAAGAAGCTTCCGCTAAACAAAACCTATCACACTCATGGCTGCCGACGAGTGTAATTACAAAGCAATGATCCAAAATGTTGTGTGCATGGGGGATTTCTTCCTTTTTTATTTGGGGAGAAGGAATCCGCCTACCAGAAACCCATTTTCCATCCCTTTCTGGAAAGTGTTGTGTTCAACCACAATCAGTCGCAACTTGGACCTTCTATGACCCCGTTCGTAAAAAATAGTTATTTGTAGCTTTCATTTTTTTTTTTTTATATAGGTTTATTTTATCATAACCTTTTTTTAGATTTCTTACTTAACATTGTGGTAGTTAACAAATAAATATAGGTCAATTTATTGAGCAATATAGAACTTCTTCAATCAGAATGTCGTGGTGGAATCGTAAGGACTGCAAGGTGAAAGCATTACTTTGATTCAACTGATCGGTCGGTCTACGACTTTTGTGTGGAGCATGCAATTCCCCCCCCCCCCCCCAAAAAAAACAATGACTTATTAGAGAAGGGGGGGGCTATTTTATATCTAGGTTTGGAGAAGATATGTACTAGAGGCGACTCCTAGCATTAAGTGAATTACTCCCTAATCTTCTGATCAATCCGAACCTTCTAACTCCGGTCACCGCTAACTTCCAAGTCAACAACCAAAACTGTGGTTTTTAACAAGAAGAAGATTTTACGCAATAAAATTTAAAAAGTAAATTTTAGTATGTACTCATTCTATACCGATCTCTACCCTTATAAATTTATTTTCTAGACTTTTCGGACCACCATGCTATACGTAATTGGAATTCCGTATTTTTTTTGTTTGTAAAACAATCAAAACTTTACTTTATAAAGAAAAATCCAAAATTTTCATCTTGATGTAAAAGTTGTGGAAGTGAATGCCTACATGTTTTTAGCCAAATATGAAAAGTGAGTAAGACTTCAGAATAGTAGCATTATTGTTATTGTTGTTGTTGTATGATATTTTTCGAAAGGCATTCATTTCACTTTTGTGATTATCCACGGGTATGACTCTATATAAAGAGCATTCCATATATGATCACAATACACATAAAAGAAAATAAGTGGAAAGCAATAATATCAATATCTATTCCTTCCTCTTTTTACCTGCAAAAAAAAAGTTCAATTGACTATGGAGGGAGACTTGGAAATTAACCAGGACATTGCACACCATGTCCAGGAGTCTTTCATATGATGACAGAGAAAATTTTGTTTCTTATCCTATTAGATTGTGAAAGCAAGCTTCGAAGGGAGACAAAAGCATAGAGAAAGACAAACATAAGTTTTGAACCAATGAGCCATAATTGATTAAATATTTAGCCATTATTTCTACGTTGCAGTTAGAGATGAGCTTTGTCATAAATCTCAATTGTTCATTCATGAAAAAATATGTGCGGGAAAGAATTTCCGCTAATATTTGACATCTGTGCTCTTAAAAAATGCTCAGTACTACTTTTACTTATTAACTCCTCGAAAATAATTCTTAGGTCTGCCGCTAGTAATCATGATCACCGTCAAGGATATCAAAATAGGGTTCAGCAACAGGATGGGTTTGAACATGGACGTCCTTTCCTTCACCTCCTTAACGACGTCGTAGAGAACGCTGAAAGCTGTTCCTAGCCCGCCCCAGTAAAAAGCTCCCCCACTCCTAGCTCACCAGATAATGTATCTTTGAAAATGTGAGAAAAATTGAAGAAAAAATAAAAAAATTTCGGATCCAATTTGAATCTGAACAAAACTATAACATATTCTAAATCATCCCAAAGTCAAATTCACATCTGGCGTGCTTCATGACAACGTAATATAAAATTGTAACCACGTTCTTGGTTTTGAATCATGGACCAACTCCAATAATCATATTACTAAATGAAGAATTAAAAATCAATAAAAACAGAACATTGACTTGATTATATTTATGTTTTTTTATTGGAATGATGATAATGAATTAAGCAAGTCAAACTACACTACATATAAGGTTTGATAGTCAGATTATAATAGTAACTTTACTCTCTAAACTAGTACAAGATAGTAAAAAAGAACCAAGATATCGAGATTAGCCATCAACTATAAAATAAGCTACTTCCCTCTCGCTCAGAGCGATTAGAAAGAGCTAATTCTCAAGTAGAACAATATTTCCCAATCCCCCTATCTCCGAATTTTATTAAATAATAAAAAACGATAATAAAAGAATAGAGTTGGAATGAAGGATTAAAAATCAATAAAAAGAGACCATTGACTTGACTCTATTTATTTTTAAGGTTGGATGGATGATAATAGAAAAGTGAGACACTCTTAAATTTGGAATCCAAAATAAAGAGATTTAGAAAACAAGCAATACAATGTTTGATTTTCTCTTACGTTGTTGGTGATCATGCAAGATAGAATAAACAAAAATATTTTTTCTTCTCCAAATTATCTGGGTTTTAGCACAGAAATACTTACTAGTGAAGTTGGATATCAATTGCAGAGTTGGAGTGCCTTGACTTTAACAGTAGCTGATGGACTATCACTTGGAAATTAACCAGGAAACTGCATCACCATGTCTGGGAAGCTTTCATGGTGAGAGTGACAGACATAACCCACACCACAACCATATTGTTTCTTATCCTATTAAATTGTGAAGGTAAGTTTCGATAGGCGACAAAAGCATAGACTTAAAAGACAAACGAAAGTTTTGAATCGATGAGCAATAAATGATTAATTTTAACCATTTCTACTTATAGGCTATAGTTAACTACCACTTAGTAATATGATCTAGTTGTATTCCTCTTCACTTATAAGTGAGATATCTTAGGTTCGATTATCACTAAAGACGAATTTGAACCATATTATTGCTAATCCATTGTGAGACTAAGTTTACCCCCTTCCCTAAGTGTAATATCGTTTGCTAAAAATAATAAAAAATAAAACTACACTTAGACCTACTTTAATTTTTGGGTTGAAACCTAAAATGTTTTTATAACAAATAGTTCTTGAAATTGACTCACTTTATTAAGATAGTCTTCGAAATTGAAAATCAATCAATATAGTCGTTGAAAATGAATGTCGCAAATCAATATTGTCTTTTCATCGTAATTCTGTCAAAATTTTTGTTATACATTGATGTGGCACATAACTGGGTGTGTGATAAAATATTTCCAAGTGGATTAAAAATATTTAAATAATAAAAACAATCTTTACTTTGTAAAATAAAAAGTTTGAAAAATAAAAAAGGAAAAAAAGGAAGAAGATTATATGTTAATGAGAAATTTTATTTGATCCCATATAACCTCTCTATATACTCAACTTAGTTTTTACACCTATATTATCTACACTACATATTAATAGAGCTCTCTTTGTCAACCAAAAGAGGGTGAAAAAACTATTTAGTCTTCTATCACAACCAAAAAGTTAAAGGTATCAAAGTAATTTCATAGAACAAAATTTATCTTTTTTTGTTGGGGTGTGCTATCCACACACCCCTTTTTACTTCTCTCACACCCCTTGTTAATTTCTGTCCTTTGATATTCTTTTAATTCATCCGATCCGAAAGGTCGAAAATTAAAAGGGTGTGAGAAAAGTAAAAAGGGGTGTGTGAATATCACACCCTTTTTGTCTAGGGGGTGTTGTCACAGCCCGTCCCGGAGGTACTTTTGACAGGAATGTGAAATGACGGAATTACCCTTGACGGGTATTAAGGTATGTGTGTGTGGCTTGTTATTTGGACTACGTAAATACTTCCTAAACTATTGGATTAAAAGTTACATGTATTTTTGTGGTTAGGGAGTTAAATAAAATGGATGGTGATGACTTGGGATGAACCACACATGTCAAACCTCTTTCTCTCTCTTTCCCGTACCCTCTCTCTCTCCTCCCTCACGACTCTCACTCTCTCTCTCTCACCCTCGAACGTACGGACAAAGCCCAAAACCCTCGGATCGACGCCAAAAAGGTATGAATCTTCATCCTTTCAAGCTCCTGAGTCGATTGGTGTTGGTTTTAGGAAGTGAAACCTTCGAGATCACGTGAAACCCGAACCTCCATTTTATGTCACTATTCATGCAATCGTAATATGTCGATTTTCAGGGAATTATAAGCTTGTAGTGAGCTTAGTGATGTCCCAAGGAAGCTTGGAGTGCTTCGTTTGAAGGTTTTGGACGTCGGGATCACTGGGTTCAACTTTGGCCGGTTTTCTTGGAATTTGTCCGGTGAGATTTCGTGATTTTTAGACCTTGAAACTAGTCTATCGTGAAACTAAATGTTTAGGGCTTCAAATTGATGTAAAGTTCGAAGAAAATGGTTGAGAAACGAGGGAGAACAAGGCAATTGAAAATTGCCCAGTTTTCCGGCCACCGGAAAGTTCAGTCCGGCGAGCTCGCGAGGAAGAAGACGCGCGTGGGCGCGCGCGTACCCGTGCCTGTCCTTGGCGCGTGGGGGCGCGTGAGAAGCCCAAAATTAATCCTAAAAATTTGTCGACGTTCGTGACGTCGAGTAGGTCACTGTGGTATATTCATATACCCAAATTGAGCACCGTATGAGAAGTTATTGAGAATTGTTGGTTATATGCTTTAAATAACGTTTATATAGTATTCACCGCGGCGGCCCGTGCGGCGGTGAATGGCCAATGGCCCGCCAATGTCATTCTTAGCATGTGTTTAAGGTTCTAGGTTCAGTTTTGATAATTGATGGACGTAAATTGAGTAATTGAACCTAAGTTGGTTACGATTCGTGGTTAGGAGAAAATGTGAATTTACGATCCCACCGTCGGATCGTCACCAAACTTTGATACGTTGTAATACGTAATATTTGAGGATTATAGGAACTTACGGATTGGGAATCCGAGTTACGGATCTTCCGGAATTGGAGTTGTAAGTTCATAAAATAGAATGTTAACCGTCACTTAGTTTTGGAAATTGACGGAGATTCGACCGTTGGATGGTAATGAAATTTTAGGAAGTTGTCCTAGAGGTATATTGTGGACCTCTGGAAGTTATGGATTTGAAATCTGAGTTGCAGATCTTCCGGATCGAACTGCGTAGTGACGTGTTTTATATAAGTTATATATTCTATAGATATGATTTCTGAGATTGGATTTGATTATTGTTTTAGGCGCCGATCGTCATGACGCCTTGACGTATTGTGCTAGGGAGTTGTAGGGCGAACTCCAGGTGAGTGGGCAGTTTTGTTTTCGTATTACCTATATACTACTGTTTTTCCCAGAAAATGCAATTATATGAAAATATGTTTCAAAAATGCCATGCATGCATAATATGAATGATATGAATGATATGAGTTATACGAATTGATAATTGATGCATATATATGTGAATTGACGCTCTGGACGCACATGTGAGTTTTTACATTATTCATATGATTTATTTTATGTGAATTGCATTGGAAGCTCATAACCTGCACCCTAGGTGTTAGTGCTTATATTATTCACCACACCGCACGCTCGCCTTGGATCCAAGTAGGTGGATGTCGTACAGACCACTAGAGGTGGTTCAGACATGTCAGTCGTACAGACCATTAGAGGGTTTCCGACTGGTAGGTGACCTTAGATTATGTGCACAGATGATTGATGAGAGAAGCACTAGAGCGTATTATTTCACCATCTTAGTCGTACAGACTACTATAGGTAGTTCCGACTTATGTGCAGTGTAGTGCCGTACAGGTCACAGTTGGTGACTCCGGCAGGGCCGTACAGGTCACAGTTGGTGACTCCGGCTGGATGGGATATTGAGCTATAGAATCAGCCGTACAAGACCACGGTAGGGTCTCCGGTTGATTTATTATTTCACCTGATTTATATTGATGCATTCATATTATATTTTGGCATGGCATGGCATATTCTTTCTGAAATGTTATGTTGATAGATGGTGAGCGGAGTTTTGATGATTTATACATTTATGTTTTTATAATAAATTTATGGGAAAGTATACAGGTTTTACGGCGAGGGGTTAGAAATGTTTTAAATGAAAGGTTTTCGAAAAACTTGTTTTACTGACCCACTCAATTTTGTTTTGCGCCCCTCCAGGTTCTAGATAGCAGAGTTTTGGTGGCCATGAGGAATCCAACGGTGTTCTGACAGAATTCACAAATGTAGGACTCACCCTTGGGTGTTTCATCTTAGTAATTGTATTTTTTTTAAAGCTTCCAAACTGTGTAAATGGTTACGTCACTCTCACGTGACGGCCAACATACCCTCCTTCGGGACGGGGTGTGTCAAGTGTAGTCAATTTGAATTTCAGAGGATTTTAATGGATTTTTTTAAGTGAAGATTTTAAAGGATTTTAATGGACTTACAATTATATATGGATTTTGACAGATTTATATGGATTTGTATAGATTTTAATTGTGAATTTTGATGGATTTTCATAGTCTTTTTTTTTTCATTTATCTTTAGATTGTTTTTGTTTTAAATAACAAAAGAAAAACCATTTTCTCCCTCCGTGCCCTAAAACATGATTCTGCAGCTACTTCCTTTTCAAGTCGGCATGTCAACCCAATTCGCACTTTTTAAATTTCTTATCCATTTTTAGTTTCCTTGAAGAATGATTGGTTTTGATTCAAATTCAATTCGGGGCATCGACAAGTGATTCAATGGATTTTCAGGTGCAAATCAAATTCTTCTTTTTTGGTTTTTATTTTTTTACCAATGGGTCGATATGTTCTTACATTATAGATGGTGGGTTTTGAATTTGGACCTTACTTTGCTAATTGGATTTGTAATCAAACTTCTAGCTTTGATTTGAAATGGTATATTTCCATAGCTCAAGGCAATTTGCAGCTCTATTGACAAACCAACCACTTCCATGGAAAATTCAATGAGTTTAACCTACCCTTTACCACATTGAGGCATAAAAATATAAAGAAAAATAATGGAAAGGGTTAAAGTGTGTGAGTGAGTGTTGATTAACCAGTATATGGACCTGAGAAGCCTCACCTACAGGTGATTTTAACATCTCTACAACAACAACAGCAAAGCCTTTTCCCACTAAATGGGACCGGCTATATGAATCCTAGAACACCATTGTACTCGGTTCTGTGTAACGTCTTCTGTTAGATCCAAGGACTTTAAGTATTTTCTTAAAGTCTCTTCCAAAGTCCTCCAAGGTCTTCCTCTACCCCTTCGACCTTGAACCTTTATCCCGTAATTGCATCTTCTAACTAGAGCATCAATAGACCTTCGTTTCACATGTCCAAACCACCGTAACAGATTTTCTCTCATCTTTCCTTCAATATCGGCTACTCCTACTTTACCTTGGACATCCTCATTCCTAATCTTATCATTTCTCGTTGTCCACACATCCAATGAAGCATCCTCATCTCCGCTACACCCATTTTATGTATGTGTTGATACTTCATCACCCAAAACTTCGTGTCATAAAGCATTGGCGGCCTTATTGTCATCCTATAAAAAAATTTCTTGAGCTTCAGTGGCATACGACGGTCACACAACACGCCGGATGCACTTTTATACTTCATTCATCTAACTTGTATTCTATGGTTGGGCTCTCCATCCAACTCTCCATTCTTTTGCAAGATAGATCCTAGGTAATGAAATCGGTCGTTCTTTAGTACTTCCCGATCTCCAATCCTTACCCCTAACTCATTTGAGCCTCCGTTTGCACTGAACTTTCACTCCATATACTCTATCTTTGACTGACTTAGGCGATGACCTTTAGATTCCAACACTTCTCTCCAAAGGTTAAGCTTCACATTTACTCCTGCCTGAGTTTCATCTATCAATACTATATCGTCTGCGAAAAACATACACCAAGGAATATCATCTTTAATATGTCCCCTTAACTCATCCATTACCAATGCAAAAAGGTAAGGACTTAAAGAACTACACATAAAGTTTGATCGTCGGATTACAATAGTAACTTTACTCTCTACACCAGCACAAAACAATAAAAAAGAACCAAGACTTCGGGATTAGCCATCAACTATAAAGTAGGTTACTTAATTTCTGCTCAGAACGATTAGAAAGAGATCATTTTCCAATAAAACAACAATTCCCAATCCCTATCTCTCAATTTTATTAAATGATAAAAAAGATAATAAAGAATACAGACGAGAGGCAGTATTAAAAATTAATAAAGGAGACCACTGACTCAATTATTTTTTAGATTGGATGGATGATAATGGAAAAGTGAGACTCTTAAATTTGTAACCCAAAATAAAGAGATTCAGAAAACAAGCAATACAAAGTTCAATTTTCTCTTACGTTGTTGGTGATCAAGCACGGTAGGATAAACAAAAAAAAGTTCAACTAACCGTTGAGGGAGACTGATGTAGTAACCAAGGCTCTTATGCAAGTATTGGAATCTACCAAGGGTCATGCGTTTTGGAACCATCAAATATATTTAATTGAGTTTTAGAACGACACAAATAATTTAATCATTTAAGAACATTTTAAATATTTTTGGGGTAGAGCAAAAGTTCAATTCGGTATCATCCAACCACGGCTCTCATGCAAGTATTGGAATATACCAAGAGTCATGCGTATTGGAACCATCAAATATATTTAATTGAGTTTCATTGTGTTGTATTCCTTGTAAATATATGTACTAAACCCTTGAGAAAGGAGACTTGAATGAATTAAAATATATTTGCTTAGTGCAATCGAAATGAGTTGTTTCTCCTTCTAAAATCAAGCAGTTGACTTGGTCGTGTGAGCGACTTCACGATTAGGTATGTTGAGCGAGTTTCGTTGCCCCTGGTTAAACGATTCCCAAGTTTCTATCCCCTATCTTTTCTGTTGCATTAGAAGATCATGGGGATTCCCAGGTCAACCAGGGGAACGGAAATTTCGGAGTTTGAGCGCGTTGTATAGTACGCACAGTCGGCTCAGATCGGCTGAGTTGAATCCAGTAACTATTACTTTTACCTAGCTTATTGACCTACCAAGCAAATTGCAAAGCTGCTTTCTAGGAAACTCCGAAAAGAATATATTGATTTTGCCATTGACTGACCAAGAAAAAGCTTCCCATAACCAAAATATCACACTCATGGCTTCCGACAAGAGAGTAATTACAATGCAATGATCCAAAGATAAATTTTAATATAATAAAAATAATATTTGAAATAATTTAAAATTTTAAAATTATCCTGCAACTTGTATCGTTGATATGATGAAGCCTGCATCTTTTTCTTTTTCCAATTTTGTGGACCACAACGCAAAACAGTTGGTGTGTATTGGGGATTTCTTCTTTTTATTTCTTTATGGACAAGGAATCCGCCTACCAGAAACCCATTTTCCATTCCTTTTTCTGAAAATTGTTGTGTTCACTCGCAATCAGTCGCAAGTTGGAACTAGGGATGGGCAATGGTTATGCGGGCGGGTAACCGCTGTTATTTTACCCATAACCGTTTATGTTCATACCCGCATAACCGTTTACCCGTTGGGTAATTACATAAATGGTTATACCCATAACCATAACCGTTTATAAACAGTTATCCATACACATAACCGTGTACCCATTTACCCATAATCATTTACCTATTTAACCATAACCATAACCATTTACCCGTTTACCCATTTTTTTCGCCCGTTTATCCTTTTTTTACCCATTTATCTTTTTTTTTCGTCCGTCTGATTTTTGCCAACATCACTCACCGCACTTGCACTAGCGATTTCATTTTACTACCGAGACTATACCTAGTAAATAAGAGCAACTTAAACCGTGGCTTGACATTCTGATCAGGTATGTCCATAAAGCCTTTCTAGATATGTTTTTTTTTCTTGATACACATTATCAACGACTTTACAACACCAACCAAATGTTTGCCTCAAAACAACCTTTAATCAAAATTATAATGATCATCAATTTTAATGTGTAAAGCACCGATGCAGCCATTATCAAAATTTGGATTTTTATTTATTTCTTTTTCAAAAAGGAGGACAATTGGTGGTAAGCTAGCTAAGAAGACCAAGTGGCCCAATGGTAAGAGCATGGACTGCAGTTCCCCAATAAACAAAAGATGTGGGAGGTCTCAGGTTCGATGCTCCAAGCTGGTGAGTCTATTTGACTGTGACCATGAACATGATGAAATTCTCCATAGCTTCTTTGGACCCGGAAATGATAGATAATTGTAGTTTGCCACTAGTGGCCCATTAAAAAAAAATCATTTTAATGACAAAGTACAACCCCATCATGCTTAAGAATAATCAAGTGTACAAACCGACACTGCAACCCCTTGAGCAGATATAAATACAGCCCGAGCAGGAGGAGCACAACACAACACAAAGTCCTCTTCCGCAATGGTAAGTATTTCTCCTCCTGATTTCGTCCAACAACTTCGCTTCCGTAAAATTTCTAATTCGAAACGGCCCGCCTTCCTCGATTTCTTCCCCTTTCTTTTTTCTGCTATTTGATCATTTTTGTTGTAACTCTGAGGGTTTTTAATTTTACATATATTAAATTAAATAGGTAAATGGATACCCATTATAACCATGAATATTACGCATAACCGATGGATACCCGTTATAACCGCGGATAATACCCATAACCGCCCATTTAAATTTCATGGATAAACGGTTATACCCATAACCGTTTATTTGTTTAAACGGTTACCCATAACCATAACCATTAACTTTAAATGGGCGGGTAACCGCGGTTACCCATACCCATGGGTATTTTGCCCATCCCTAGTTGGAACCTTTCAATTGGTGTATTCAATTAGGAATTTCGTATTTTTGGCGGTAAACAATCAAACTTTATTTTAAAAGAGCAAAACTCAAAACTTAATTCATTCATTCAAAACTTTATTTTAAAGAGACCATTGACTTACTCTATTTGTTTCTTTGTTGGAAGAATGATAATAGATAGACGAGTCGAACTATACTTCATATAAAGTTTGGTCGTCAGATTATAGTTGTAGCTTTATTCTCTAAACCAGCACAAAATAGTAAAATGAACCAAGGCATTGGGATTAGCCATCTACTATAAAATAGGCTACTTCCTTCCTACTTAAAGCAATTAGAAAGAGCTAATTCCAAGATAGAACATCAATTCTCAATCCCCTATCTCTAAATTTTATTAAACAATAAAAAAGAATACTCAAGAATACAGGTGCGAGGAAGAATTAAAAAAAAAAAAATAGACGATTGACTTGACTCTGTTTATTTTTTTTTGGTCGGATGATAACATATTAGGCGAGTAGAAGTACATATAAAGTTTGGTCGTCGGATTACACAAGACACTAAAAAGGAACCAAGACTTCAAGATTAGCCATCAACTATAAAGTAGGTTACTTCATTTCCGTTTAGAACGATTAGAAAGAGATAATTTCTCAATAAACAACACTTCCCAATCCCTATCTCTGAATTTTGTTAAATAATAAAAAAGATAATAAAAAAAATACAAACGAGAGGAAGCATTAAAAATTAATAAAAAGAGACCACTGACTCAATTTATTTTTTAGATTGCATCTAATTTAGCCTAAGAATGACATCGACGGCCCCCTGGCCACTCGCCACCGCACGCGCCGCCGTGGGTGGCGGTCGGCCGCCCCGACTCGTCGGAAAATCCAACTATTTCTTAAAATTACCAAATTTTACAGAAATGAAGATCTCAATGAGTAGAACAAGTTTTATACATGTGGCTAAGTCCAATTTAGCCGGGAAAGGCTCCAATTTCACTCAAACCCGCCAGAAACCCTAAGATGGGTGTTCTTCGATTCGACTTCCTCGATGTTCCAACACCCCTACAACTGCTTGGGTCTTGTTCCTGGGTCCAAGAGGAGTTGATTAAGGGTGGTGGTGGGTGGTGAAACTCGCCAGATCAGAGGAATCACAGTCAAACACCTCCGGTGATGTTCTTCGCGTTTTTGGGCCTAAAACTCTTTAATCTTGAGCGAAGATGGAAGAAGAAAGATTGGGGAAGATGTTGCAGGTGGTGGATATGGTGTTCCACAAAACAAAGTGGCAGAAATTGGCCAGATTTTGACCGGTTTGGGTGTGCAGGTGCACTACTCGACAGGAAGGTTTCTTTTTTCTTTTTCTTTTTTCCTTCTCCCTTCTTATCGGTTCTCCTTTTCCTCTCTTAAAATTGATTGGTTACCACTCCCACATGGTGAGAGTTTGAATTAATTTATAACTAAACTTTAAATAACCAATTTCAAATGTCTGTAACTATATCGATATAATCCGGACTCGCAAACAGCTTTCACCTATGCGTTCGTACCAACGAGTACTACACAAATGCGCTAAGTGAATAAGTCATACGTTTCTCTACACGTTGGTCAATGAAAGTCAAAACTTCACCTCTAGGGCATTTTCGTAAATTCCTTCTTTTAAAATTTATAAAATCGTAGAACTAGGGACGGGTTGTCACAACTGACTCAATTTATTTTTTAGATTGGATGGATGATAATGGAAAAGTGAGACACTCTTAAATTTGGAACCCAAAATAAAGAGATTCAGAAAACAAGCAATGCAAAGTTCGATTTTCTCTTACGTTGTCGGTGATCAAGCAAGGTAGGATAAACAAAAAAAAGCTCAATTGACTGCGGAGGAAGACTTGGAAATTAACCAGGAAACTGCATCACCATGTCTGGGAATCTTTCATATGGTGATAGAGAAAATTTTGTTTCTTATCCTACTAAATTGAGAAAGCAAGTTTCGAAAGAAAACAAAAGCATAGAGAAAGACAGACGAAAGTTTTGAACCAATGAGCAATGATTGATTAAATATTTAACCATTATTTCTACGTTGCAGTTAATTCACTTTCGGTCGAGCACTACTGATCATATTTTGACAATATGGTAAACCACAACTTAGATAATCTTTACCAAAGTAAGCAACCAAAAAAAACAAAACATATAGATATAACCAAATGCATAATTAACATATTAGGTGCAGTTAAACCACATTTTGTTTCGTATAATCCAAGAAAATATAATACACATTATTTATGTTGTGTAAAACAATAACATGATAATTATACAAAAAAACAACACCACAAAATATCTTAAGACTCAAGAGAGTTTGAAATAAATGGTATTACAAACTCTTATGATGAAACATAGAAATTGGACAGAACCAAGAACGAAACATTTATTGAGAAAAACAATGCAACACAAATCAGAAACATGTTGCTCCAACATTTATTGAGGAAAGACAGGTCTCATAACTGAGGCTTTTCGAGCCAATTCAGACTGGAATTTTCTTTTGTCACCTTGATTTTGTCTCTGGCTAAGAAGGAATCCCAGAAAGGTTTCTTCTCTTCATCACAAATCACTTCCTCTAACTGCTCGTCAAGATCCCACACTGATAGAGGCAACTCCTCCAATCTTGAGCATTGTCCCATGTTGATCTTTCTTAAACCTCTCATCTTACCAATGCCTTCAGGCAACTTCCTAATGCCGAAACAATTATACATGTCAAGGCAGCGCAACTTAGTGAGGTTTTCAATTGAAACCGGAAGCCTTACCAACTCTGTACAGGACCTTAGTCTCAATACATCCAATTTCTTCAGATTTCCGATCTCTTCAGGCAAGCAAGATAGCTGATGGCAGTTGGTGATACTAAGCACCTTCATATGAACAAGATCACAGAGCTCGGCAGGCAGTTCCACCAAATCATCGCAATAGTCGATATTCATTTCCTCTAGACCTGGCCAGGCATCAGAAATTTTGATGGAACAATTGTGGAAAGCTTGACCCATATTACACATGAATAACGATATCTTCTTTAGACTCTTCAATGGTACCCAGTTCTTGGTTATGGAATGAATTGAAATGCTCTCTAATCTGATTCTCTTCAGATTTGATAATGATTCCAGAAGATTAAAATTACTCAATTCAGTAGGTGATAAACCATAGTTTGTGACTATTAGAACCTTCAGTTTGTCAATTTTCTGCACAAATTCAGGTAAGGCATTGTTCTCTGTCTTAAAATTCAAAACTAGAACCTCAACTTGTGGTAGATGAACACTCTGCCATTGTGTTGGGTACGTTCCATCTGCAAACAATATGCTACGAGATATGAGTAGGTGAGAATTAAATGAAACTTTACTGCATATTTTAGCGTGTGTGTCTGTGTGTGCACGTGCATTTGCGTGTGTACATATGCATGTACTTGTTTATGTGTTGATATGTGTGGAGAAAATAAATGATAGTGCTATTCAAATCTGAGTGTGTGTGTGTTTGGATGTGAGCACGCACGAATGCGTATGTACGTGTGTGTACATATGCTGGTCATAGGTAGATGCATGTATATGCATTTTATAAAGAGAGAGAGATGGGACAACCAGAGGAGATAGATAATAGGCGAGCATTGATGGGTTGAGACTTCTGCTCCCTCAACCACTTGGGTTGATTGCGTCCACTTACGACAATCAGTCTTTTTCTATCTTCTATTGGGTCTAGTTTCGCAATGTAGATACCCAGATCTCTAAGCATATCATGCTGGCGAACAAAGTGTTCGCTATAGTAGTTATCCAGAATCGCCATATTCTCATTCCTGGTAACAATGCAAACTCAGTCAGTTGCAGACTTGCAGTTGTATATTATGGTAGGAGCTACTCATGAGTATAGAAATTTTCAAAGAGAATATTGTACTGGAGAAGCATAAAATCTTGCGTACCTAGTGATCACAAGATTTGCCAGACCTTTCCTGGCGAGCTCGTGGAGGTTCTTGATGGACCGAAAGTCCCCATCTAGCATATATAACTCTGACCACATATCAATGAAAGCAGCAGCAGAGATTCTTTGATCTTCAGGAAATGAAACAAGGTCCATGAAACATTCCCTGATGATAGCCTCTTTGTCACCTAAGGCATCTATGCTACTTTTAAGGCAAAGAAGCAACTTAGTCTCATAATCAAGAATAGAATCTCTACGCCAGTCTTCTAGTCTTGAAAGCCAGGATTCTGCTGCTTGTCCACTAAGTGAGTTCCCGGTCACTGTAATGGCAAGCGGAACTCCCTTACAGTGCTTTAGTATCTGCAGGTTAGTTGTACCAAATGATGTCAACCACCATCTGAGTTGCAGACTGTAAGTTCAAGTTTCGTTTAACATCTCAATGGTTTCATGAAAATGGTTAATGACTACCTACTTATCTTGATTGTTATTTTAGTTTTAGTTCTTAATTAAAATCATATGTGATTCGTGAATGATCATTTGCACGTTCATATGGTAAAATGGGTGTTCGCTTCTGTGCCTTGATAAGTATATTGTGTCATGAATTGCATAGTGAGAAATAAACCTCTCTCAGGAGATCTTCTGGAACAGACAAGCTATCTCCCAGGGCTGCTGAATGACGCAAAAGAGTCATTGAATCTTTATAATTCAAGGGTTTGAGTTTATATGGAGTGCCAAATCCTGGAAATTCAGATCTCGATGTCACCAAGATCTTGTAATTTCGCAATTTCAATTCAACAAACTTCTGAAGAACAGAGTTGGACCAAACATCATCCAGGACCAGCAGTAAAGGATCTTGTCCTGCTTCCTGAGACTTCATGCGTTGATATAGCTTTTCTACATCTGAGTTGGGGTGTACCGAAACAGTGACAAAGAATATATTTTCCTTGAATTTATCTATCAAAATACAATACAAGAAATAATTTAGATAAATGTGTAAACAAAAAACAATACACGATGGTAACATTGAGGTAGAAAAAATTAAATCTTGATCTCCAATAAGACATAATATTCAAGCAATTGAAATATTACACTTGTGGATTAACTTTGGTGTTATATATATCCGAAGCTGGGTTTGATTTGGTATTAAATCAAATTAATTCATACAAAAGGCTTCAACTCAACGAACGACATCTATAACACTTCTCAATTAATTAGCAATTAGAAAGTATTATCATACCTTTGACTTCCTCATCTTGACAGAATTTCGTTGCCAATGTGGTTTTCCCCCATCCTCCGGTAGCAGTCAGCACTAACATTGAGACATCGTCCTTAAGAAGCATCTCCTTCAAATCCCTCAAAGGCTCATCCAATCCAACTGTAACACGTGGAAGTTCTGGAACTGAACCAAATGTCTCCCTTGAAACAGCCAAATGTATCCTCATATTCGATTCAATTCTGCTGACCAGCTTCTCTATATTCTTCAGCGAAACCGTGCTGTTCTTCACATCCCTTATTCCCCGAACGTTTAGTATTTCCAGAAATTGTTGAAGAGATTTATCCCATCCAATCAGCTTAGTGGCGTATTTGTACCTTTTGTAGACGATCCACCATCGAATCTTTTTGCACTTTCGAAGGAGCTCTATGCCCTCCTCCAAATGTTCTTTCAAGTGTACCAGTTCCACAACCGGAAGATCCAATTTCTTGTTGGATTCTTCTATATCTTTCAACAATGGTGCCAAAGAGTCTAACCTGGATTTGATGTCTTTGAGAAGGGGCTTAAAAATTACATTCTTAGTAATCAGCTCATTGTGGACATCATACAGCACATTGAATGCTGTTCCGAGAGCAGCCCCGCCGATAAGACCGCCAGCTCCACTCATTCCTTGATTCTTAACAACAAAAAAACCAGCACCAAAATCAGAAAAAACTTACAAAAGTAGAGGAAAATTGGCCGAAACGATCATTTTTCACCCAATTGCGGAAATTATCAGTTTTCAGTATGTCGCCGATACTTGATAAGAATTACGAATTTGGGATTTGATTTCGGACCATAGCCACTTTCCCAAAACATTAACAGATTAGAAACCGTAGAAAAGTGAGACACATAAATTTGGTTTCCAAAATAAAGAGATTAAGAAAACAAGCAACACAAAGTTAGGGTTTTCTCCAAACTGTCTGGGTTTTGGCATATAAATACTTACTATCGAAGCTCGAAAGAAATTTCGGGGTTGGAGCGCGTTGACTTCAACAGTAGCTGCACCAGGGAAATTTCCGAGTTGGAGTGTGGAGGGAGACTTGGAAATTCACCACGAAACCAACTTTCACAGTGAGAGAGAGACCATATTATTAAATTGTGAAACCAACTTTCGAAAGGAGACAAAAGTATAAAGACAAACGAAAGTGTTGAATCAATGAGCAATCAACGGTCCTGATCACATGATCCCTAAAAAAATAATTCGACGATGATCATTTTTCTCAATTTTAACCATTCTTTCTACGTTGCAGTAAACTGCTCTTCAGTCGAGTAGTACCGATCATATTTTGAAAATTTAAACTTTGCAATATCGACGATATCAACTGTAGTATCTTATAAATGGCATATTGATTATATGTATGCATTAAATTAAAATATGGTAAACTACATCTTAAAATATCTCAATATATAATATCTAGAGTAAAGCTAGAAAAACTAAATATATAGATAAATTTTTTTCTACTTCCTTGTTTGATTGATCCAACACCTCTTTGTGCTTGGCTATGTCTTTGATCAGCGGCTTTAACCCTTCTAGCGTGGAATCGAGATCTCCGAGGAGCTCTCTAAACATCATAGTCTTGTCCTCGACATCCTTAACAACCTCATACAGCACAGTAAACAAGGCCCCTACAGCAGCACTTGCAAAAAGCTCCCCAACTCCTCCCATTCCAGCTTCTCTCAAACAAAAACCGACACCGAAAAATCCGAAAACTAACTTGTAATAATTTCAATCAAAACTTAGAGACAAAAGAAGAACAGAGCCGTATGAAAAACCCAAATAAAAAAGCTCTCTTGATACAAGGAAGAATCCGATTCTGCTTCAATGGGAGGCTAATAATTCTCGTCACGTGACATTGTATATTTAATCAATGATAGAAAAATTACATATGGTATATTTATGTTTTATGCCTA
Source organism: Malus sylvestris (assembly GCF_916048215.2). Lineage (NCBI taxonomy): Eukaryota > Viridiplantae > Streptophyta > Magnoliopsida > Rosales > Rosaceae > Malus > Malus sylvestris. The sequence continues at coordinate 13,149,225 of NC_062261.1, read as the reverse complement.
ACCTTTGTATCATATATTTATATTTTTAGTTTGTACCCACTTTTAATTTGCAACATTTTTTTTAAATTTGTAGTATTTTCTTTTTAGTTTTATTTTGTGCCCATGTATTAATTTCTTTTAGGGCCTATATTTTTTTAAAATTCATTTGTACTCATAATTTTTTAATCTTTTATATGTACCCTAATTTATTTATAATGTACCCATTCTTCTTTATTAATGTACATATGTGAAATGTACCAATTTTTTTAACACTATGGATACATTCTTTTGCCATTTATTATTTCTTATTTTTACATTGTATTATAATGAGGAATTTTAAATTTATAGGATTATAAACTCATAAAATATCAAACAATTAATGTCAAAACTATGAAAATATAAATATTAATAGTAATATAATGAGGTGTACAAAGTCAAGAGACTTTGATCAAACTTTGAATACCATTAGGGTGCGTTTGTTGCACCGGACTGTCTCGGACTGGACTAGCTTCAGGGACTAAGCTGGACTGACTTAGACTAGACTAAGCTGGACTAGCTTAGTAAAGCGTTTGGTGCAGCGTCGGACTAAAAAACAGGATAATTAATAACTATAATATTATATTATATAATACACATCTAATAATATTTTATTATTAATTCAATAATATTTTATTACTAAATCAAGCTTTTTCTTTTTTAGTTCCAAAGTACACAGCCAGACACTCCACTGCTCTCTCTGGAGAGTTCTTCCCTTTTCTTCCTCTTTAGTTTCGTTCCCCATCACTTCTTTTCTCCTTCTTCTTTCCTGCAAGACAACATCCTTCAAATCATTTTTCTTGCAAATCGTCCCCCGTGCTACTCTCCCCTCCCTCTCTGTCTCTCCATTTCTCTTTGTCCCAAAGCTACTCTCTCCCCTTCTCTATCCATTCTTTCCGAAATTTTCTGGGGCAAAGGAAAAAAATTTGGAAATTTTCTGGGAATATTCGGGAATAAGGAAGAATTTTGCTATTGGGATTGTTGTTGTTATCGTTTTGCATATATGTTTTTTAATTTTGGTGTTGAGATTTAGGCAGTGGGTAGGGCTGTGTTTTAGATCTAGACATGGGTTGGCAAACGGAGTCGCCCAGAAGCATTCTTGCATATTTGTAGTTCACAAGACTTGCTGCATGCGATCGTCCTATGCAAGTTCTGGAGACGGGATTAGCAATCCCATGGTTTTTGGGGGGCTTAGCAAAGACCGGCTAGGCCCTGTTTTAGTCGGGACGAGTGAGAACTAGTCTCATTAACTCTAAGCCCTATGGGAAACAAACACGGGACTGGACTAACCCTTAGTCCAGTCCAGTCCAGTGAACTTTAGTGAGGAAAACAAACACCCCCTTAAGGTTTTAATTAAAGAATGTTAAGGATTAGGAACTGCTTCCAAAGTATCCAAAAAAAAAAACCCAAATAAAAATGCTCTTAATATAAGGAAGAATCCTTAACTTCAACTCCTACCATATAGGCAATTTACTAATCTACCCTTTAAAATTTATTTTCTATATTTTTTGTACCACCACACTAACAGGGCAATTGGAATTTCGTATTTTTTGTTGTAAAACAATCAAAACTCTATTTTAAAGAAAAACTTAAAAAATTCATCCCCAAAAGATGTTGTAAAATAGTCTCTTTATAACAAAATGAATGGTAACTCTTTAAATTTAGAGTGCAGCTATTCACTTGCTAAATGTGAAAAAAACTAACAATGGAGGGTAGAATCTTGAGCAAGGAGAAAATGAAGAGGGAATATTATTTTACAAAATGAGTGGATTGAGTTTGAATTTTTAATAATGAAATATTCAAAGTTTGTTAAAATAGAGTGTTGTTGGAGATGAAAAATTAAGTTGAGCAGCTAAAATATTTTTTTATACTGTTCACTTGCTAGTTTAAATTTTTTTTAGAGTTTCTATTGGAGAGATGTTTGTTGGAGCTTGTGAGGAACCATTGTCTCACATCGACCATAAACTCTTCATAATTCCTCTTTATAAGTGAGTTCACTCATTGTTTGAAAGGAATTGGGCCAAAGCCATGAACTTTGAGCCTTGGACTTTGAAGATTTGGGTGTATATATTAAATGTCAAAGATGGACGGCTCTTGGGCTCGGTTGGACAAAAAACACAAGTACGAATTTTAGGATTCAGTTTTTTCTGAAAGGATAAGATTTTTGGAAAAAACTGATTACAAAAAACAGTTACATCCTTTCTGAAAGGATAAAAATGAACAACCATAACTGCTGCAAAAACGCCATTATATATATGGCTGTGATATTAGAAACGAAGAACATAATTCCATCGCTCTCTCTTTGATCCTTCACAGAGAGACACATAGCAAATTCGCCAAGAACCCAAGTTTGAGTGCAAGAACTTGGGTTAGATTGTTGTATCTTGCAAGATAGACATCTGTGAACTACTACACTGGTGTAGGGGCGTATTTTTTTCTTAGAAGATTGCTACTGCAAGTCTCTATCTTTCGAAACCAAGTCAGTGATTATTGTTGTGATTTTATATGGAAATTTACTAATTATTCATATTCTAGTAGATTGTATATATAATAAAATTGTGATTCGAATTGAAGTGTGCAATTATATATATATATATATATATATATATATATATATATATATATATATATATATATATATATATTATATGATTAATATTTGATTGGTTCTAACAATGCTCTAACTTGACCCAAAAATCTTCGAGACGCAAAAGTTTTAGCCCATATTTTGCACTTGAGCCTATACATTTTTGTCTTCTTGCAATCCTCAAAGCAGGTCAGAAATGAGATTTGTCCTAAATCTCAACAGTTAATTCATGAAAAAACATGTGCCGGAGAAAATTTCCGCTAATATATGTGCTCTAAAAGAAAGTTGAGTACTACTTTTATGGCTCGTTTACTAATTCATAATCAGATTGATGAGAATTAAGTTGATGAGGAATTGAATTGAGGAGGAATTAGAATGGGATGGAATCAGAATCAAATTCTTGTTGGAATTGTTTACTAAAACTATCTGGAATTGGAGTAGGAATGACATTAACTTATATAAACTGTTTACTAATTCACTTGAATCGGAATGAAAATTAACGTGATTACTAAAATGCCCCTATTGTAACTAATCTAATTTATATGCTAATTATTTTTAGTTAAACTGTCACAACCCGTCCCAAGATTTTCTTATTAAGGACGTGAAATGTCGGATTTGCCCTTAGCGGGGGTTAAGGTACGTGTGTGTGACATTATTTGGATTAATTCTATATAAGTTTTGGATTTAAATTTTAGTTTTATAAAATTTTGGTTAGGGATTAAATGGATGGTGATGATTTGGTGTTGGACCATCTACTTTCCCTGTTCTCTCCATCTTCCTCGTATCACTCTCTCTCTCTCCTCCCTCACGATTCCATGCTCTCTCTCTCTCACCCCGATTGTACGGACGAGACCCAAAACCATCCAAAACTCAGTGGATCGAAGCAAACAAGGTAAGATTCTTCATCCTTGTGATGTTCTGAGTTGATTAGTGCTAGTTTTAGGACATGGAACCTTCGATATCACGTGAACCCGAACCCTTCATTTTTGGTCACTGTTCATGCACACGTGAAATGTTGTGTTTCAGGGAATTCTAAGCTTATAGTGAGCTTAGTGAGGTCCCAAGGAAGCTCGGAGTGCTTCGTTTGAAGGTTTTGGACGTCGGGATCATTAGGTTCGAGTTTGGCCGATTTTTCTTGGATTTCCTGGTGAGATTTAGTTGTTTTTGGAGCTTTAAAGTAGTATATCGTGAATCTACATGTTTGGGGCTTCAAATTGATATAAAATACGAAGAAAATGGTTGAGAAACGAAGGAGAACAAGGAGTTTCACAGTTGCCCGGAAACCGGCCGCCAAAAAGTTCAGTCCGGCGAGCCGAGGTTAGGGATGATGCGCGTGGGGGCGCGTACAGCTTCCAAAAAATTTTCTAAAAATTTCTCGACGTCCGTGACGTCGAGTAGGTCAATGTGGTATATTCATATACCCAAATTGAGCATCGTATGAGAAGTTATTTCGAATTGTTGGTTATGTGTTTAAATTAACGTTTTTATAGTTGTTTTGCATATAGGTGACACCTATCCCGAGGACGAGCATATCCAGGGACGTCACGGGGGTTACGACCCATCGACGTATCAGTGAGTGAGCAGTTTTGTTTTCGTATTACCTATATACTACTGTTTTTCCCAGAAAATGTGTTTATATGAAAATATGATTTAAATTGCCATGCATGCAATTGTTGAGATATTTAAATTGATATTGATGCATATATATGTGAATTGACGTTGTGGACGCACATGTGAGTATCAGGTGAGTTATATGGTTTATATGAATGAATGATGATGTGATTGCGTTGTGAGCTCATAAACTGCACCTTTGGTATTAGTGCTTATAGTATTCACCACACTGCACGCTCGCCTTGGATCCAAGTAGGTGAATGTCGTACAGACCACTAGAGGTGGTTCCGACATGCCAGTCGTACAGACCATTAGAGGGGTTCCGACTGGTGGGTGACTTTAGATTATGTGCACAGATGATTGATGAGAGAAGCACTAGAGCGTATTATTTCACCATCTTAGTCGTACAGACTACTATAGGTAGTTCCGACTTATGTGCAGTGTAGTGCCGTACAGGTCACAGTTGGTGACTCCGGCACGGCCGTACATGTCACAGTTGGTGACTCCGGCTGGATGGGATATTGAGCTATAGAATCAGCCGTACAGGACCACTGCAGGGTCTCCGGTTGATTTATTATTTCACCTGAGTTATATTGATGCATTCATATTATATTTTGGCATGGCATGGCATATTCTTTCTGAGATGTTATGTTGATAGATGGTAAGCTGAGTTTTGATGATTTACGTATATATATATGTTTATATACTATTTTTCTGGGAAAGTATACAGGTTTTACGGTGAGGGGTTAAAAATGTTTTAAATGAAATGTTTTGGAAAATTTTGGTTTTACTGACCCACTCATCTTTGTTTTGCGCCCCTCCAGGTTCTAGTTAGCAGTTGGTGGCTCACGAGGTCTTTTTCGGCATTCTGACAGACGTTCTGCATGTAGGACTCACCTGCGGGTGTTGTACTTTAATTATGGTCCTACTTGACTGCACTTAGACCTACGCTCTAAATTCGTGTGTTTACTTTATAACTCTCTCTTTGATGCTAGTAGGTTTTTACTTTTAGTGGTTGGTTTAAATTCCTTTATATTTCTGTTATATCTTGCTTCCATGTCGCACTTTTGGCTACGTCACACTCACGTGACGGCCAGCACGCCTTGATTCTAGGATCGGGGTGTGTCATAAACTTTTTTATTTTTTTATTTTTATAGTAGAAAGTATATTTTTTCTTTAGTAAAACTTTTATTCTTTTTTTTCATTTTTTATTGAGACCCTCTGTCCTGCCCCATTACCCAAAAAAAGCGACACTCAAAAATTAAAAGTTAAAAAAAAAAACAAAAATAATAATAACAACCAGCGTTAGTCACGCACCAATATTATTGGATTAGGATTGATAATGCAATAAACCTCCGAAAAATCAATTAATTAAAATAAAAATAGATATAAAAACCTAGCCACTCGGTCGCAGCTTGTCTCAACTCGCTCGGTATCCTTCCATTGCTTTGTTTTGCAGCAGTCCCTTCCAACAAATTTCACAGTCAAGTTTCCTCAGCGGTGCGACGATCGGGTACGGCAGCGAAAAGGTACCTTTCCAGTCACACCAGTTGCCTCCCCTTGCTTTTTCTCCCTCCCCTACAAATCCCTCTCTCTTCATCTGCAACCGCCTCCCTTTTCCAGTCACCACCAGCCGCTCCCCTTTCCAGTCACAGTCGAGTCTCCTTTGCGGCCGACGAATGATCAAAATTGAAATTCCAAAATCCTCATCTTCTTCCCTTCTGATTTTGGTCATGAAACCATAATCCCGCAGGCCACGAAACCTGCTACATCTTCCTTTGTCAGAGAGAGCAGAGACAGAGGTTGAAGGAAGAAGGAGATAAGGGTATATTGGGCAGAAAAAGTTGATTCCAGACGGATGCTTTCTCAGGGAGTCCGAATACCACCTATTGTTCAGTAGTTCAATTCCGGGAAAATCAGTAACCTGATTCCCCATTTTGGATGGGTCCCACCCACACTTTCATTCCCCTAGTGTTGGTAAACACCGGAATCCCTTAAAAGTAGTGCAATTCCCATTCCCTCCTTTCTATTCCCCTTACGTAAACACGCCATTACTCATTAACTCCTCGAAAATAATTCATAGACCTACCACTAGTCATCATGATCAACGTAAAGGAAATCAAAATAGAGCTCAGCATCCAAGACGGGTTTGAACATGGACGTCTTTGCTTTCACCTAGTTGAAGAGATTTTTCAATGTGACTGTCACACGAAGTGGTACACCACGTGTTCCTACACAAATGATGAGTTATGTGTGTTAAAAGGTTAATAACTTAAAAATTAAAATTTCCACCACTTACATAAAAACACGTGGTGTACCATCCGTATTTCCGTCACAACTAAAAATTTCTCACCTCACCTCGTTGAAGATGTTGTAGAGCACACTGAAAACTGTTCCTAGGCCGCCCCAGTAAAAAGCTCCCCCACTCCCAGTAAACCAGATAATGTAACTTTGAAAATGTGAGATAATTTGATTAAAATATAAAAAAGATTAACAATAACAGATTCTAAATCATCCAAAGTCAAATTCACATATGGCATGCTTCATGACAGTGTAGTATAAAATTGTAAGCACGTTCTTGATTTTGAATTACGGACCAAACTCCAATAATTATATTGCCAAATGAAGAATTAAAAATCAGTAAAAAGAGATTCCAATAATTATATTGTCAAATGAAGAATTAAAATTCAGTAAAAAGAGACCATTGACTTGACTCAATTTATTTTTTTGGTTGGAAAGATGATATATAATGGATTAGGCTAATCAAACTATACTACATATATGGTATGGTTTTCGGATAACAATAGTAGTTTTACTCTCTATATCAACAAAAGATAGCAAAAAGGAATCGAGACATCTGGATTGGCCATCAACAAATAGGTTACTTTCTTCTTGCTCAAAGCAATTAGAAAGAGCTAATAGAACAATAGTCCAGGCCAATCCCCAATTTCCAAATTTTGTTAAATTATTAAAAACACTAGTAAAAGAATAGAAGTGGGAGGAAAAATTAAAAATCAATAAAAAGAGACATTGACTTGACTTTATTTTATTTTATTTTATTTTTGTTGGATGGATGATAACGAAAAAAATGAGACATTCTTAAATTTGGAACTCAAAATAAAGATATTCAGAAAACAAGCAATACAAAGTTTGATTTTCTCTTACGTTGTTGTGATCAAGCAAGATAGGAAAACGAAAAAAGTTCGATTGACTGTGGAGGGAGACTTGGAATTGACCAGGAAACTGGATCACCATGTATGGGAAGCTTTCATATGGTGACAGAGATAACCCACCAACCACAATGCAGGTAAAAGGGGATCAGGATCCTCTCCTGAGCAAATGGAGAGGATCCTTCTGATCAGGCCCATCGGACCATTCAAATTTTATCCAACGGTTATAAATAGAGGACTCCTCTAGAAGTTATAATAATTATAGTCGTTAGATAAAATTTGAACGGCCTGATAAACCTGATCAAGAGGATCCTCTCCATTTGCTCAGGAAAGGATCCTGATCCGGTAAAAGGTGGACAAGAATTGTACTTTTGTTATAAAATATTGTTTCTTATCCTATTAAATTGTGAAGGCAAGTTTCGAAAGGAAACAAAAGCATAAAGACAAACGAAGGTTTTGAACCAATGAGCAATTTGGATGAACTAATAAATTTACTTCCATTGGCAAACCATTTCTTTTCTGCACTTGCAAGTCGGTTTCCAAGACTATTTATTCTCTAATGCATTAGCTAGCACCCAAAAAAGTGAGCCCATAAACTCTAAATTCTTACCTACTTTTTGTTGGATTGTATACCATTTCTCTTTCGATAATACTTATATTCCTCACATGGATAATGCACATATTTTACTATTTTGTCCAGTTTTTTGTTTGAACAAGCCTCGGGTGTTCTTTAGGAGAATTTTTTTTGTAGAGCTTGACTTATCATTGGATTTCATTAAGTGGCACTATAATACACTCAAAACTCATCACGTGATAAGTCTTAAATATAATATTTTATCATTATTTTATATTTAAAATTCTCATAATTATTTTTCCTACTAATTAATATATAATATGGATCAATCTAATGTTTCCTTTTGTTTTTTTTCTTCTTTCCCCCTATTTTTTTTTCCCCAAATTTACCTCCACTTTGTTTTGCTGTTGGGGCTGTTGGTGTTCACTGTCTCTCCCACTTCTTACTCTCTCCTAGTTCTATTTCTTTCTTTCCTTAAAAAAAATAAAATAAAAATATGCACCCTCTCCAATTTTATCATGGAAAGCAACCAAGAATCTGTAAGTTTCTTTTCGCTCTTTATACAATAGTTGATTTGATCATGTGAACTTGACATGAATAACCCACATATTTATAGGCGTATAAGGGTTTTTTTTTCTTTTTTCTTTCTTTTAATTGGGGGTTTTTGGGTGAGGGTGAGGGTGTTTGGTTTCTTTTATATTTTTGTTCTTTAAAAAAATGCGCAGGTACTGGGAATATAGAGCTCATGAATTGAAAATGGATAAATTGAAGAACGATGTGAGATCTTTATTTATAAAAAAAATGCGCAGATGCTCTTGGTTTTGAATTATAAACCAACTCCAATAATCCTATTGCCAAATGAAGAAATAAAAATCAATAAAAAGGGACCATTGACTTGACTATTTGTTTTTTTTTTTTGCTCAAAGGATGATAATGGATCAGGCAAGTCGAACTACACTATATATAAGGTTTGGTTGTCGGATTATAATAGTAGTTTTACTCTCTAAACCAGCACAAGGCAGTAAAAATGAACCAAGACATCAAGATTAGCCATCAACAACAAAGTAGGCTACTTTCTTCCCGCTCAAAGCGATTAGAAAGAGCAAATTCTCCGATAGAACAACATCCTCCAGTCCCCTATCTCCGAATTTTATTAAATAATAAAAACGATAATAAAAGAATATAGGCGGGGGAACGCAACCCAAACCCCCGAAGAGAAAAACAAACAACAAAAATGAAAAACAGGACGAAACTCAAGGTCACAAGTATAAGCGATAACTACAAAATCTATAACAGTGGTCCAACATTTATAGCCTTATAGGCACTAGCAGCCGCACTGAAAGAAGCTAAGGCATTAGCAACTTCCGCGCGCTATGAACTTGCGTTTCTTTTATCATTATTGTGCCATTCCAGCCTACTTTGGTATGCCATATTTGTTGACGTTTCATGTCAGTTTTTTCATGTTCCATACTTTCATATAAATTATAGTATGTTAACTTTAGGACTAACTACATTTTACACCCATTAGGTTTAAAATGAGTTTCAAAATGGGTCACGAGTTTCTAATTTCTCACATTGTACCAAGAGGTTTTTGGATCTCATCAATTTATGTTTTCAGTCACTCTGACTATCTAGCCCTTCGCAAAATTGATGTGATAAATGTGGGACCTATTTATAAATTGTCATGGAAGGAACACCAGGGACTAAAACTAGTAATTTGGAGCTACGAGGAGCTCTGCAAACATCACAGTCTTGTCCTTGACATCCTTAACGGAAAGGGATCCTTTCCGAATCCACTTTGTGGGGATCCTAGGGATCCCCACATAGGATCTCCACATCTTAACCATTCATCGTATATCGTGCAGCCAGTTTTCGTCAGATTCTATTTGTGTTTAATTTTAAATAAAAAAAGTTGAATGATTGTTGATCGCACGATACACGATGAATGATTAAGATGTGGGGATCTCTAAAATTCCCACAAAGTGTATCCGAATGGGATCCAATTCCATCCTTAACAACCTCATACAGCTCGGTAAACCATTTCCTACAACAGCACCTGCAAAAAGGTCCCCAACTCTTCCTATTCTTGCTGCTCTTAAGCAAAACCCGACACCGAAAAATTCGCAACTAACTTGTAATCGTTTCAATCAAAACTTGAGGACAAGAGAAGAACATAGCAGTATGAAAAAAAACCAAATAAAATGCTCTTGATATAAGGAAGAATCCGATTTTGCTTCAATAGGAAGCTATGAATTTCTTAGTTGAATCCAGTGACTATTACTTTTACCTACCTTATTGACCTACCAAGCAAATTGCAAAGCTGCTTTGTCTTAACCTTCATGAAAGAATTGCAGAATTGAAAAGCACGAAGAAGCTTAGAGGAGAAGAAAGATGTATTTCTGATATCTCAAAAACTATTATTACAACCAAACTTATCTAATACAAGCAGCTATTACTCTATATAGGCGGTTCACCAAACAATGGTCTATGTCCTAAGCTGCTGCTGATGTGGCAGTCTTTAATGACCTAGCATACATTCAATACACCTATCATAATATCCAATACACCTGGCATATATATCCAATACCCCCCTCAATCTTAGCTGGGATAGGCAAGCTTAAGATTGAAACAATGGTGAAGGAAATCAGGACCATGAAGACCTTTCGTGAGAACATCAGCAACCTGATCTTTTGTTGAAACATATTGAATCACCAAGTCACCCTTCTGTACCCTCTCTCGAACAAAATGGAAGTCAGTTTCCAAATGTTTGATCCGAGAATGCTGAACTGGATTCAAGCTAAGTGCTATGGCCGACTGATTATCACAATGAATTAAGGGAGGTGAAGACAGGAACTGGTGGACATCTCGAAGAATGAGCCTGATCCATGCTATATCAGCAGCTGTATGTGCAAGAGCCCTATACTCTGCCTCGGTAGAACTCCTTGAAACAGAAGCTTGCTTCTTTGATTGCCAAGATATTGGATTTTCCCCCAAATAAACAACATATCCTGTGATAGACCGTCGAGTGTTGAGATCGGCAGCCCAGTCTGAATCACTGAATGCAGACAATGCCATGGAAATCCCTGATGTATATGTAAGACCACAACGGAGAGTCCCTTGCAGAAATCGTAAAATACGTTTAACCATACCAAAATGAACATCTGTTGGTGAGTTCATATATTGACAAATAGTATTAACAGCAAATGCAATATCGGGCCTAGTGAAGATTAGATATTGCAATGCTCCAACCAAACTTCTATAGTGTGTTGGATCAGAAAGAAGAGTACCCTCAGTAGTAAGAACTTGATTGTGAGGTTTGCAAGGTGTTGCACAAGGCTTGCAATCATCCATCCCAGCCTTATGTATAAGATCCTTAACATACTTGGCTTGGTTAACAAATATATCACCATTAGCCTTGTATTCCACTTGAAGTCCCAAAAAATAGGCCAATTTTCCCATGTCTTTGAGATCAAAGACTGCACCTAAAGTGTTTATCACAGATTGAACCAGTGTAGAGCTAGATCATGTGATGATTATATCATCAACATACAGCAAAAGAATGACCACATCATCACCACTATTCTTCACAAACAAACTGGAATCTGAGAGTGATGCTTGAAACCCCACTGCTTGCAAGTAACTGGTGAATTTATCATTCCAAGCCCGAGGGGCTTGTTTAAGCCCATATAAAGACTTTACTAACTTACAAACATGTGTAGGGTAATCAGGATGCACAAAACCTCTAGGCTGTTTCATATAAACCTCCTCTTGCAAGTCGCCGTGAAGGAATGCATTTTTTACATCCAGCTGCCTAAGATCCCATTTATGTGTTGCAGCTAAAGCTAAGATCAAGCGCACAGTGGTGTGCCTAACCACTGGACTAAAAGTCTCTGTGTAGTCCAAACATTTCTGTTGACTAAAGCCTTGAGCAACAAGCCTAGCCTTGTATCGAGATATTGTACCATCAGAATTCCTTTTAATTTTATAGACCCACTTACTGCCTATAACATTTTTACTAGAAGAAGAAAGGATAAGAACCCAAGTACCTTGAGTTTGTAGTGCGTCAAATTCTTCTTGCATGGCAACCTGCCATTGAGGAATCGGAGAAGCTTGTTTAAATGTTGTAGGTTCTGAAGCATCAACAATATCAGCAACAAATGTAAACCCTCCAGAAAAAGGACTATCTTCACTTAAAGTTAAGGACTGCACTTCAGGAAAATTGGCAGTGAGAGCGGAATAATCCTGTCTTGAAATTGTACCAGTTTTCAATCTAGTTTGAATGCCCTGTGGTAGAGAATCAGATTGTGAAGGAATTGCAATTGGAGAAGCAAGACTTGGTAAAACAACCTGAAGCTGGCTGGATTGGAGGACAGGCAACATTAGGGTAGAATTGGAAAGAGTAGCATTTGAACTATGTGTAGCGTTAGATCCAGAGTCCTGAGATGATGATGATAACCTGTGAGAACTAACAGTAGCTAAGGTTGATATAGATGAGTGATGCACTCCAGGACTATTGAACTGATGTGAAGATTCAGTGTGAGGTATAGATGCTGGAAAAGGCAGTGTAACAATTATAGGCCTTGAACTCTGTATATCAGGAGACTGAGACTAAATAGAACTCTTGATAGGCTCTAAATCCTTATAAGGAAAACAATTTTCATCATATAATACATGCCTTGAAATAATCACCTTGCCAGTCACTATATTATAGCAAAGAGCACCCTTATATCCGAAAGAATAACCTAGAAATACACATTGTGTTGACCTAGGTTGTAACTTATGAATATTATAGGGCCTCAAGTAAGGATAAATGGCAGATCCAAATACTCTCAATGATCCCAACTGAAGTTGCTGACCAAACAACTTACTAAACGGAGAGTCCATCTTGAGTATCTTACATGACATTCGATTGATGAGAAAGACAGCATGTGCAACCGCATAAAACCAAAACTTTTGTGGAAGCTTAGCAACAGATAAAAGAGTAATTGCTGTTTCAATGAGATGCCGATGTTTCCTTTCGGCCAATCCATTCTGCTGAGGTGTATAGGGACAAGATATATGATGCAATATTCCATTATTATCCAGATAAGTCTTAAACACATTGCTCATAAACTCACCACCACCATCAGTTTGTAAGATCTTAATTCTAGCATGAAACTGATTGTCAACATACGCACAAAATTTGAGAAATGTACCAAAAACTTCAACTTTATTTATTAACGGGAATATCCATACAAACCTAGTGGCTTCATCTATAAAGGACACATAGTATCTATAGCCTTCCAGAGAAATAGTAGGAGATGGTCCCAAACATCACTATGAATTTTGTAAAATGGGATATCAACTTTATCTATCTTGTCTAAGAAAGGTAATCTGCTCATTTTCCCACTTATACAATGTGAACAAACTCCGCCTATGTAAGTTTATCTTACATTGCCGGTCCCAAGCCCGGGTAAAGGAGGAGGGGGAGGGCGTCAGGTAGTCGACAGCCGGCACTCCACAATTACGTCGAATCCTTATGAAAATGAATTCAGAACGAAATCGCGCTAAAGCTAGGGCGTCACCCGTAAGTGGCGCGCTGTGTGGCCCGAGCACAGTGATAAGTGAGCAAGGGTCGCTGTATCTCCATAGGCACCCGGATGCAGTGTTAAATGAGCAAGGAGGCCATAGAAACTTCTTTTCGAACGACTCCACTCAAAGTTGTTTGGGAGCATATGCACCTATCAACTTTACACGGGACACACAAAAGAAGTACTTTGATTCCATTGGACGGGGGAGGGTGAAGAAGCTAGGACAGAAGGGTAGAGTTCAGGAGAGTATAATGCGTTTAGGAATGTGGAATATAGGAACCTTAACGGGAAAATCTATGGAAGTAGTGGAAGTTATGGTGAGGAGAAGGATAAATATTATGTGCCTACAAGAAACTAAGTGGGTTGGTCTTAAGGCAAAGGATCTAGAAAACTCAGGGTTTAAACTTTGGTACTCGAGCACAAATAGAACGAGAAACGGTGTTGGCATCATCGTGGACAAGACATTGACACAAGATGTTGTAGATGTCAAGAGGGTAGGAGATAGAATCATGGCAATCAAGATTGTAATAGGACAAGAACTTATCAATGTGATTAGTGCGTACGCACCTCAAATAGGGTTGGATATGAGTTCGAAGGAGAAATTTTGGGAAGACCTTGGAGACTTGGTGCAAGGAATTGCTCAGACGGAGAAGTTATTTATTGGAGGAGATTTAAATGGACACGTGGGCAGGGAGACAGGCAACTATGGAGGTTTTCATGGTGGCCATGGTTTTGGGGAGAGAAACGAGGATGGGGAAGCTATCTTGGATTTTGCAATGACATATGATCTCTTCTTAGCCAACACCTTCTTTAAGAAGAGAGAAGAACATGTGATCACCTACAAGAGTGGGTCGTAAAAAACACAAATAGATTTTCTTCTAATGAGGAAAGGGGATCGTATAACTTGTAAGGATTGCAAAGTTATACCAGGAGAGAGCGTGGCTAATCAACATCGCTTGTTGGTGATGGATGTACATATCAAAAGAGTGAGAAAAAAGAACAAGACTTGGAAGTGCCCAATGACTAGATGGTGGAATCTAAAAGAAGAAAAACAAGTCATTTTCAAAGAGAAAGTAATCACCCAGTGTGTGTGGGATAGAGAGGGGGAAGCTAGCCAAATGTGGGATTCCATTGCTAGTTGTATCCGAAAAGTAGCAAAAGAGGTATTAGGAGAGTCCAAGGGCTTTGCCACACACCAAAAGGAATCTTGGTGGTGGAATGAGGAGGTACAAACAAAGGTGAAGGCTAAGAAGGAATGTTGTAAAGCCTTATACAAGGATAGGACCGATGAAAATGGTGAAAGGTATAGAAAAGCGAAGCAAGAGGCGAAGAAAGCTGTGAGAAAAGCTAAGTTAGCGGCTTTTGACGATATGTATAAGCGACTAGATACCAAAGAAGGAGAGTTGGATATCTATAAACTAGCTAGAGCAAGGGAAAAGAAGACAAGGGACCTAAACCAAGTGAGGTGCATCAAGGATGAGGATGGAAAGGTTCTTGCTACAGAGAACGCGGTTAAAGATAGATGGAGAGGTTATTTTCATAATCTTTTCAATGAAGGACAGAAAAGGAGTGCTTCTTTAGGGGAGTTGAGTAACTCAGAAGAGTGTAGAAACTACTCTTTTTATCGTCGAATCCGGAAGGAAGAAGTGGTTGTAGCTTTGAAGAAGATGAAGCATAGAAAAGTAGTAGGCCCAGACGATATACCAATCGAAGTGTGGAAAGTTTTGGGAGAGACAGGTATAACATGGCTCACTGACCTTTTCAATAGGATTTTGAAAACGAAGAAGATGCCAAATGAGTGGCGAACGAGCACTTTGGTGCCTATCTACAAGAATAAGGGCGACGTACAAAATTGTATGAACTATAGGGGTATTAAGCTAATGAGTCATACAATGAAGCTCTGGGAGAGAGTCATTGAGCATAGATTGAGGCAAGAGACACCGGTTTCGGACAACCGATTCGGGTTCATGCCAGGGCGCTCAACCATGGAGGCAATCTATCTCTTACGAAGATTGATGGAAAGATATAGAGATGGGAAAAAGGATTTACACATGGTCTTTATAGATTTGGAAAAAACGTATGATAGGGTCCCAAGAGACATTCTTTGGAGGACTTTAGAGAAGAAAGGAGTACGAGTAGCATATATCCAAGCTATAAAGGATATGTATGAAGGAGCAAAGACTGCCGTAAGAACTCATGAAGGACAAACCGAAAGCTTTCCCATAACTGTAGGATTACATCAAGGCTCATCCTTAAGTCCTTACCTTTTTGCGTTGGTAATGGATGAGTTAACAGGACATATTCAAGATGATATTCCTTGGTGTATGCTTTTCGCAGACGATATAGTGTTGATAGATGAAACTCAGGAAGGGGTAAATGCAAAGCTTAACCTTCGGAGAGAAGTGTTAGAATCTAAAGGTCTTCGCTTAAGCCGATCAAAGACAGAATATATGGAGTGCAAGTTCAGTGCAAATGGAAGCCAAAACGAGTTAGGGGTGAGGATCAGAGATCAAGAAATACCAAAGAGCGATCGTTTTCGTTACCTATGATCTATCTTGCAAAAGAACGGAGAATTAGATGGAGATCTCAACCATAGAATACAAGCTGGATGGATGAAGTGGAAGAGTGCATCCGGCGTGTTGTGTGACCGCCGTATGCCACTGAAGCTCAAGGGAAAATTTTATAGGACGGCAATAAGGCCGGCGATGCTGTATGGCACAGAATGTTGGGTGGTGAAGCATCAACACGTACACAAAATGGGTGTAGCGGAGATGAGGATGCTTCGTTGGATGTGTGGGCACACAAGAAAGGATAAGATTAGGAATGAGGATATCCGGGGTAAAGTAGGAGTAGCCGAAATTGAAGGAAAGATGAGAGAAAATCAGTTACGGTGGTTTGGACATATGCAAAGAAGGCCTATTGACGCTCCGATTAGAAGATGCGACTATGGGACAGAGGTTCAGGGCCGAAGGGGTAGAGGAAGACCTAGGAAAACTTTGGAAGAGACTCTAAGAAAAGACTTAGAGTACTTGGATCTAACGGAGGACATGACATGGGACCGAGCACAATGGCGTTCAAAGATTCATATAGCCGATCCCACTCAATGACTTGGATTTTCCAAGTCTCCAACTGAGAAGTTTTCCTCACTCGGGAAATTAAGGGAATACTACCTCAACCTACATGCTCCACTCACAAAGCTTCAACATACAAGCTTCAACAAAAGAAAATTTAGAGAACTTAGCGAAGAAGGCTTTGGTGTATTTAACACAATACGTTGAAATGAAGGAAAGCTATTTATTAATATCCCCGATAAGTCACAAATATGTAGATATACATGAGTCAAAATAAACAAACAAGAGGGAGCCTTCACAAAGGTTGCTTAGGAGAAGTCTCAGCAGTCGGTAGAGCCCCAGAAAGAGCAGGCACTTGAGGGGGATCATTTGGAGCCTCAGTACTGGACAGAACCCTAGAAGGAGGAGGCAGCAGAGGTTGATCATTTGGAGCTTCATTACGCGGTACAGCCCCAGAAGACGAAGGCAATAAATGCCTTTGGAACAAACCCACAAATCTCTGATGATCAAATAAAACCTGACCATCAGATTCCTTCATCTGGTCAAGCTTCCTCTTCATGTTTGTAGCATAGTCATGTGCGAGCCGGTGCAACTGTTTATTCTCATGCTTGAGCCCTCTAATCTCCTGTTTGAGACTCATTACTTCAGCCGCCAATGATTCAACTTGGCGGGTTCGAGCAAATAGGCATTGGGTCATGTTAGACACATAACCTGCACACTGAACACTGAGAGCCAGAGAATCCTTAACAGCCAACTCATCAGACCGTTTGGAAAGTAGTCTGTTATCTTTGGGAGTGAGAAGGTTCCTGGCCACTACCGCAGCGGTCATATCATTCTTCATCACGGAATCCCCAATGGTAAGAGGACCAGTAGGGGAGACGAATGATGGGCGCCATATGTTGTCTGGAGAAGGCGTGGCTGCCTCTTCAACAGGGTTCAAGTCAAAACGACGGTCGGAGGGGCCAGACATTTTCAAAGGTGTTGAAGAGAGAAGAGGTCGGACAAATCAAGATCTTAGAAGTGCAAGAATGGAGCTTCTACTGGTGGAGATTCAAGTGTGCTTTGGAACTTAATGCCAGCCTCTATAAAAATCTGCACTCGACGGAGCTTCAGAAATCGAAGAGGCGTTTGCTTTCTCAAAAGCTGGGCTGCTCAGAGACCACGAGACGTTTGCTTTCTCAAAAGTTGGGCTGCTCAAAGACCACGAAGGCCGATCTCAGAAATCGAAGAGGCGTTTGCTTTCTCAAAAGCTGGGCTGCTCAGAGACCACGAAGGCCGATCTCAGAAATCGAAGAGGCACCTACTTTTCCAGCCTTGTCAGCACATGTCAGCTTTGCGGAAATTATGGGCATTATGTCGAAGATTTCTGGTGAAGTAGAAAGCACATGAATCTTACTATTCAATCACCCACTTCCCACACGCAACATTAGCTCATGGGTACCACAGATAACTTTGCCAAAGTTCTCTGACAAAGTTGAGACACATGAAGCTTGCGGCTCCCACTACACCGCTCTGACCAAGAAGGGTAAAAGAATAGCAAAGAAACAGCACTAACAAAGTTTAGACACATAAATTTTGAAGGTCTAGCTACCATATTATTACCCACAAGGGTAAAGGAACAGTACCACTGCTGGATAATTGGCAAGTCCATGTGTGTCAACCTCTGTGCTTCGTGGTAAGATAGACTAGCAAACATGCCCAACCTTTTCTCACACTCGAGAAAACACTCCCAACAAGATTGTTTGCTCCAAAATCGAAGAGGCACAGCCCTCCGAATCTCGAAAGCCAGACTCCCAACATGATTACTTTCTCAAAAATCGAAGAGACATCGCTCTCCGAATCTCGAGAGCCAGACCCCTAGCAGGATTGCTTTCTCAAAAATCGAAAAGGCATCGTTCTCCGAATCTCGAGAGCCAGATCTCCGACAGGATTGCTTGTTCGAAAACCGAAGAGGTACCACTTTCCCAACTTCAAGAGCCGGATCTCCTTGGATAAAGCTTGTCTGTAATCTTTACACGCAACATCAGCTTTCCAGATACCACATACCACTTTTTCAAAGTGCTCTGACAGAGTTAAAACATGTGAAGCTGGCAGCTCCCACTACCGTGTTATGACCAAGCAGGGTAAAGGAATAGCATTACTACTTGTTGTTAGGGAGACTCCTATATATGTTGACCTCCATCCCCAACAGACAGGCAGACCTGCAAAAATGCTCAACCCTTCCTCATATCTGAGAGGGCACTCCCAAAGAAGCCTTTCGAAATATTCAGCTTTCTTTCCCCCCGATAATACCTCTGCAAACAAGCTACACTAGAGCAAGAATATCTCATATCATCAGGGTTAAAAGCAAGAGTATCCCATATCATGTTTTTTCCCTGTCTTTTCCTTTGGCCTTGTTCTTACCTGCAAGACAAGGAGAAAGAGAGCAATCAGTCAACACTTGGAATCAAGCTTCCAGTCAGGAACTGACTGCCTGGAACCCCTTACTTGATTACTTACCTGGCATTGCTCTCGAGTACTCATCTTCAACATCTTATGCTTCCAGGGAAGATACCGCATCTGCCTGAGGAACATATAGGGCAAGTGAGAAGGATACAAGGAAGCATGTGGAGACAAGCGTAACAGCACACGTGCCGATACATCCACTACTCTGTCAAAAGCAAAAGTATCTCATATCAACAGGGTCGAACGTACTATAGATTTGATGGACTTGTTTTGACCCTCAAATTCTTCAGTCGGCCTTATACTCCGGAGGAAACCAGAAAACCCTCAAACCCAGTTCAAGAATAAGCCTGTGGAAAGTTACTTCTTCAAAAGCAAAAGTATCTCATATCATCTCTTCTCATTTTTCTTCTTTTTATCCTTCATGCTGCCTGCAAGATAGGGAGAATGTGAACAATCAGCCGGAACTCGAAATCAAAGTTCTGATCTGGGACTGATTGCTTGGAGCTCTGATTGTTTACCTTGTCTGTCACATTTTTCAGCAGATCCCCTAGCTCGGCGACTTGGAGGACTCCTACTACATGGTTGGTATCGCGCTTGACCAATCCTGAAACTACAAGTAAGCTTCAAGTGAAATTGATACATTACCTTGTGCATCTCCATCAGTTAAAGATACCACCCCTGGATGGAGGAAGAGTACTTCCAGAGAAGATGCCACATCTACCTACGAGACAGATAAGGCAAGTCAAGATGATACCACACTCCGGAACTTAGAAGTTTCGTGATTACGAGATCATTCTCCCACAATATTTCCTAATGTCATTTGTATTAAATCATTCACTTGTACTCACTAAAAGAGAGCTTGAACCTATGTACTTGTGTAAACCCTTCACAATTAATGAGAACTCCTCTATTTCGTGGACATAGCCAATATGGGTGAACCACGTACATCTGGTGTTTGCTTTCCTATCTCTATCCATTTATATACTTATCCACACTAATGACCGGAGCAATCTAGCGAAGATCACAAAAAGCGACCGTTTTCGCTACCTAGGATCTATCTTGCAAGAGAACGGAGAATTAGATGGAGATCTCAACCATAGAATACAAGCTGGATGGATGAAGTGTAAGAGTGCATCCGGCGTGTTGTGTGACCGTCGTAGGTCACTGAAGCTCAAGGGAAAATTTTATAGGACGGCAATAAGGCCATCGATGTTGTATGGCACAGAATGTTGGGCGGTGAAGCATCAACACGTACACAAAATGGGTGTAGCGGAGATAAGGATGCTTCGTGGGATGTGTGGGCACACGAGAAAGGATAAAATTGTGAATGAGGATATCCGAGGTAAAGTAGGAGTAGCCGAAGTTGAAGGAAAGATGAGAGAAAATCGGTTACGGTGGTTTGGACATGTACAAAGAAGGCCTACTGACGCTCCGGTTCGAAGATGTGACTACGGAACAGAGGTTCGGGGCCGAAGGGGTAAAGGAAGACCTAGGAAAACTTTGGAAGAGACCCTAAGAAAAGACTTAGAGTACTTGGATCTAACGGAGGACATGACACAAAACCGAGCGCAATGGCGTTCTAGGATTCATGTAGCCGACCCCACTTAGTGGGAAAAGGCTTTGTTGTTGTTGTTGTTGTTGTTGTTGTTGTATACAATGTGAACAGATACTAGCATTATCATCAGTAGTACAAGAAATATTAGAATGCTTAAGCATAGTAGCTAAAATGTCATTGGATGGATGACCCAATCTCTGATGCCACAAAGATGATTTTACTGCATGTCCCAAGAAACCAGAAGCTGGAGAAATAGCACCTAAGCTCATCACTGTTGGAAAAACATGGACTGGAATCTTGAATAGTTCATTATTGCTACTCTTTCCATGATGTAGAAGCACCCATGTTGCCTTGTCCTGCACAAAAAACTGTGATTCATCACAAATAAACCAACTGTGATTATCGGCACAAAACTTCTTGACAGAAAGTAAGTTAACAGTTAACATAGGGACATGTAGTATGTTTTTGAGATGTAACATATGAGATTGAGTTTGCAAAGTGCCATGACCAATGTGTTTAACGTCCAGACCTTCACCATTGCCTACAACAATCTTCTCAGTGCCTTCTTAGGGAGCAGCTCGAGTTAAGACAGTTACATCAGGACTCATGTGATGAGATGCTCCTGTGTCTACAATCCACGAGTCACCTCCTGCAGACTCATTAGAATTCTGAGCTGTCATTGCTGGAAAGAAAGGTTGAGGAGAAGTCAAATTACCCTGAGGCATGATTTGAGATGAATATGGAACTGCAAGATTCTGAGTTGAATACTGAGTAAATTGAGGGAAATTGCTTGCAGAGATATACTGTGATGCAGTGGGAAATAATGGAACATAAGATGGATTTTGAGGATGAAACCCTTGATTGGCATAATTGGCAGATAAAGAAGCTGGAGGTGGAGTGCCTTGATATGCATAGTTACTTCTATGCCTGCAATTGAGAGTAATATGCCATTTCTTACCACAAATGTGACACTCTTGTATTGGCTGTCCATTATCATTTCTGTACAAACATGTAACTGCAACATGACCTTTTCTGGAGCAAATTTGACACTCTGGAATCGCATCAAATCTATTCGAAGTGTTTCCTGACCAGGATTGCCAAGAATTACCTCTGTTAGATCCATTGAACCTATGCTTATAACCCCCATTTCCTTTAGGCCTGTATGAGTTAGAGCTAATACAAAAATATCTCTGCCCTTGATTACCACCATTATTAGAATTGGATGAAAAACCATTTCCAGCAATAGGACCATTACCATTTGACTGATATCCTCCTTGAGAAGATGATTGAGACAAAGTCTGGGAATTAGAACCAGTAAAACCATAACCAAAGCTCGGAGAAGCTGGAGCAGAACCAATCACATATGAATCTGATGAACTGGAAGAATTCATACCAACACCAAGTGGAGAATGACCATTTACATACATGGCAGCCATACTGTGAACTAAAGATTGAACTCTACTTTCAATATTCTTTTCTGCACCAATCAACTGTGCTCGGAATTCCTTAAATGTAATAGGACTTTCCCTTGCCAATATGACAGTTCGAATCATATCATAGTCAGGAGGTAAACCAGTAAGAGCAGCAATTATAAGATCATTATCACAAACCTTTTCACCAGCTGCTTGTAGTTGATCCTTAATACCCTTTAATCTCAGCAAGTATTTATCAATAGAATCACCACCCTTCTGCATAGTGTGTAATTCAGCTTTCAAATGGTTCACACTAGCTTTAGAAACAGACATATAGCGATCTTGCAAAGCTGTCCAGGCCTCATATTAAGTCTTACATCCCACTACATGCTCAATCGCATCATCACTTAATGTAGCAATTAAAAGACTAAGCAATGCCATATCTTTCTTAACCCATTCTTTATAATACTAATTTCGTTCGTAACACCAAGATCAGGAATAAGAACAAACTTGGGAGGACAAACCGATTCACCTGTGAAATGATCAAGAAGATCGTATCCACGAAGCACAGAACAAAATTGAAAACTCCATTTGATAAAGTTTTCATCATTGAGCTTAATAGTGAGCATTCCCAACAAACTCTCAATCTTTACAGAAGTCGACATGATTACTAGCAGTAAGATTTTCCCAAAAGATCAAAGCAAGATATCAACCTATACCCAGAGAAAATTGCACCACAGCAAGAAAAACCCAGATGAAAAAGTAGCCAAATTTCGCCCAAAAAACCAGAGCACTAATGAAGAAACCACCAACAAATCAATTTCCAAACTATAACAATCTATAAATCTTCAAGAATCAAATACATGGCATCGGCCTTCATCAAAGAATCAAGAAAATCATAACACTTCATTCTTGGCATCGGCCTCGGAACATCTCAACAATCAACAAAATAGTAATGATTTACGGTACGGCATCGGCCTTCAAACATTCATCAATTTCAGAAAAAAAAATCACAAACATCAAGAACTGCAAAACTGTACAGCTATATCGCACCAAATAACAGAGGAAAAGGGAACGAAATCACCATCAAAATTCAATTGAGCAGCGGAAAATTAACCCAGCACCAAGAGCGCAAGCGATTCTAAGCTCGTGATACCATCTTAACCTTCATGAAAGAATTGCAGAATTGAAAAGCACGAAGAAGATTAGAGGAGAAGAAAGATGTATTTCTGATATCTCAAAAACTGTTATTACAACCAAACTTATCTAATACAAGGAGCTATTACTCTATGTAGGCGGTTCACCAAACAATGGTCTATGTCCTAAGCTGCTGCTCATGTGGCAGTCTTTAATGACCTAGCATACATTCAATACACCTATCATAATATCCAATACACCTGGCATATATATCCAATACCCCCCCTCAACAGAGTTTGAAATAAACAGTATTACAAACTCATATGATGAAACATAGAAATTGGACAGAACCAAGAACGAAACATTTATTGAGAAAAACAATGCAACACAAATCAGAAACATGTTGCTCCAACATTTATTGAGGAAAGACAGGTCTCATAACTGAGGCTTTTCGAGCCAATTCAGATTGGATTTTTCTTTTGTCACCTTGATTTTGTCTCTGGCTAAGAAGGAATCCCAGAAAGGTTTCTTCTCTTCATCACAAATCACTTCCTCTAACTGCTCGTCAAGATCCCACACTGATAGAGGCAACTCCTCCAATCTTGAGCATTGTCCCATGTTGATCTTTCTTAAACCTCTCATCTTACCAATGCCTTCAGGCAACTTCCTAATGCCGAAACAATTATACATGTCAAGGCAGCGCAACTTAGTGAGGTTTTCAATTGAAACCGGAAGCCTTACCAACTCTGTACAGGACCTTAGTCTCAATACATCCAAATTCTTCAGATTTCCGATCTCTTCAGGCAAGCAAGATAGCTGATGGCAGTTGGTGATACTAAGCACCTTCATACGAACAAGATCACAGAGCTCGGCAGGCAGTTCCACCAAATCATCGCAATAGTCGATATTCATTTCCTCTAGACCTGGCCAGGCATCAGAAATTTTGATGGAACAATTGTGGAAAGCTTGACCCATATTACACATGAATAACGATATCTTCTTTAGACTCTTCAATGGTACCCAGTTCTTGGTTATGGAATGAATTGAAATGCTCTCTAATCTGATTCTCTTCAGATTTGATAATGATTCCAGAAGATTAAAATTACTCAATTCAGTAGGTGATAAACCATAGTTTGTGACTATTAGAACCTTCAGTTTGTCAATTTTCTGCACAAATTCAGGTAAGGCATTGTTCTCTGTCTTAAAATTCAAAACTAGAACCTCAACTTGTGGTAGATGAACACTCTGCCATTGTGTTGGGTACGTTCCATCTGCAAACAATATGCTACGAGATATGAGTGGGTGAGAATTAAATGAAACTTTACTGCATATTTTAGCGTGTGTGTCTGTGTGTGCACGTGCATTTGCGTGTGTACATATGCATGTACTTGTTTATGTGTTGATGTGTGTGGAGAAAATAAATGATAGTGCTATTCAAATCTGAGTGTGTGTGTGTGTGTGTGTGTGTTTGGATGTGAGCATGCACGAATGTGTATGTATGCGTGTGTACATATGCTGGTCATAGGTAGATGCATGTATATACATTTTATAAAGAGAGAGAGACGGGACAACCAGAGGAGATAGATAATAGGCGAGCATTGATGGGTTGAGACTTCTGCTCCCTCAACCACTTGGGTTGATTGCGTCCACTTAAGACAATCAGTCTTTTTCTATCTTCTATTGGGTCTAGTTTCGCAATGTAGATACCCAGATCTCTAAGCATATCATGCTGGCGAACAAAGTGTTCGCTATAGTAGTTATCCAGAATCGCCATATTCTCATTCCTGGTAACAATGCAAACTCAGTCAGTTGCAGACTTGCAGTTGTATATTATGGTAGGAGCTACTCATGAATATAGAAATTTTCAAAGAGAATATTGTACTGGAGAAGCATAAAATCTTGCGTACCTAGTGATCACAAGATTTGCCAGACCTTTCCTGGCGAGCTCGTGGAGGTTCTTGATGGACCGAAAGTCCCCATCTAGCATATATAACTCTGACCACATATCAATGAAAGCAGCAGCAGAGATTCTTTGATCTTCAGGAAATGAAACAAGGTCCATGAAACATTCCCTGATGATAGCCTCTTTGTCACCTAAGGCATCTATGCTACTTTTAAGGCAAAGAAGCAACGTAGTCTCATAATCAAGAATAGAACCTTTACGCCAGTCTTCTAGTCTTGAAAGCCAGGATTCTGCTGCTTGTCCACTAAGTGAGTTCCCGGTCACTGTAATGGCAAGCGGAACTCCCTTACAGTGCTTTAGTATCTGCAGGTTAGTTGTACCAAATGATGTCAACTACCATCTGAGTTGCAGACTGTAAGTTCAAGTTTCGTTTAACATCTCAATGGTTTCATGAAAATGGTTAATGACTACCTACTTATCTTGATTGTTATTTTAGTTTTAGTTCTTAATTAAAATCATATGTGATTCGTGAATGATCATTTGCACGTTCATATGGTAAAATGGGTGTTCGCTTCTGTGCCTTGATAAGTATATTGTGTCATGAATTGCATAGTGAGAAATAAACCTCTCTCAGGAGATCTTCTGGAACAGACAAGCTATCTCCCAGGGCTGCTGAATGACGCAAAAGAGTCATTGAATCTTTATAATTCAAGGGTTTGAGTTTATACGGAGTGCCAAATCCTGGAAATTCAGATCTCGATGTCACCAAGATCTTGTAATTTCGCAATTTCAATTCAACAAACTTCTGAAGAACAGAGTTGGACCAAACATCATCCAGGACCAGCAGTAAAGGATCTTGTCCTGCTTCCTGAGACTTCATGCGTTGATATAGCTTTTCTACATCTGAGTTGGGGTGTACCGAAACAGTGACAAAGAATATATTTTCCTTGAATTTATCTATCAAAATACAATACAAGAAATAATTTAGATAAATGTGTAAACAAAAAACAATACACGATGGTAACATTGAGGTAGAAAAAATTAAATCTTGATCTCAAGTACAGCCCTAGTATATGCAAAGAGTATGAAACGAGTAAAGTATTCGTAATGGAACGTAGTCCAATCATGAAGCTAGTGTAGTAAATTCCTACTCATGAGGTTTTCCATTTATATTCCTGTAAGACTCAGATGTGAACCGTAATGGGGACGATTCTTTACTGATATACCACAAGTGTCTTGGCAAAAAGAAAGCTTGAATTTTGAAACCAGATATCCAATAAGACATAATATTCAAGCAATTGAAATATTACACTTGTGGATTAACTTTGGTGTTATATATATCCGAAGCTGGGTTTGATTTGGTATTAAATCAAATTAATTCATACAAAAGGCTTCAACTCAACGAAGGACATCTATAACACTTCTCAATTAATTAGCAATTAGAAAGTATTATCATACCTTTGACTTCCTCATCTTGACAGAATTTCGTTGCCAATGTGGTTTTCCCCCATCCTCCGGTAGCAGTCAGCACTAACATTGAGACATCGTCCTTAAGAAGCATCTCCTTCAAATCCCTCAAAGGCTCATCCAATCCAACTGTAACACGTGGAAGTTCTGGAACTGAACCAAATGTCTCCCTTGAAACAGCCAAATGTATCCCCATATTCGATTCAATTCTGCTGATCAGCTTCTCCATATTCCTCACCGAAACCGTGCTTTCCTTCACATCCCTTATTCCCTGAACGTTTAGTATTTCCAGAAATCGTTGAAGAGATCCATCCCAGTCAATCAGCCTGTTGGCGTATTTGTATCTTTTGTACATGCTCCACCATCGAACCTTTTTGCACTTCTGAACGAGCTCTACGCCCTCCTCCAAATGTACTTCCAAGTTTACCAGTTCCTTATCCGATAGATCCAATTTCTTGTAGGATTTTTCTATATATTTCAACCATGGTGCCAAAGAGTCTAACCTGGATTTGATGCCTTTGAGGAGGGGCTTAAAAATTACATTCTTGGTAATCAGCTCATCGAGGACATCATCCAGCACATTGAACGATGTTCCGATAGCAGCCCCGCCGATAAGGCCGGCTGCTCCACTCATTCCTTGATTCTTAACAACAAAAACCAACACCAAAATCAGAAAAAACTTACAAAAGTAGAGGAAAATTGGCCGAAACGATCATTTTTCACCCAATTGCGGAAATTATCAGTTTTCAGTATGTCGCCGATACTTGATAAGAATTACGAATTTGGGATTTGATTTCGGACCATAGCCACTTTCCCAAAACATTAACAGATTAGAAACCGTAGAAAAGTGAGACACATAAATTTGGTTTCCAAAATAAAGAGATTAAGAAAACAAGCAACACAAAGTTAGGGTTTTCTCCAAACTGTCTGGGTTTTGGCATATAAATACTTACTATCGAAGCTCGAAAGAAATTTCGGGGTTGTAGCGCGTTGACTTCAACAGTAGCTGCACCAGGAAAATTTCCGAGTTGGAGTGTGGAGGGAGACTTGGAAATTCACCACGAAACCAACTTTCACAGTGAGAGAGAGACCATATTATTAAATTGTGAAACCAACTTTCGAAAGGAGACAAAAGTATAAAGACAAACGAAAGTGTTGAATCAATGAGCGATCAACGGTGCTGATCACATGATCCCTAAGAAAATAATTCGACGATGATCATTTTCCTCAATTTTAACCATTCTTTCTACGTTGCAGTAAACTGCTCTTCAGTCGAGTAGTACCGATCATATTTTGAAAATTTAAACTTTGCAATATCGACGATATCAACTGTAGTATCTGATAAATGGCATATTGATTATATGCATGCATTAAATTAAAATATGGTAAACTACATCTTAAAATATCTCAATATATAATATATAGAGAGTAATGTTAGGAAGACTAAATATATAGATAAATTTTTTTCTACTTCCTTGTTTGATTGATCCAACACCTCTTTGTACTTGGCTATGTCTTTGATCAGCGGCTTTAACCCTTCTAGCGTGGAATCGAGATCTCCGAGGAGCTCTCTAAACATCATAGTCTTGTCCTCGACATCCTTAACAACCTCATACAGCACAGTAAACAAGGCCCCTACAGCAGCACTTGCAAAAAGCTCCCCAACTCCTCCCATTCCAGCTTCTCTCAAACAAAAACCGACACCGAAAAATCCGAAAACTAACTTGTAATAATTTCAATCAAAACTTAGAGACAAAAGAAGAACAGAGCCGTATGAAAAACCCAAATAAAAAAGCTCTCTTGATACAAGGAAGAATCCGATTCTGCTTCAATGGGAGGCTAATAATTCTCGTCACGTGACATTGTATATTTAATCAATGATAGAAAAATTACATATGGTATATTTATGTTTTATGCCTAACCTTTGTATCATATATTTATATTTTTAGTTTGTATCCACTTTTAATTTGCAACATTTTTTTAAAATTTGTAGTATTTTCTTTTTAGTTTTATTTTGTGCCCATGTATTAATTTCTTTTAGGGCCTATATTTTTTTAAAATTCATTTGTACTCATAATTTTTTAATCTTTTATATGTACCCTAATTTATTTATAATGTACCCATTCTTCTTTATTAATGTACATATGTGAAATGTACCAATTTTTTTAACACTATGGATACATTATTTTGCCATTTATTATTTCTTATTTTTACATAGTATTATAATGAGGAATTTTAAATTTATAGGATTATAAACTCATAAAATATCAAACAATTAATGTCAAAACTATGAAAATATAAATATTAATAGTAATATAATGAGGTGTACAAAGTCAAGAGACTTTGATC
Organism: Malus sylvestris; assembly: GCF_916048215.2. Taxonomy (NCBI): domain Eukaryota; kingdom Viridiplantae; phylum Streptophyta; class Magnoliopsida; order Rosales; family Rosaceae; genus Malus; species Malus sylvestris. The sequence goes on along the minus strand of NC_062261.1, from coordinate 13,120,359 downwards.
AGAAGAATCCTTAACTTCAACTCCTACCATATAGGCAATTTACTAATCTACCCTTTTAAATTTATTTTCTATATTTTTTGTACCACCACACTAACAGGGCAATTGGAATTTCGTATTTTTTGTTGTAAAACAATCAAAACTCTATTTTAAAGAAAAACTTAAAAAAATTCATCCCCAAAAGATGTTGTAAAATAGTCTCTTTATAACAAAATGAATGGTCACTCTTTAAATTTAGAGTGCAGCTATTCACTTGCTAAATGTGAAAAAAACTAACAATGGAGGGTAGACTCTTGAGCAAGGAGAAAATGAAGAGGGAATATTATTTTACAAAATGAGTGGATTGAGTTTGAATTTTTAATAATGAAATATTCAAAGTTTGTTAAAATAGAGTGTTGTTGGAGATGAAAAATTAAGTTGAGCAGCTAAAATTTTTTTTATACTGTTCACTTGCTAGTTTAAAATTTTTTTAGAGTTTCTCTTGGAGAGATGTTTGTTGGAGCTTGTGAGGAACCATTGTCTCACATCGACCATAAACTCTTCCTAATTCCTCTTTATAAGTGAGTTCACTCATTGTTTGAAAGGAATTGGGCCAAAGCCATGAACTTTGAGCCTTAGACTTTGAAGATTTGGGTGTATATATTAAATGTCAAAGATGGGCGGCTCTTGGGCTCGGTTGGACAAAAAACACAAGTACGAATTTTAGGATTCAGTTTTTTCTGAAAGGATAAGATTTTTGGAAAAAAACTGATTACAAAAAACAGTTACATCCTTTTTGAAAGGATAAAAATGAACAACCATAACTGCTGCAAAAACGCCATTATATATATGGCTGTGATATTAGAAACGAAGAACATAATTCCATCGCTCTCTCTTTGATCCTTCACAGAGAGACACATAGCAAATTCGCCAAGAACCCAAGTTTGAGTGCAAGAACTTGGGTTAGATTGTTGTATCTTGCAAGATAGACATCTGTGAACTACTACACTGATGTAGGGGTGTATTTTTTTCTTAGAAGATTGCTACTGCAAGTCTCTATCTTTCGAAACCAAGTCAATGATTATTGTTGTGATTTTATATGGAAATTTACTAATTATTCATATTCTAGTAGATTGTATATATAATAAAATTGTGATTCGAATTGAAGTGTGCAATTATTATTATATATATATATATATATATATATTATATATTATATGATTAATATTTGATTGGTTCTAACAATGCTCTAACTTGACCCAAAAATCTTCTAGACGCAAAAGTTTAAGCCCATATTTTGCACTTGAGCCTATACAATTTTGTCTTCTTGCAATCCTCAAAGCAGGTCAGAAATGAGATTTGTCCTAAATCTCAACAGTTAATTCATGAAAAAACATGTGCCGGAGAAAATTTCCGCTAATATATGTGCTCTAAAAGAAAGTTGAGTACTACTTTTATGGCTCGTTTACTAATCCGTAATCAGATTGAGGAGAATTAAGTTGATGAGGAATTGAATTGATGAGGAATTAGAATGGGGTGGAATCAGAATCAAATTCTTGTTGGAATTGTTTACTAAAACTGTCTGGAATTTGAGTAGGAATGACATTAACTTATATAAATTGTTTACTAATTCACTTGAATCGGAATGAAAATTAACGTGATTACTAAAATGCCCCTATTGTAACAAATCTAATTTATATGCTAATTATTTTTAGTTAAACTGTCACAGCCCATCCCGAGATTTTCTTATTAAGGACGTGAAATGTCAGATTTGCCCTTAGCGGGGGCTAAGGTACGTGTGTGTGACATTATTTGGATTAATTCTATATAAGTTTTGGATTTAAATTTTAGTTTTATAAAATTTTGGTTAGGGATTAAATGGATGGTGAGGATTTGGTGTTGGACCATCTACTTTCCCTGCTCTCTCCCTCTTCCCCGTATCACTCTCTCTCTCTCCTCCCTCACGATTCCCTGCTCTCTCTCTCTCACCCTGATTGTACGAACGAGACCCAAAACCATCCAAAACTCAGTGGATCGAAGCAAACAAGGTAAGATTCTTCATCCTTGTGATGTTCTGAGTTGATTAGTGCTAGTTTTAGGACGTGGAACCTTCGATATCACATGAACCCGAACCCCTCATTTTTTTTCACTGTTCATGCACACGTGAAATGTTGTGTTTCAGGGAATTCTAAGCTTATAGTGAGCTTAGTGAGGTCCCAAGGAAGCTCGGAGTGATTCGTTTGAAGGTTTTGGACGTCGGGATCACTAGGTTCGAGTTTGGCCGGTTTTTCTTGGATTTTCCCGGTGAGATTTAGTTGTTTTTGGAGCTTTAAAGTAGTATATCGTGAATCTACATGTTTGGGGCTTCAAATTGATATAAAATACGAAGAAAATGGTTGAGAAACGAAGGAGAACAAGGAGTTTCAAAGTTGGCCGGAAACCGGCCGCCGGAAAGTTCAGTCCGGCAGGTTAGGGATGATGCGTGTGGGGGCGCGTGTCCCCGTGCCTGTCCCGGCACGTGGGGGCGCGTGCAGCTTCCAAAAATTTTTCTAAAAATTTCTCGACGTCCGTGACGTCGAGTAGGTCGATGTGCTATATTCATATACCCAAATTGAGCATCGTATGAGAAGTTATTTCGAATTGTTGGTTATGTGTTTAAATTAACGTTTTTATAGTTGTTTCGCATATAGGTGACACCTATCCCGAGGACGAGCGCATCCAGGGACGTCACGGGGGTTACGACCCATCAACTTATCAATGAGTGGGCAGTTTTGTTTTCGTATTACCTACATACTACTGTTTTTCCCAGAAAATGCGTTTATATGAAAATATGATTTAAATTGCCATGCATGCAATTGTTGAGATATTTAAATTGATAATTGATGCATATATATGTGAATTGACGCTGTGGACGCACATGTGAGTATCAGGTGAGTTATATGGTTTATATGAATGAATGATGATGTGATTGCGTTGTGAGCTCATAAACTGCACCTTTGGTATTAGTGCTTATAGTATTCACCACACCGCACGCTCGCCTTGGATCCAAGTAGGTGGATGTCGTACAGACCACTAGAGGTGGTTCCGACATGCCAGTCGTACAGACCATTAGAGGGGTTCCGACTGGTGGGTGACTTTAGATTATGTGCACAGATGATTGATGAGAGAAGCACTAGAGCGTATTATTTCACCATCTTAGTCGTACAGACTACTATAGGTAGTTCCAACTTATGTGCAGTGTAGTGCCGTACAGGTCACAGTTGGTGACTCCGGCACGGCCGTATAGGTCACAGTTGGTGACTCCGGCTGGATGGGATATTGAGCTATAGAATCAGCCGTACAGGACCACTGCAGGGTCTCCGGTTGATTTATTATTTCACCTGAGTTATATTGGTGCATTCATATTATATTTTGGCATGGCATGGCATATTCTTTTTGAGATGTTATGTTGATAGATGGTAAGCTGAGTTTTGATGATTTACGTATATATATATATATATATATATATATATATATATATATATATATATATATATGTTTATATACTATTTTTCTGGGAAAGTACACAGGTTTTACGGTGAGGGGTTAGAAATGTTTTAAATGAAATGTTTTGGAAAATTTTGGTTTTACTGACCCACTCATCTTTGTTTTGCGCCCCTCCAGGTTCTAGTTAGCAGTTGGTGGCTCACGAGGTCTTTTTCGGCATTCTGACAGACGTTCTGCATGTAGGACTCACTTGCAGGTGTTGTACTTTAATTATGGTCCTACTTGACTGCACTTAGACCTACGCTCTGAATTCGTGTGTTTACTTTATAACTCTCTCTTTGATGCTAGTAGGTTTTTACTTTTAGTGGTTGGTTTAAATTCCTTTATATTTCTGTTATATCTTGCTTCCGTGTCGCACTTTTGGCTACGTCACACTCACGTGACGGCCAGCACGCCTTGATTCTAGGATCGGGGTGTGTCATAAACTTTTTTATTTTTTTATTTTTATAGTAGAAAGTATATTTTTTCTTTAGTAAAACTTTTATTCTTTTTTTCATTTTTTATTGAGACCCTCTATCCTGCCCCATTACCCAAAAAAAGTGACACTCAAAAATTAAAAGTTAAAAAAAAAACAAAAATAATAATAACAACCAGCGTTAGTCACGCACCAATATTATTGGATTAGGATTGATAATTCAATAAACCTCCGAAAAATCAATTAATTAAAATAAAAATAGATATAAAAACCTAGCCACTCGGTCGCAGCTTGTCTCAACTCGCTCGGTATCCTTCCATTGCTTTGTTTTGCAGCAGTCCCTTCCAACAAATTTCACAGTCAGGTTTCCTCAGCGGTGCGACTATCGGGTACGGCAGCGAAAAGGTACCTTTCCAGTCACTCCAGTTGCCTCCCCTTGCTTTCTCTCCCTCCCCTACAAATCCCTCTCTCTTCATCTGCGACCGCCTCCCCTTTCCAGTCACCACCAGCCGCTCCCCTTTCCAGTCACAGTCGAGTCTCCTTTGCGGCCGACGAATGATCAAAATTGAAATTCCAAAATCCTCATCTTCTTCCCTTCTGATTTTGGTCATGAAACCATAATCCCGCAGGCCACGAAACCTGCTACATCTTCCTTTGTCAAAGAGAGCAAAGACAGAGGTTGAAGGAAGAAGGAGATAAGGGTATATTGGGCAGAAAAAGTTGATTCCAGACGGATGCTTTCTCAGGGAGTCCGAATACCACCTATTGTTCAGTAGTTCAATTCCGGGAAAATCAATAACCTGATTCCCCATTTTGGATGGGTCCCACCCACACTTTCATTCCCCCAGTGTTGGTAAACACCGGAATCCCTTAAAAGTAGTGCAATTCTCATTCCCTCCTTTCTATTCCCCTTACGTAAACACGCCATTACTCATTAACTCCTCGAAAATAATTCATAGACCTACCACTAGTCATCATGATCAACGTAAAGGAAATCAAAATAGAGCTCAACATCCAAGACGGGTTTGAACATGGACGTCTTTGCTTTCACCTAGTTGAAGAGATTTTTCAATGTGACTGTCACACGAAGTGGTACACCACGTGTTCCTACACAAATGGTGAGTTATGTGTGTTAAAAGGTTAATAACTTAAAAATTAAAATTTCCACCACTTACATAAAAACACGTGGTGTACTATCCGTATTTCCGTCACAACTAAAAATTTCTCACCTCACCTCGTTGAAGATGTCGTAGAGCACACTGAAAACTGTTCCTAGGCCGCCCCAGTAAAAAGCTCCCCCACTCCCAGTAAACCAGATAATGTAACTTTGAAAATGTGAGAAAAAATGATTAAAATATAAAAAAGATTAACAATAACAGATTCTAAATCATCCAAAGTCAAATTCACATATGGCATGCTTCATGACAGTGTAGTATAAAATTGTAAGCACGTTCTTGATTTTGAATTACGGACCAAACTCCAATAATTATATTGCCAAATGAAGAATTAAAAATCAGTAAAAAGAGATTCCAATAATTATATTGTCAAATGAAGAATTAAAATTCAGTAAAAAGAGACCATTGACTTGACTCAATTTATTTTTTTGGTTGGAAAGATGATATATAATGGATTAGGCTAATCAAACTATACTACATATATGGTATGGTTTTCGGATAACAATAGTAGTTTTACTTTCTATATCAACAAAAGATAGCAAAAAGGAACCGAGACATCTGGATTGGCCATCAACAAATAGGTTACTTTCTTCTTGCTCAAAGCAATTAGAAAGAGCTAATAGAACAATAGTCCAGGCCAATCCCCAATTTCCAAATTTTGTTAAATTATTAAAAACAATAGTAAAAGAATAGAAGTGGGAGGAAAAATTAAAAATCAATAAAAAGAGACATTGACTTGACTTTATTTTATTTTATTTTATTTTTGTTGGATGGATGATAACGAAAAAATGAGACATTCTTAAATTTAGAACTCAAAATAAAGAGATTCAGAAAACAAGCAATACAAAAGTTTGATTTTCTCTTACGTTGTTGTGATCAAGCAAGATAGGAAAACGAAAAAAGTTCGATTGACTGTGGAGGGAGACTTGGAATTGACCAGGAAACTGGATCACCATGTATGGGAAGCTTTCGTATGGTGACAGAGATAACCCACCAACCACAATGCAGGTAAAAGGGGATCAGGATCCTCTCCTGAGCAAATGGAGAGGATCCTTCTGATCAGGCCCATTGGACCATTCAAATTTTATCCAACGGCTACAAATAGAGGACTCCTCTAAAAGTTATAATAATTATAATCGTTGGATAAAATTTGAACGGCCCGATAGACCTGATCAGGAGGATCCTCTCCATTTTCTCAGGAGAGGATCCTGATCCGGTAAAAGGTGGACAAGAATTGTACTTTTGTTATAAAATATTGTTTCTTATCCTATTAAATTGTGAAGGCAAGTTTCGAAAGGAAACATAAGCATAAAGACAAACGAAAGTTTTGAACCAATGAGCAATTTGGATGAACTAATAAATTTACTTCCATTGGCAAACCATTTCTTTTCTGCACTTGCAAGTCGGTTTCCAAGTATTTATTCTCTAATGCATTAGCTAGCACCCAAAAAAGTGAGCCCATAAACTCTAAATTCTTACCTACTTTTTGTTGGATTGTATACCATTTCTCTTTCGATAATACTTTATATTCCTCACATGGATAATGCACATATTTTACTATTTTGTCCAGTTTTTTGTTTGAACAAGCCTCGGGTGTTCTTTAGGAGAAATTTTTTTGTAGAGCTTGACTTATCATTGGATTTCATTGAGTGGCATTATAATACACTCAAAACTCATCACGTGACAAGTCTTAAATATAATATTTTATCATTATTTTATATTTAAAATTCTCATAATTATTTTTCCTACTAATTAATATATAATATGGATCAATCTAATGTTTCCTTTTGTTTTTTTCTTCTTTCCCCCTATTTTTTTTTCCCCAAATTTCCCTCCACTTTGTTTTGCTGTTGGGGCTGTTGGTGTTCACTGTCTCTCCCACTTCTTACTCTCTCCTAGTTCTATTTCTTTCTTTCCTTAAAAAAATAAAATAAAAATATGCACCCTCTCCAATTTTATCATGGAAAGCAACCAAGAATCTGTAAGTTTCTTTTCGCTCTTTATACAATAGTTGATTTGACCATGTGAACTTGACATGAATAACCCACATATTTATAGGCGTATAAGGGTTTTTTTTTTCTTTTTTCTTTCTTTTAATTGGGGGTTTTTGGGTGAGGGTGAGGGTGTTTGGTTTCTTTTATATTTTTGTTCTTTAAAAAAATGCGCAGGTACTGGGAATATAGAGCTCATGAATTGAAAATGGATAAATTGAAGAACGATGTGAGATCTTTATTTATAAAAAAAATGCGCAGATGCTCTTGGTTTTGAATTATAAACCAACTCCAATAATCCTATTGCCAAATGAAGAAATAAAAATCAATAAAAAGGGACCATTGACTTGACTATTTGTTTTTTTTTTTTTGCTCAAAGGATGATAATGGATCAGGCAAGTCGAACTACACTATATATAAGGTTTGGTTGTCGGATTATAATAGTAGTTTTACTCTCTAAACCAGCACAAGGCAGTAAAAATGAACCAAGACATCAAGATTAGCCATCAACAACAAAGTAGGCTACTTTCTTCCCGCTCAAAGCGATTAGAAAGAGCGAATTCTCCGATAGAACAACATCCTCCAGTCCCCTATCTCCGAATTTTATTAAATAATAAAAACGATAATAAAAGAATATAGGCGGGGGAACGCAACCCAAACCCCCGAAGAGAAAAACAAACAACAAAAATGAAAAACAGGACGAAACTCAAGGTCACAAGTATAAGCGATAACTACAAAATCTATAACAGTGGTCCAACATTTATAGCCTTATAGGCACTAGCAGCCGCACTGAAAGAAGCTAAGGCATTAGCAACTTCCGCGCGCTATGAACTTGCGTTTCTTTTATCATTATTGTGCCATTCCAGCCTACTTTGGTATGCCATATTTGTTGACGTTTCATGTCAGTTTTTTCATGTTCCATACTTTCATATAAATTATAGTATGTTAATTTTAGGACTAACTACATTTTACACCCATTAGGTTTAAAATGAGTTTCAAAATGGGTCACGAGTTTCTAATTTCTCACATTGTACCAAGAGGTTTTTGGATCTCATCAATTTATGTTTTCAGTCACTCTGACTATCTAGCCCTTCGCAAAATTGATGTGATAAATGTGGGACCTATTTATAAATTGTCATGGAAGGAACACCAGGGACCAAAACTAGTAATTTGGAGCTACGAGGAGCTCTGCAAACATCACAGTCTTGTCCTTGACATCCTTAACGGAAAGGGATCCTTTCCGAATCCACGTTGTGGGGATCCTAGGGATCCCCACATAGGATCTCCACATCTTAACCATTCAACGTATATCGTGCAGCCAGTTTTCGTCAGATTCTATTTGTGTTTAATTTTAAATAAAAAAAGTTGAATGATTGTTGATTGCACGATACACGATGAATGATTAAGATGTGGGGATCTCTAAAATTCCCACAAAGTGGATCCGGATGGGATCCAATTCCATCCTTAACAACCTCATACAGCTCGGTAAACCATTTCCTACAACAGCACCTGCAAAAAGGTCCCCAACTCCTCCTATTCTTGCTGCTCTTAAGCAAAACCCGACACTGAAAAATCCGCAACTAACTTGTAATCGTTTCAATCAAAACTTGAGGACAAGAGAAGAACATAGCAGTATGAAAAAAAACCAAATAAAATGCTCTTGATATAAGGAAGAATCCGATTTTGCTTCAATAGGAAGCTATGAATTTCTTAGTTGAATCCAGTGACTATTACTTTTACCTACCTTATTGACCTACCAAGCAAATTGCAAAGCTGCTTTGTCTTAACCTTCATGAAAGAATTGCATAATTGAAAAGCACAAAGAAGCTTAGAGGAGAAGAAAGATGTATTTCTGATATCTCAAAAACTATTATTACAACCAAACTTATCTAATACAAGGAGCTATTACTCTATATAGGCGGTTCACCAAACAATGGTCTATGTCCTAAGCTGCTGCTGATGTGGCAGTCTTTAATAACCTAGCATACATTCAATACACCTATCATAATATCCAATACACCTGGCATATATATCCAATACCCCCCCCCTCAATCTTAGCTGGGATAGGCAAGCTTAAGATTGAAACAATGGTGAAGGAAATCAGGACCATGAAGACCTTTCGTGAGAACATCAGCAACCTGATCTTTTGTTGAAACATATTGAATCACCAAGTCACCCTTCTGTACCATCTCTCGAACAAAATGGAAGTCAGTTTCCAAATGTTTGATCCGAGAATGCTGAACTGGATTCAAGCTAAGTGCTATGGCCGACTGATTATCACAATGAATTAAGGGAGGTCAAGACAGGAACTGGTGGACATCTCGAAGAATGAGCCTGATCCATGCTATATCAGCAGCTGTATGTGCAAAAGCCCTATACTCTGCCTCGGTAGAACTCCTTGAAACAGAAGCTTGCTTCTTTGATTGCCAAGATATCGGATTTTCCCCCAAATAAACAACATATCCTGTGATAGACCGTCGAGTGTTGAGATCGGCATCCCAGTTTGAATCACTGAATGCAGACAATGTCATGGAAGTCCCTGATGTATATGTAAGACCACAACGGAGAGTCCCTTGCAGAAATCGTAAAATACGTTTAACCATACCAAAATGAACATCTGTTGGTGAGTTCATATATTGACAAACAGTATTAACAGCAAATGCAATATCGGGCCTAGTGAAGGTTAGATATTGCAATGCTCCAACCAAACTTCTATAGTGTGTTGGATAAGAAAGAAGAGTACCCTCAGTAGTAAGAACTTGATTGTGAGGTTTGCAAGGTGTTGCACAAGGCTTGCAATCATCCATCCCAACCTTATGTATAAGATCCTTAACATACTTTGCTTGGTTAACAAATATATCACCATTAGTCTTGTATTCCACTTGAAGTCCCAAAAAATAGGCCAATTTTCCCATGTCTTTGAGATCAAAGATTGCACCTAAAGTGTCTATCACAGATTGAACCAGTGTAGAGCTAGATCATGTGATGATTATATCATCAACATACAACAAAAGAATGACCACATCATCACCACTCTTCTTCACAAACAAACTGGAATCTGAGAGTGATGCTTGAAACCCCACTGCTTGCAAGTAACTGGTGAATTTATCATTCCAAGCCCGAGGGGCTTGTTTAAGCCCATATAAAGACTTTACTAACTTACAAACATGTGTAGGGTAATCAGGATGCACAAAACCTCTAGGCTGTTTCATATAAACCTCTTCTTGCAAGTCGCCGTGAAGGAATGCATTTTTTACATCCAGCTGCCTAAGATCCCATTTATGTGTTGCAGCTAAAGCTAAGATCAAGCGCACAGTGGTGTGCCTAACCACTGGACTAAAAGTCTCTTTGTAGTCCAAACCTTTATGTTGACTAAAGCCTTGAGCAACAAGCCTAGCATTGTATCGAGATATTGTACCATCAAAATTCCTTTTAATTTTATAGACCCACTTATTGCCTATAACATTTTTACTAGAAGAAGAAGGGATAAGAACCCAAGTACCTTGAGTTTGTAGTGCGTCAAATTCTTCTTGCATGGCAACCTGCCATTGAGGAATCGGAGAAGCTTTATTTGTTGACGTTTCATGTCAGTTTTTTTCATGTTCCATACTTTCATATAAATTATAGTATGTTAACTTTAGGACTAACTACATTTTACACCCATTAGGTTTAAAATGAGTTTCAAAATGGGTCACGAGTTTCTAATTTCTCACATTGTACCAAGAGGTTTTTGGATCTCATCAATTTATGTTTTCAGTCACTCTGACTATCTAGCCCTTCGCAAAATTGATGTGATAAATGTGGGACCTATTTATAAATTGTCATGGAAGGAACACCAGGGACCAAAACTAGTAATTTGGAGCTACGAGGAGCTCTGCAAACATCACAGTCTTGTCCTTGACATCCTTAACGGAAAGGGATCCTCTCCGAATCCACTTTGTGGGGATCCTAGGGATCCCCACATAGGATCTCCACATCTTAACTATTCATCGTATATCGTGTAGTCAGTTTTCGTCAGATTCTATTTGTGTTTAATTTTAAATAAAAAAAGTTAAATGATTGTTGATCGCACGATACACGATAAATGATTAAGATGTGAGGATCTCTAAAATTCCCACAAAGTGGATCCGGATGGGATCCAATTCCATCCTTAACAACCTCATACAGCTCGGTAAACCATTTCCTACAACAGCGCCTGCAAAAAGGTCCCCAACTCCTCCTATTCTTGTTGCTCTTAAGCAAAACCCGACACCGAAAAATCCGCAACTAACTTGTAATCGTTTCAATCAAAACTTGAGGACAAGAGAAGAACATAGCAGTATGAAAAAAAACCAAATAAAATGCTCTTGATATAAGGAAGAATCCGATTTTGCTTCAATAGGAAGCTATGAATTTCTTAGTTGAATCCAGTGACTATTACTTTTACCTACCTTATTGACCTACCAAGCAAATTGCAAAGCTGCTTTGTGGGAAACTTGAAAAATAATATATTGACTTTGCCATTGACTGACCAAGAAGAAGCTTCCGCTAACCAAAATAGCGCACTCATGGCTTCCGATAAGAGCGTAATTACAATGCAATGATCCAAAGATAAATTTTAATATAATAAAAATAATATTTTAAATAATTTTAAAATTTAAATTTATCCTGCAATCGTTGATCTGATGAAGCCTGCATCTTTTTCTTTTTCCAATTTTGTGGACCGCAACGCAAAACAGTTGGTGTGCATGGGAGGATTTCTCTTTTTATTTCTTTGTGGACAAGGAATCCGTCTACCAGAAACCCATTTTCCATCCCTTTTTTGAAAACTGTTGTGTTCACTCGCAATCAGCCGCAAGTTGGAACCTTTCAATTGTGTTTCCTCTCTCCAGTCACCACTCACTTCCAACTCAACAACCACGACGGTGGTGGTTCTTTTCTTATAAAAAACTAGTAACAGTAACAAGAGGAAGATTTAACCCAAAAAAGTAACTTTAACTCTTAACATGTAGGCAATTTACTGATCTACCCTTTTAAACTTAAGGGTGTATTCAATTAGGAATTTCGTATTTTTAGCTGTAAAAAATCAAAACTTTATTTTAAAAGAACAAAACTCAAAACTTGATTCATTCAATCAAAACTTTATTTTAAAGTGACCATTGACTTACTCTATTTGTTTTTTTGTTGGAAGGATGACAATGGATAGGCAAATCGAACTATACTTCATATAAAGTTTGGTCGTCAGATTACAATAGTAGCTTTATTCTCTAAAACTAGCACAAGACAGTAAAAAGGAACCAAGACATGGGGATTAGTCACCAACTATAAAATAGACTACTTCCTTCCCACTTAGAGCAATTAGAAAGAGCTAATTCCCAGACAGAACAACAATTCTCAATCCCCTATCTCCAAATTGTATTAAACAATAAAAAAGAATACTCAAGAATACAGGTGCGAGAAAGAATTAAAAATAAATAAAAAGAGTTGGTCGGATGATAACGGATTAGGCGAGTAGAACTACACATAAAGTTGGTCGTCCGATTACAATAGTAGCTTTACTCTCTACAGCAACACAAGACAGTAAAAAAGAACCAAGACTTCGGGATTAGCCATCAACTATAAAGTAGGTTACTTCCTTTCCGATTAGAAAGAGATAATTTCCCAATAAAACAATAGTTCCCAATCCCTATCTCTCAATTTTATTAAATAATAAAAATGATAATAAAAGAAAACATGTGTTAAAAATTAATAAAAAGAGACCACTGACTCAATTTATTTTTTAAATTGGATGGATGATAATGGAAAAGTGAGACACTCTTAAATTTGGAACCCAAAATAAAGAGATTAAGAAAACAAGCAATACAAAGTTTGATTTTCTCTTACGTTGTCGGTGATCAAGCAAGGTAGGATAAACAAAAAAAATTTCAATTGACTGAGGAGGAAGACTTGGAAATTAACCAGGAAACTGCATCACCATGTCTGGGAATCTTTCATATGGTGACAGAGATGACCCACCAACCATATTGCAGGTCGAGGGGCCGACCATAGATATAACCAAATGCATAATTAACATATTAGGTGCAGTTAAAACATATTTTGTTTCGTATAATCCAAGAAAATATAATACACATTATTTATGTTGTGTAAAACAATAACATGATAATTATACAAAAAAACAACACCATAAAATATCTTAAGACTCAACAGAGTTTGAAATAAACAGTATTACAAACTCATATGATGAAACATAGAAATTGGACAGAACCAAGAACGAAACATTTGTTGAGAAAAACAATGCAACAAAAATCAGAAACATGTTGCTCCAACATTTATTGAGGAAAGACAGGTCTCATAACTGAGGCTTTTCGAGCCAATTCAGATTGGATTTTTCTTTTGTCACCTTGATTTTGTCTCTGGCTAAGAAGGAATCCCAGAAAGGTTTCTTCTCTTCATCACAAATCACTTCCTCTAACTGCTCGTCAAGATCCCACACTGATAGAGGCAACTCCTCCAATCTTGAGCATTGTCCCATGTTGATCTTTCTTAAACCTCTCATCTTACCAATGCCTTCAGGCAACTTCCTAATGCCGAAACAATTATACATGTCAAGGCAGCGCAACTTAGTGAGGTTTTCAATTGAAACCGGAAGCCTTACCAACTCTGTACAGGACCTTAGTCTCAATACATCCAAATTCTTCAGATTTCCGATCTCTTCAGGCAAGCAAGATAGCTGATGGCAGTTGGTGATACTAAGCACCTTCATATGAACAAGAGCACAGAGCTCGGCAGGCAGTTCCACCAAATCATCGCAATAGTCGATATTCATTTCCTCTAGACCTGGCCAGGCATCAGAAATTTTGATGGAACAATTGTGGAAAGCTTGACCCATATTACACATGAATAACGATATCTTCTTTAGACTCTTCAATGGTACCCAGTTCTTGGTTATGGAATGAATTGAAATGCTCTCTAATCTGATTCTCTTCAGATTTGATAATGATTCCAGAAGATTAAAATTACTCAATTCAGTAGGTGATAAACCATAGTTTGTGACTATTAGAACCTTCAGTTTGTCAATTTTCTGCACAAATTCAGGTAAGGCATTGTTCTCTGTCTTAAAATTCAAAACTAGAACCTCAACTTGTGGTAGATGAACACTCTGCCATTGTGTTGGGTACGTTCCATCTGCAAACAATATGCTACGAGATATGAGTGGGTGAGAATTAAATGAAACTTTACTGCATATTTTAGCGTGTGTGTCTGTGTGTGCACGTGCATTTGCGTGTGTACATATGCATGTACTTGTTTATGTGTTGATGTGTGTGGAGAAAATAAATGATAGTGCTATTCAAATCTGAGTGTGTGTGTGTGTGTGTGTTTGGATGTGAGCATGCACGAATGTGTATGTATGCGTGTGTACATATGCTGGTCATAGGTAGATGCATGTATATGCATTTTATAAAGAGTGAGAGATGGGACAACCAGAGGAGATAGATAATAGGCGAGCATTGATGGGTTGAGACTTCTGCTCCCTCAACCACTTGGGTTGATTGCGTCCACTTACGACAATCAGTCTTTTTCTATCTTCTATTGGGTCTAGTTTCGCAATGTAGATACCCAGATCTCTAAGCATATCATGCTGGCGAACAAAGTGTTCGCTATAGTAGTTATCCAGAATCGCCATATTCTCATTCCTGGTAACAATGCAAACTCAGTCAGTTGCAGACTTGCAGTTGTATATTATGGTAGGAGCTACTCATGAATATAGAAATTTTCAAAGAGAATATTGTACTGGAGAAGCATAAAATCTTGCGTACCTAGTGATCACAAGATTTGCCAGACCTTTCCTGGCGAGCTCGTGGAGGTTCTTGATGGACCGAAAGTCCCCATCTAGCATATATAACTCTGACCACATATCAATGAAAGCAGCAGCAGAGATTCTTTGATCTTCAGGAAATGAAACAAGGTCCATGAAACATTCCCTGATGATAGGCTCTTTGTCACCTAAGGCATCTATGCTACTTTTAAGGCAAAGAAGCAACTTAGTCTCATAATCAAGAATAGAACCTCTACGCCAGTCTTCTAGTCTTGAAAGCCAGGATTCTGCTGCTTGTCCACTAAGTGAGTTCCCGGTCACTGTAATGGCAAGCGGAACTCCCTTACAGTGCTTTAGTATCTGCAGGTTAGTTGTACCAAATGATGTCAACTACCATCTGAGTTGCAGACTGTAAGTTCAAGTTTCTTTTAACATCTCAATGGTTTCATGAAAATGGTTAATGACTACCTAGTTATCTTGATTCTTATTTTAGTTTTAGTTCATAATTAAAATCATATGTGATTCGTGAATGATCATTTGCACGTTCATATGGTAAAATGGGTGTTCGCTTCTGTATGTGCATACTTGTATTTGTATACTGATCGTAAAAGATCAAAACAATTTCTTATCCCCACTTTGTTGCCCTATAATTTGTGAGGCCTTGATAAGTATATTGTGTCGTGAATTGCATAGTGAGAAATAAACCTCCCTCAGGAGATCTTCTGGAACAGACAAGCTATCTCCCAGGGCTGCTGAATGACGCAAAAGAGTCATTGAATCTTTGTACTCCAAAGGTTTGAGTTTATACGGAGTGCCAAATCCTGGAAATTCAGATCTCGATGTCACCAAGATCTTGTAATTTTGCAACTTCAATTCAACAAACTTCTGAAGAACAGTGTTGGACCAAACATCATCCAGGACCAACAGTAGATCTTGTCCCGCTTCCTGAGACTTTATGCGTTGATATAGCTTTTCTACATCTGAGTTGGGGTGTTCCGAAACAGTGACAAAGAATATATTTTCCTTGAATTTACCTATCAAAATACAATACAAGAAATATGTTAGATAAATGTGTAAACAAAGAACAATACACGATGGTAACATTGAGGTAGAAAAAATTAAACCTTGATCTCAAGTACAGCCTTAGTATATGCAAAGAGTATGAAACGAGTAAAGTAGCTGTCATAATGGAACGTAGTTCAATCATGAAGCTAGTGTAGTAAATTCCTACCCATGAGGTTTTCCATTTATATTCATGTAAGACTCAGATATGAACTGTATATCAGCAATGGGGACGATTCCTTACTGATATAATGCATGAGTGAGACTAATATCCAATAAGACATAATATTCAAGCAATTGAAATATTACACTTTGGATTAACTTGGTGTTATATATATCTGAAGCTGGGTTTGATTTGATATAAATAGGCTGTAAACTCATTCAAAAGGCTTCAACTCAACGAATGACATCTATAACATACTAGTCGTACTAATAGAGAGAAAAAGATGTTAAATTACAGATTAATTCTAATATAACACTTCTCAAATAGCTATTAGAAAGTAATATCATACCTTTGACGTCCTCATCTTGACAGAATTTCATTGCCAATGTGGTTTTCCCGCATCCTCCCGTAGCAGTCAGCACTAACATTGAGACATCGCCCTTCAGAAGCATCTTCTTCATATACCTCAAAGGCTCATCCAATCCAACTGTAACATGTGGAGGTTCTGGAACTGAACCCAAATCATGAAATTCTTCTTGCTTTTGTATCACAACATTCTCTATGTTTCCTACCGAACCATTTTTCTGGACAGCAGCCAAGATCTCCTTCGCAGCAGCCAAGGTCTCACTCGAAACACCAAACGTCTCCCTTGAAACAACCAAGTTCTCGCTGGCAACACCAAATGTCTCCCCTGAAACAGCCAAGTTCGCCCTCGCAACACCAAATGACTCCCTTGAAACAGCCAAGTTCTCCCTCGCAACACCAAATGTCACCCTTGCAACAGCCAAGTCCTCCCTCACAACACCAACTATCTCCCTTGAAACAGCCAAGTTCTCAAACGTATTCCTTGTTCCCTCCACCGCCAGTATCATCAACAACCTTTTCAGACACTTGTCCAAATTGAGAAGTCGCTCGGTGTATTTATACTTTTTGAAGAGTTTCCACCGGCTTGGCTTGGAGCACTCGAGAACTAACTCTTTCCCATTCTTCATTTGTTTCAGAATTTTTTCTACTTCCTTGTTTGATTGATCCAACACCGCATTGTACTTCGCTATGTCATAGATCACCGGCTTTAACGCTTCTAGCGTGGAATTGAGATCTCCGAGGAGCTCCTTAAACATCATAGTCTTGTCCTTGACATCCTTAACAACATCATACAGCAGAGTAAACAATGTTCCAACAGCAGCCCCTGCAAAAAGCCCCCCAACTTCTGCCATTCCAGCTTCCCTCAAACAAAACCCGACACCGAAAAATCCGAAAACTAACTTGCAATCATTTCAATCAAAATTTGAAGACAAGAGGAGAACAAAGTAGTATGAAAAAACCCAAATAAAAATGCTCTTAATATAAGGAACAATCCGATCCTGATTCCAGAGGAGGCTTAGTTGAATCCATTGACTTTGCTTTTACCTACCTCATTGACTTACCTAGCAAATTGCAAAGCTGCTTTCTGGGAAACTTCGAAACTAATACATTTTGCATTGACTGACCAAGAAGAAGCTTCCGCTAACCAAAATATCACACTC